>NC_074715.1:17818875-18161791 GCF_947242115.1 Biomphalaria glabrata
ACAGCTTAGATATATTTATATAATTAGCCCATGAACCAATTAAGAATTAATTCAATTAGAATTTAGAACAATATATACAATGGCAAGGACAGAGAGTTCACCAGGTCAAGTGACGTTTTAAAATAGTTGACAGAATAGATATAACATGAATGAACATAATAGTAACTGTTTTCAACGCTTACACCTATCAACAGTGTAGCAATGCTTACATCTGTCAACAGTGTAGCAATGCTTACATCTATCAACAGTGTAGCAATGCTTAGATCTATCAACAGTGTAGCAATGCTTACATCTATCAACTGTGTAGCAATGCTTACATCTATCAACAGTGTAGCAATGCTTACAACTATCAACAGTGTAGCAATGCTTACAACTATCAACAGTGTAGCAATGCTTACATCTATCAACAGTGTAGCAATGCTTACATCTGTCAACAGTGTAGCAATGCTTAGATCTGTCATCAGTGTAGCAATGCTTAGATCTGTCAACAGTGTAGCAATGCTTACATCTGTCATCAGTGTAGCAATGCTTACATCAATCAACAGTGTAGCAATGCTTAGATCTATCAACTGTGTAGCAACGCTTACATCTGTCAACAGTGTAGCAACGCTTACATCTATCAGCAGTGTAGCAATGCTTACATCTGTCAACAGTGTAGCAATGCTTACATCTATCAACAGTGTAGCAATGCTTACATCTATCAACAGTGTATCAATGCTTAGATCTGTCAACAATGTATCAATGCTTAGATCTGTCAACAATGTAGCAATGCTTAGATCTGTCAACAATGTAGCAATGCTTACATCTATCAACAGTGTAGCAATGCTTACATCTATCAACAGTGTAGCAATGCTTAGATCTGTCAACAGTGTAGCAATGCTTAGATCTGTCAACAGTGTAGCAACGCTTACATCTGTCAACAGTGTAGCAACGCTTACATCTGTCAACAGTGTAGCAATGCTTAGATCTGTCAACAGTGTAGCAATGCTTAGATCTGTCAACAGTGTAGAAATGCTTACATCTATCAACAGTGTAGCAATGCTTACATCTGTCAACAGTATTGCAATGCTTACATTTGTCAACAGTGTAGCAATGCTTAGATCTGTCAACAGTGCAGCGAATGCTTACATCTATCAACAGTGTATCAATGCTTACATTTGTCAACAGTGTAGCAATGCTTACATCTGTCAACAGTGCAGCGAATGCTATTAACCCTTAGCTCTAACAACAAAGATGGCATTGGATTTTTTTTTACCAGATTTTATTGAAAAGAAGAAATGAAAAAAAAAATGAAAACAAAACAGACCCCCCCCCCCACACACACACACACCCTAAAGACGAATGAAGCGAAGAGAATGGAACTAATGATAGAGTCATCCAAATATCATTGAAGTATCTATACGCTCTTCTGTAGTTCTAAAGTGTACTGAGAGAGAAAACATCCGCACGTATTAGCTTGGGGGTGGGGGGGAGGAGAGGGAGGCTATGTGGTCAATCTCAAAGTGTCCAACGTTTTGTAACGTTAAACTCGTGAAGCGATAAGGTTACAACTTTTTATGTCGTCCTTCAAGGGGCCTGCTGGTCAGAAACTAGGACAGAGTAGTTTTATAATGTACTTTTCAGGAGGGCTGACCGGAGCCGAAATAGTAAACACAATTAGTCAGAAACCTTCCAGTTTATAAACACTGACCAGTCAGTCATGACTCGCGGTCTATTTGAGGGGGAAATACTGACCAGTGGGTCTTGACTTTCAGTCCAATTAAGAGAAAATTCAAGACTTAATGAGACTCTTAGGCTTCCATCTGTACAGTTCCCGGGTTCCTGGTCATCTGTACAGTTCCCGGGTTCCTGGCCATGAAGATAAATGACTTAATTCTAATTCGAAAGAAAATATGCGAGTGGGAACAACTTAAAAGTGATTTCACCAAAATTTGAACTGAACTACGGGTAGGGAATTTGTGGATAGAGTTGCACAAAGCTTCTATCAACTCACTCTGTCTGTCTGGTACACAACTTATATCAACTCACTCTGTCTGGTACACAACTTATATCAACTCACTCTGTCTGGTACACAACTTATATCAACTCACTCTGTCTGGTACACAACTTATATCAACTCACTCTGTCTGGTACACAACTTATATCAGCTCACTCTGTCTGTCTGGTACACAACTTATATCAGCTCACTCTGTCTGTCTGGTACACAACTTATATCAACTCACTCTGTCTGTCTGGTACACAACTTATATCAACTCACTCTGTCAGGTACACAACTTATATCAACTCACTCTGTCTGTCTGGTACACAACTCATATCAACTCACTCTGTCTGTCTGGTACACAACTTATATCAACTCACTCTGTCTGTCTGGTACACATTTTGTACACGTTATATCTACCACTTTCCATTCTCGGATTAAGTTGAAACTTTACACAATTATTCTTTGTCTCTAAAAAAACATGAAACAATTTTTTTTAAAGTTATTAATTAATAAAAAAAAGTAAAGTTTCCCTTTCAGACCATGCGATCTATGGGGCAGATGATGTTAAGGTCATCTGTTTCTTTAGCACATGGTTAACTAGCAGGGTGTTATGTGGCTGGCACAACGACCAACCGCTTTTACTTTCCCCAACTAAAGTCAGGTACCCATTAGAGTTGGTGTGGACTCAGGGACCCTATAAAAATACCGAAATTGAAAATCCTATCCTTCACCGAGATTCGAACTCAGGACCTCAGGTTCAGAAGCCGAGCGCTTAACCACTCAGCCACCGCGCCCCCATTAATTAATTAGTGGTACTAATAATTAGTTTAATTTCATATAGGAAAAGGAAAATAAATCGTTAAGTATTGAGAGATAAGGCTGTAAAAGTACAATTCTTTCTCTCATATAAGCTTGTTTTTTTTTTTTAAAGTATTTTTGTAGGAAACGTGAAACTAGTGAAAAATAAAGCAGACATTATTATTTAATGCTATGGGACAGGGAATAAAGCAGACATTATTATTGAATGCTATGGGACAGGGAATAAAGCAGACATTATTATTGAATGCTATGGGACAGGGAATAAAGCAGACATTATTATTGAATGCTATGGGACAGGGAGTAATAGGAAGACAATTTCTGAGACGATATCTTCAAAGCTGTTCTCGCCATTACGTGTAAACTACAGCCCGAGATTTCAAAGTTATTGACCAGAATGAGATACTAAGCTAGCAGAGTCTTTAAGTTAAATTGTAAAGTTAACGTCGAAAAAAAAGAGGAGCTTAAAAATGTTTTTTTTACTGAAACATTTTTAATCAAATAACTCTCTTTATAATCTTGAACAAAATCCTAATTGCCTGATAATGAATCCGTTTTGTTGCTGTTCTTTTTAATACAGCGAACTGCTTTCTTTACTTTGAACTGAAGAGCTCTTCGAAATTTGTCATCACTTCTTTTTTTTTTCCAGCTCTACTCAAGTTTTTTTCCCCCAGTCTAGCAGTCAGCTATATGATCAATAAAACGATGTCCACTCTACAGGAAATCTGAAAAAAGATCAAAAAAAAAAATACCGGGGCAATCCGATGAACTAATTGGATAGTTAGTTGACGTCTTGGCATAGTCCGTGAGTCCTTCCTGGGATTGCTGGTCACTGCAATAGACTTCTCACGCTATAAGCTTAGAAGCCATTTTGTGTGTGTTCGTGTAGGCAATGTGTTAGCGGCAAAGTGCTAGGGGTCCTGTACAATAGTTCGAATGTCATATGCATTAAAAGTCTGAAAAGAATCTTATTTCTTGTTGTTCGATACGCCTCTGTTAACAAATCAAAAGACGAAAATGTGGCTTGACTTGGCGTACAAAGCGAAACGCAGCAGAAAACATTGCAAGCTAGGCTTCAGACAAATGGCGTAGCTAGGGTGGGGGGGGGGAGAGGGGTCAAAATTTGAAACCCTCCACGGCCCTCCACTTGAGAGGTACCCAAATGAGTGTCCGAAATTTTGTTTTTACATTAAATATTACCCCATTATCTCATGTCTTGATGTCACCCTATGGAGGTGAAGCCCCCCCCCCCCCCCGGCATCCAACAATAAATATTACGCCATTATTTCATGTCATGATGTCGAATGTCAAAATACAAGGGTACCTAACTAGGTCAAGCCCCCACTGCTCCAGACGTGAATTCACAGGGAAAGAGAAAGTCGGAGAGACCAAAACAAAACTAGAGCAGATCAGTAGACCATAAAGCAAAGAGAGCAGATCAGTAGACCATAAAGCAAAGAGAGCAGACCAGTAGACCATAAAGCAAAGAGAGCAGACCAGTAGACCATAAAGCAAAGAGAGCAGATCAGTAGACCATAAAGCAAAGATAGCAGACCAGTAGACCATAAAGCAAAGAGAGCAGGATGGACATGGGTCCAACTATAGGGTAGAACCCAGGACAGAGTCTTGTGCCATAGTACTGTGGTGGCCCTATACTTCACTGAGAGTCAACAGTAAAGTGAGTCAGTCAGTTATGAAGTAAAAAATTGTTTCTACCTGTATTTGGGTTCCATGGAAGCATTTTTAAGCTGACACACAAACACGACGAACACACACAGACACACATACACAATCACGAACAACACACATACACAATCACGAACACACACAGGCACACACAACTGCACACATTTAAGAGAGGCATGCTTAAAATGATCTTTTTAAAATATTTATTTTGTCATTTTATCCTATTATGTAACACCAACGAACAGTGGGATAGCCAACAAACTAAAGTCTCATGGACAACAAAGGAGATATCTGTCCGTCATTTGCATACATGAAAATTCATGTTCTGTGGAATGGGGTCGTGAAATGAGTGAAGATCTAGTAGTTTCTACGCCAGTAGTCGCATAGATTTCTCATTTGTCCACACAAGTCATTACGTCTGCTTCACTGTCATTACGTCACGTCTGTAACAAAGTCAACATGGCGGAAATATAAAACCAAAAGGCTAAAAATAGAAATAACAAATACAAAATAGAAAAGAATTAATTAGACTCAAAATTTCTTTTTACATATAGATCTAGCAAATGTTGAGTGACGTAGTTAGGCTAGGGAGGGGGAGGGAGATCCGAATTTAAACTCCCCCCCCCCCCAGGTTCCCTTTTGAGTTGAGGGGACCCCAAATGAATATCCTATTTTTTTTTACATTAAATATTAAACATTACTCCACTGCCATGTAGTCTTGCTATTGTGGGGTCAAAAATACTAGACAGCATTGATCTAGATCATGGTGGGCTAATACGGCCCGCGGGCCACATGCGGCTGTATCTAGCCTCCACCCTCCACCCATGAATCTTTCTAACGAGATCAAACTTCTTATATTGACTATCACTTTGTAGTTAACTCTGAGTGTTTTGTACTTTTGGAAAGTTCATTTGACCATTTGACCCACACCATACTCCCAAGCTCCACTCGTTTTTTATCGCTGCTGATGGCAGACTTTGATCGAGTATTAGGCTTAGTATCACTATAGATCGAGTATCAGGTAAGTAGTATCACTATAGATCGAGTATCAGGTAAGTAGTATCACTATAGATCGAGTATTAGGCTAAGTAGTATCACTATAGATCGAGTATCAGGTAAGTAGTATCACTATAGATCGAGTATCAGATAAGTAGTATCACTATAGATCGAGTATCAGATAAGTAGTATCACTATAGATCGAGTGTCAGATAAGTAGTATCACTATAGATCGAGTATCAGGTAAGTAGTATCACTATAGATCGAGTATTAGGCTAAGTAGTATCACTATAGATCGAGTATCAGGTAAGTAGTATCACTATAGATCGAGTATCAGATAAGTAGTATCACTATAGATCGAGTATCAGGCTAAGTAGTATCACTATAGATCGAGTATCAGGGTAAGTAGTA
The DNA here is from genome assembly GCF_947242115.1 of Biomphalaria glabrata. Lineage (NCBI taxonomy): Eukaryota > Metazoa > Mollusca > Gastropoda > Planorbidae > Biomphalaria > Biomphalaria glabrata. The sequence goes on from NC_074715.1 coordinate 17,824,766, forward strand.
TCACTATAGATCGAGTATCAGGGTAAATAGTATCACTATAAATCGAGTATCAGGGTAAGTAGTATCACTATAGATCGAGTATCAGGTAAGTATTATCACTATAGATCGAGTATCAGGTAAGTAGTATCACTATAGATCGAGTATTAGGCTAAGTAGTATCACTATAGATCGAGTATTAGGCTAAATAGTATCACTATAGATCGAGTATTAGGCTAAGTAGTATCACTATAGATCGAGTATTAGGCTAAGTAGTATCACTATAGATCGAGTATTAGGCTAAGTAGTATCACTATAGATCGAGTATCAGGCTAAGTAGTATCACTATAGATCGAGTATCAGGGTAAGTAGTATCACTATAGATCGAGTATCAGGGTAAATAGTATCACTATAGGTCGATTATCAAGTATGTATATATATAGTTCGTCCATCGTGGTTCGATGATGACCACTTTGTTATCCAGGGGGCTGAGGGCTTTGCACTGGGGTTTTATGCCTCCTTATGTGGCTGGTGAGACCTATGTGAGCCCGGAATGTTCGGCCGCACACTAGGCAGGTTATTCCAGCTGTAGCTAGTATCGTTTGTCTTGCTTTTCTTTTCTGGCGTATTTCTTCTGCCAGCGTTGTTCTTTTTTCCTCAGCAACCTGTGCGCCAGTTTTCACAGCGCGACGCCATGATGCTCTGTCATGTGCCTCTGTCTCCCAGGTGCCTGGGTCTATGCTGAACGCCTTCAGAGAAGCTTTGAGGGTGTCCCTGAAGCGCTTTCTTTTCCCACCTTGCGAGCGCTTTCCTTCGCTTAGTTGGCCAAACAAGAGTCGTTTAGGGATGCGGTGGTCTTCCATTCTGTAGACGTGACCTGCCCATCGCAGCTGGGACTGCATCAGGATTGTGTGGATGCTTTGCAGACACGCTCTTCGAAGGACCTCTGTATCTGGTATTTTGTCTTGCCATTTGAGATTTAGTATTTTTCTCAGACATGTCATGTGGAAGTGGTTTAGTTTCTTTGCATGTTTACTGTACACTGTCCACGTTTCTGAGGCATAGAGCAATGTAGGGAGGATGACGGCTCTATAAACCCCTAGCTTGGTGTTTGTGGTGATACCACGTCTGTTCGTATTGATGGTAAGGCCAAAGTCTGAGCATGCTCTTGAGAAGTCACTGACGATGCTCTGCAGATCGTTTTCAGAGCAGGCATTTAGGGCACAGTCATCAGCAAATAGCAAGTCTCTGATTACTGCTGCATTTGTTTTTTATTTTGCTTTAAGCCGCCTCGGGTTGAATAGGCCACCATCAAATCTGTATGATATATTTATGATATGATATATTTATCCCGTTGTTTTCTCTATTTGTGAATGCATCTGTCAGCATAGCCTTCATGCCATCATGAAATAGTCTCACCATGGTTATGACATGATCTTCCAGAGTCCTTCTCTGCTAACAGTGTCGAATGTCTTTGTTAAGTCGACATATATTGAGAACAGGTCAGCATTTTGTTCTTGGCATTTTTCCTGGAGCTGCCTTGCTGCAAAGATCATGTCAATGGTTTCACGCTCTTTTCTGAAGCCGCACTGGCTTTCTGGTAGTAGACCATATTCTATGTGTTGCATGAGCCGATTTAGTAGGATGCGTGCAAGGATTTTCCCAGCAATAGAGAGAAGAGATAGTGATAGAAGTAGAAGTGATACTACTTACCCTGATACTCGATCTATAGTGCTATTACTCACCCTGATACTCGATCTATAGTGATACTACTTACCCTGATACTCGATCTATAGTGATACTACTTACCTGATACTCGATCTATAGTGATACTTCTTACCTGATACTCGATCTATAGTGATACTACTTATCCTGATACTCGATCTATAGTGATACTACATACTACCGCCAGATCTGCGACAACCACAGAGGAATATCTCTACATCTCTACCTTTTTTTCTATATAAAAAGAAACATTTATTCATTACCAACTAATTGATTTGTTGTTTTCTTAATAGATTCGTGTGTTATCATAGACTATGAATAATTATGCAAAATTTCAATTTGATCTGAGAATAGGATAAATATCGTGTACAAAGATAATAAAGGAAATAAATGCAAATATACAGTCATATATCTCAATAAGTAGCCTTGACCTTTTTTTTTATACCAAACAAAATAACTAATTACCAATAATTTATTAATTAATTGATTCACTGTTTAAAATCGATTCATGTTTTGTACCGGACAGACATACAGACAGAGTGAGTTGATAGAAGCTTTGTAAAAATAGTTCCCCACTTAACCACTCAGCCCACTTTCTCTATTTCCACATGCGCTACACATCCAGTGTTTCTCTTTCAAATAACGTGCACTCGTATTCAGAAGCACGCACAGCAGACTTGTAGCAGGAACATTTCCTGTTGTTATTTGTAATGTTACAAATATCAGGGCAGTGTTTCCCCGCCACCCGAGTCCTGCAGAGAAAAAAAATTGTATTATTGTTGTCATTGATTTTGTATAAATATTATTCATGGGGCACCACTACCTTCCAACAGTTTTAGCTTTCATCCTTAAGACGCTTCTACCTTTACAAGACAACTCTGCCTTTATAAGACAACTCTGCCTTTATAAGACAACTCTGCCTTTACTAGGCCACTCTGCCTTTACAAGACACCCAACACTTTACAAGACACCCAACACTTTACAAGACACCCCTACCTTTACAAGACACCCCTGCCTTTACAAGACACCGCTACCTTTACAAGACACCGCTACCTTTACAAGACACCGCTACCTTTACAAGACACCGCTACCTTTACAAGACACATATAAACTCCCAAGACACATATACTTTTCAGGTTCATCTCTACCTTAGCTTTGAATTATTGTTGCTAGTGGGTCGGCAGAAACCGTTTGGTCGTATTTGTACATTGATCTTCAGCTTCAGTCTGCAGACTAGTTCATGTCAGCTTTTAGTTGTCAATGGGATTGATACAGAGTGAGCGATGCGTTTTTCTGAAGATACCTTTATTTTTACAAAGCTTATATCAACTCACACTCTCTGTCTGTCTGTCTGACTGTATGTCTGATACACATTTTGTACACGTTTTCTCTTCCACTCCCCATTCTAGGATCAAGTTGAAGCTGTGCACAACTATTCATTTTCCCTAATAAAACATGAATCAATTAAAGAATTAACCAATTAATGTAAAATTTAGTGGTAATTAATTTATTTTGTTTGAAATAGAAAAAAATGAAATAACTCTTACAGTATTAAGGTATATAGGTTTAAATGTGCACTTCACCCCAATATATGAGCTATAATATATATAGCTGGTCATAACGGAGCTTCTCTTTGCCGGTGATTGCGCCCTGCTGGCTCACAATGAACATGATATCCAGAACTCGGCCAACGAATTTGCATACCCTGCCGCTCCTTCCGGTTCATCTATAAACCTTGGGAAAACAGAAGTCATGTTCCAGAAAACAAAATCCGCTGCCAAGGATAGACGCAGACGGCGAAAAAAAAATCTTAATCGACACCGGCGGACAATGGTTATGCTTGCCCTGAATGTGGCAAAATAAGTAGGTCACAGCTGGGGCTGCGTAACCACAAGAAATACTGCATTCCTCATTAATCTTCGTACTCGAAGACAAGCCTTGTTATATAGCTGTAACCTACATATTTTACCAGCGGATTTTCTTTTGGTCTCAAATGTGTATCCCGCGGCCTTTGTGAGTGACCTCCAGCTGTCTCGTTCCGATGCCTGCGACCAGGTGCTTTCTATGTCAGCTAAGGCAAGTTGGCGTCTAAGCTGGTCTTTGAAGCGTTTCCGTGGGGCGCCTCTGTTACGTCGACCACCTTTTAGCTCACCAAAAAAGACTGCCTTTGGCATACGTTCGTCTCCCATACAGGATACGTGCCTTACCCAGCGCAACTGTTGGACCAAAAGAAGTCCCTCTATATTGTCCATACCGGCGTTCGTAATGACATCGCAGTTTGTAGTGCGGTCTTGCCACCGTATGTCCATGATGGAGCGCAAGCATCTTTGGTGAAAGTGCTCAAGTATGCAAATGGGTATTATACAGAAAGCAACTCAGACTACTTACTCTAGTCAAATGTGAATATTCGTTTGTTATGAATCTCACTGCTCTATTTTGTGTCTGTTCCAGTTTCTTAATCTTTTCTTGAGTTGAGGGGGGTCCCAAACAGAGGATGCATATTCTATTATTAAAGGTTAAAGGTTAAATAACATTTGAGTTTTATGTTTTTATTTCATTTATAGAAATTTCTTTTATAAACCCTAATGCTTGTTTGATTTTTTGTTAGTTTCATCAATATGGGGATTCCATGACAGTTTTTCATTTATTATAACACCTAGGTATTTTGCGTTTTTAGTTTGTGTTACTGGTTTACCATGAATAAGATAAGTGGAATTAATTTGTTTTATTTTATTTGTTACTCTTAATAACTGACATTTAACGTTTATTATTAATATATTAGTAGTTAAAAGTTAGGCAATTCATCACTGAGTACCAGCACCTATTTTTTTTCTACAAAAAAAGCACTGTATATATTTATATATATATAATAATAATATAATTTTATTTATAAAGCGCTGTTAAGAAACAAAATGTAGGCTCAATGCGCTGTAATAACATTACAAACACAAACACGACAGCTAAAATGACAAATTAATCTAAAACAAATGTAAACAGCCTTAACGTTCTTCTTAAAAGTGGTGTAGCATATTGTCTGTCTGAGATCAATGGGGAGTGAGTTAAATACTTTTGGTGCGAGCACTGAATATACATATATATATATATATATTATCCACAGGGAAATTCGGCTTGTCATTTGTGCATTACACCAAACAAAACATATTATAACTATAGAAAACTAAAATATACATTCACACCACACTCAGTTATAATTTACATGTGAAATGTTTATACCAGATGGTTTGATTGTATTTCATAATTTGATTGCAAAAAAAGGGGGGGGGGGGCAAAAGAGTTTTTTTTATGTCTGTCTTTGCTATCTCTGTCTTGTATCTCTGTCTTGTATCTCTGTCTTGTATCTCTGTCTTGTATCTCTGTCTTGTATCTCTGTCTTGTATCTCTGTCTTGTATCTCTGTCTTGTATCTCTGTCATGTATCTCTGTCTTGTATCTCTGTCTTGTATCTCTGTCTTTGCTATCTGTCTTTGCTATCTGTCTTGTATCTCTGTCTTGTATCTCTGTCTTGTATCTCTGTCTTGTATCTCTGTCTTGTATCTCTGTCTTGTATCTCTGTCTTTGCTATCTGTCTTGTACCTCTGTCTTGTATCTCTGTCTTGTACCTCTGTCTTGTATCTCTGTCTTGTATCTCTGTCTTGTATCTCTTTTCTTCCTGAAGACGTGGAACCGCTACGTGGTGTAGAACATACAATTCTTGACAGACTAATTGTTATGTCTTCACAGCATGTCTGCAGTCTAACAAAGTAGTCAGCTGATTTGGTCTCGTCTCCATAGCATGACAAGCCTCTTTCTGGACTCAGGAGTTCATTTATTTTGTTTGTCTGTGTGTGTGTATCTTTTCGCACATGTGCGTGCGTGCGTTGTGTGGTAGTAAAACATTCTCGCGTATAAACATCCGGCAGGTCACCTCTAAACATGTGACCATGACGCGATTTGCTGTTTTGCACTGTCAGGTCACTTCCTTGACGTCAAACACACACTCGCGCGAAGTAACCTGCTGATGCTGAGAAATGTATCTTCGAGATTCAACATATTTAGATTATCGGGACATTTCAGTGCGACAGAACTGCACCCCCTCCACAGCACCAAGTGGATAATAAGAAGTTATTTTAGCAACAGGTTTTCAAATGCCATCGTTTTCCGTAAGTTTTTTTTAGGGGCATCTGTCTATTCGTATACTCTAAATAACGTATACTAGACACTGTACGAGGCTCAATGGAGTTTAAATGAAACCCCAACAAACAACAACACCAACAACAACAAGGAACATGTGTTCTTCATCCAGCTCTATTTCTGAGGGTGGGCCATCAGAGCCGGCAGTCTATCCTCTCAATAGAGATTGGCATTTCCGGCTCTCGTTCATTAAATGTCTTTTTTTTGTGCAGAGTTAATTTCCCTTGTTTCAATGCAAACGATAAACAGTTTCAATTACGTCATTAACTTCTGCTTCTGATTCAATTAGCCAATCCAAACATTGCTTCCTCCATAGACATAGAAATATATATAGGTATTGGGTTGGCTCATTGTGTGTATTTTCTTTTTTTTTTCTATTCCATTGTTTGTAAAGCTGTTTTATGTCATTATTGGAGATCTTTTTTTCATACATGGCGAAGACTATAATTAGCCGGACTGGATAGCAAATACAGTGTAGAATGTAATTGAAGAGTTGATAAGCTGTTGTTGTTTTTTAAACGGTAAATGATAATTTGTGTGTACTATTTAGCAATGCAAAATGAAGATCTGTAAGTTCTGTAATAGGGAGATGGCACAGGGAGAAGGACGTTTTCAACGTAAGTAATCAACAACAACAACAACAACATTAACAACAACAAGTAGTCTGTAGCAGTAATGTTAAAATAAATAGGTCAGTGGACTAGCCAAACAATCAAAGAAAATTCAGGACACTTCTCCCTTTACAGGATACCTCTCCCATTACAAGATACCTCTCCCTTTACAAGATACCACTACCTTTACAAGATACCTCTACCTTTACAAGATACCTCTACTACTACAAGATACCTCTACCTTTACAAGATACCTCTACTATTACAAGATACCCATCCATTTACAAGATACCCATCCATTTACAAGATACCTCTACCTTTACAAGATACCACTCCCTTTACAAGATACCTCTACCTTTACAAGATACCTCTACCTTTACAAGACACCAGTGCCTTTACAAGACACCTCTACTATTACAAGACCCATCTTCCTTTACAAGACACTTCTCCCTTTACAAGATACCTCTACCTTTACAAGATACCTCTACCTTTACAAGATACCTCTACCTTTACAAGATACCTCTACCTTTACAAGATACCTCTACCTTTACAAGATACCTCTACTTTTACAGGATACCTCTACCTTTACAAGATACCTCTTCTATTACAAGACCCATCTGCCTTTACAAGACCCATCTGCCTTTACAAAACACCTCTGCCTTTACAAACTCACAAGACACATATAATTTTAAGGTTCATAAGATATGAAATCGCAAAAAAAAAAAAATTATGACATCAATGAATGAAGCAGTAAAATCTTTTGTTAAAAATCATTTACAATTCCGAATCGAAACTCTAATTTCAAAAGGAAGGGGAGAGGTTTAATTAGGTCTGAGATAAAAACAAATAAATGGACTAATTTTTTTTTTGGTTAGATTTAAAATTTCCCTCATAGTAGAATATTGTATCCTAGTGAGCAATGCATTAAAATTCAAGATGACTGTCAGGTCGTGTGCTATGGTCTCCAGAATGTTGCCACGATGGTCCCGGTCTTGAATCCTGCCCGCTACCATCATCTGACGTCATGGAGGAGGAGGCCTGATCTAGGAGGCAATAATATTCATTTCTGAACGAGCGTTCGAAAAGTTAAAGCCAAACAGATCCTTAAGTTCTGAAACGAAGCATTCCAGAATATGATGTTTACATCATTTCCTCTAAAGAACAACTCAGCTGTTTTCACCCTGTCATAATAAGAAACTCTGTCTATAAATTAAACAGACATTGCGTGCCAGGCACTAGAAACATAAATTTTAACTCGAGCAGCTATTACGTGGGGCTCGTGAAGGCGAACAGAGAGATGTTTCAGATGTCAAGTTGCTTGACGCAAATGGAGATATATCATGGCCAATTACAGTCTGGGAAATTTATGGCCAAGAAAAACCGTTATTAAAAAAGGTCAATATGCTCTTTAAAAATGTCTATTTATACAAGATTGAGCCAAAAATACAAAACAAAAAAAAAAAAAAAAATAAGCAAAAGAAAACAACCGAAACATAAAAACAACAACAACAACAGCTTCTCCTTTTCCGTTTCCAATCAATTATTTAGCATTAAAGACGCCATCAAATAAACTTCTATTTGGATTGGCATCTGAGATAAATAAAAGGCTTTGTTGGATTAAAGAAAATATTTGTGTAAATAAACAATCAATTCAAATTAGAGTTTTCATATTTATCGTTTAAAATAACAAAAATAAAACTCTTCAAAGGTTGAGAATCAACTGGTTATTGATATATTTTTATATGAATTTGAGTTTGTTTTTTTATTTGAAGCACAAATGGGAGGTAATTTAGGAAGCCATTCACATTTGTTATTCAGACAGTGAGACACTTTGTTAAGTAGCTCCACACATCGATCTAGACAAGTCTATTGGATTTCAAAACGTCAGTTCCAGTGGTGCGGCCGTGACAGATAATCTGTAGGAGTGCAACGATCCTCCTACAAAGTACAGGACCAGGAAAACGGAAATAGCGGCAGGCAAAAGGTGATTACAGATTCCCAAACTGTGACTGCTGTTGTGTATCTCAGAAAAATACTGAATGTTAAAAAGAAAAAAAAATTACCTGCAAAGAATCCACACAATCCTGATGCAGTCCCAGCTTCAACGGGCAGGCCACATCTGCAGAATGGAAGACTCCCGCCTCCCTAAACGACTCCTTTAGGACCAATTAAGGTCAGGGAAGCGCCCACAAGGTGGACAAAGAAAACGTTTCAGGGACATGCTCAGAGTTTCTATGAAAGGCTTCGGCAGTGACCCTGCCAGCATATGGTAGATGCATTATGGACGAACTATCTCTCTATATAATCCTCTTCAGCGTCCAGACACCACACAAAAGTCATGGAAAGATAACTCTTTTATTTCTGCAAGTCGGACTAGAGTTACCCCACGTAACTTTCGCGGCGATGGAGAGCACGGCTCAGAAAAAAAGAGGGGGGTGGAGAACAACTAATCTTTCTCTTTACATTCTATATTTGACTATATTAATATGCGTATTTTTTTACACACTTCAATATCCGGTGTCATCAAAATAGTTGCGTGTTTTTGTTTTTCTGTAGCTTTGTTTTCATTTTGCCCCTTCGTATTGCCCTTCGTTTCCTAACCATGGCCACAGCTTCACATATATTTCGTGGAGTCAACAGGTCTTTCAATGTAGTCGAAATTCCTGCATCAGGTAACTGTTTATTTCTATCTGTTGCATATTTCTGGAAAAATGTCATCGACGAAACTGTTGCTCTCGAACTTCGCAAGATGGCTGTAAGATTTGTTTGCGAACTTTGGGATAACTATGGCGACACCCTGTCCGTTGTTCTTACTCATGGAAGCACAATCATACACTCAGATCGACAATACGCTGCTTATATGAATACTTCCGGCGTTTATGGTGGCGAGCAGTCGTTTGCCCAAACCCACCTCATTTGGACAACTGTGTCTTTCAGAAGGTGTTTACCCGTCACTAAATAGCGGCTTATGCTACGCCGCGGGTCGACTAGTATATACATAATTGTTAGAAATAGATTCTATTGCTATCTCAAAATAAAAACCCCACCACCACTCCTTCCTACTTGATTAAACCGTAGAACTTTGAATTGTTTGGTACGGTCATTTGGTTTCCGTCGTTACTCAAAGACAAAAAGTGTCCAGGCTCTGAAAGCTGACCAGATAATGGGCCAGACGATAATTGCTGTTAATGATGCCCTTAATTACTGTTTGTCTACGACTTAATGTTAGGCTTGATGAGAGAAAAAAATATGAGACGGAGAGAGAGGAAAAAAAAAAGTGAAACTCAATTTAGTTCCATGAATCCAAAATAAGGGAGCTTACAAAAAACCTCCGAGCATTTAATAACTCTTTTTTTGTGTGACCAATATTGCTAGATTTGTAATAACAAAAATATTAAGCCGGCGAACTTAAAATGGATTTTTTTTTCCTGAAATGATCAATAGGGGAAAAAAAAAGAACCCAACAATATGACGGGTCTGAGAGAAAATACACTGCCTCAATTTGTTTTAGGTTAGTTCGAGAGTTTAAAAGTTCAGGAGTTCAAAAGTTCAACAAAGTTCATCCAGTTTTAAATAAGATAATTAATTGACTATGTAATGTAGTGTCCACTACCACAATCAATACTCTTGTTTATGAAACATTTCAAAGTTGTTCTTATGATAACCCTATGACAGTAATATGACACTCCTGTGACATTAGCCTACTAAGGCACTCGCATGGTGGTCTTGTGACGGTCCTACTTACTTACAGTTCAATGATATGATGATCGCGAGACAATGTCAAGATTGTCTCTAACCAGAGGATTGTTAGAACAGCTCTTCTTTATAATACAAACTTAGAGTTCCAATGTCTCTAGTATGAGGTGGAGACACCAGAAGATCCGCCCACGGTGGCTGTAGACTAGAGACAGCGAACTTCTTGCTTGCTAAACAAAGACTTAAATATAAACTTTAAAGAATGTATGCAAACTTTGTAAAAGTTCCCCTTTCAGGCCAGGCGATCTATCGGGGGACAGATGATGTAAAGGTCATCTGTGTCTGTGGCCCACAGTTAGCGAGGGTGGCATGTGGCCAGCATAACGACCGACGCCTTTACTTTTCCCCAACTAATGTCAAGTAACCATTGGAGCTGGATGGACTCGTAGGAGCCCTAAATATCCCTAAATTAAAAATACCAGTCTTCATTAGGATTCAAACCCGGGACCCTCCGGTTCAGAAGCTAAGCGCTTTACCACTCCGACACCGTGCCTCCAAAAGTAAGTTCCCCCTTTCGGACCTTGCGGTCTTCTCCGAGATTAGAGCACAGGACCCCATGTTTAGAAGCCAAACGTTTAACCACTCTGCCACCACTCTGTGAAACTTTGCAAACTTTGACATTAAGACAAAGACTAGGTACAGTGAAGAGACTAGAATGAGTGAATAGTTGAAAGACAGTCATAATCTAAACAACCTGACCACTTGGTTGCTATGATATTTACAATTATTAAACTCTTCGATAAATACAAATGACACTGATGACATACTAAGTAGACCAAGGAAAGAATTACATTGAATTTTAGATCTATAGAGAAACCAGAAAAACGAAAACGAGAGTATAAAAACTTAATCAATGACGTCATCATTTTTCACGTACATCAACGACTGCATTTTTGTTTGAACAGAGTTGTAGATCTTGATTGCTCAGGAAACATAACAAAAGGGGAAGGGCAGGCGGAGGACATTAACTTGCTGGAATGTGGTCGCATTGACCAGGATGCATCAGCTTGTGTTGACCTCCAGGACTCCAGAAAATATCGGTCTCCTAGACAGTTTTTTTTTTCACTCTCCAATCATCTGTCCCACGTGACGGATCATAGCAATCTAAGCGCGTGCTTTCATCCCCAATGACCCGTGGCCGGGCCACCCCCATGAACCTGGCATACAATATTCTCAGTTTGATTGATAAAAGGAGAACCCCAAAGAATTAGCATATTGGGTTAAGGCAAGGGCGTTAAGCATTCAGTGCACAAATATCAAGACCCAATCTCAACAAACTAGGAATAGTGTATGTGTTTCTATTCATATCCTTGTATGTGTAAGCCACTGATTGACGTTAAAGCATAAGTTTTAGGATCCATTAATATAATTTTTTGACGTTGCATTAAGTTGCATATATAACCGTGACATCTTTATAGAGCCATAGTAAACATAGACTACAATAATATTATACAGCGTGATTAATAAAGAATGGCCAAAACCATTTCTAAAAAAAATTGATATTTTACAGGATACAAGTGTTTTATTGGCCTGGCTTAGATTCTGTGTGTTGTCTTACTTACTTACTTAATCCTGTGTACTGCCAGGGGAGCATAGGGCCGCAACCACACCTCTCCACCGAACTCGGTTCTGAGCAGCTTTCTTCATTTGCTCCCATGTCATTCCAGTGCCCTCAGCATCACTGATGACTGACCTCTTCCAGGTTTGCTTAGGTCTGCCCACTTTCCTCTTTCCTTGTGGGTTCCAGTCAAGTTCCTGCCTTGGAACATTGGTAGCTGGTTTTCGCAGGGTGTGTCCTATCCAGCTCCATTTTTGTTTTGTGATGTCTTGGGCTATGGGCATTTGTCTAGTTCTCTCCCACAAATCGATAGTAGTCATCTTTTCTGGCCACCTAATTCCTAATATCCGGCGTAGGCATCTGTTAACAAAGGTCTGGAGCTGTTGTCTGCTTGATACTATTTCACTATTCTAAACGCGAGTCCAAACACATCCAAGGGACACAACAATTAAATATGCTTAATAAACCTTGTGAAGACTTCAACTGATGTTTATTTACAGATGGGGATGATCGTCTTGTCTATCTATCCTTCTTTTCAATTAGCAGTCTATTCAATATCCAACTTTCTACAAGCCCTAGCCATAGTCTTCTCCTATCATGTACCCCTATTCTACAACGTCATTCGTCTGACTACGTGACTACTTTTACCGTCGCTAAAAAAAAAGCACAATATATTAATTTACAAAACTAACCTAATCTCTAAAACAAACTAGGTCTCTACAGTACATAACTTCAAGTTTTTATTTCATGCTTTACAAGTGCTCCATGTGACCACCACCGTCTGTACGGACAACATCAAGCAGATCTGAACATTCCTTCCAAACGCACTTAAGGATGTCCACGTCCACTGTGTTGGCTGCAGATGTTTGATATTTCAAGTTATTGATACTTGATGACAACCGTGGAACAAAACTTTGAAATACCCCCACAGGAAAATGCGCACATAGAATGGGAGCCTGGCAGACCAAGCGCAGAGAGCAGGGTCTTTAGCACCTCATCGACCAATCCACCGCTGAGGCATGTTTCCATTCAGATAACTTCAAACCCCGAGAGGCCAATGTGGCGGTTCCCGCTCTTGTTGAAGCATATAGTCTTTTGAATGTGCTTGCCTACAACCAGTTTTGTGATAGGCGTGTGTTATATATGCATTGAATCATCCTGAGTTGTATACCTAATTAATAAAACTAGGTATTACATTTGATATAAAAGTGTTTTGTTTTTCATGTTTCGGATGTCCCTTCAGAATTGAAGATAATTACTTCCTAGCCCAAACCTCTTACAAGACGGCAGGGGACTAACCGGGACCATCAAGGCGATAGTCCTGAGAGCTTACTACACGACCATTTCTCTCATGAAACGATTACTTTTATATTCCATTTCAGTTTTTAAAAGTTAGTTTCAATTAAGTTTTTTTTCAACTTAGACACATTTACATCTTATTTACTTAGAACAGAATTAAAGTAAAGCCGAAATTCAACCAAGATAAAACCAAAAGACCAAAGTTGAGAGAGCACAGATGTTATCTCAGCTTCTCCTCAGGAAAAGAATATTTTTAAAAGACATCTCAAAGAGTTCTATAATTGCTTAATGTTCTCAATGTCACCACAACTATCTTTTTTAGACAAAGAGGTTCCTGAACTCATGGCATAAACAATAAACACGCGAGTGTGTCCTGGACTGTATTAACAATAAACACGCGAGTTTGTCTTGGACTGCATTAACAATAAACACGCGAGTTTGTCCTGACTGTATTAACAATAAACACGCGAGTGTGTCCTGGACTGTATTAACAATAAACACGCGAGTGTGTCCTGGACTGTATTAACAATAAACACGCGAGTGTGTCCTGGACTGCATTAACAATAAACACGCGAGTTTGTCTTGGACTGCATTAACAATAAACACGCGAGTTTGTCCTGGACTGCATAAGCAATAAACACGCGAGTGTGTCCTGGACTGCATAAGCAATAAACACGCGAGTGTGTCCTGGACTGCATAAGCAATAAACACGCGAGTGTGCCCTGGACTGTATAAACAAAAAACACGTGAATTTGTCCTGGACTGCATAAGCAATAAACACGCGAGTGTGTCCTGGACTGCATAAGCAATAAACACGCGAGTGTGTCCTGGACTGCATAAGCAATAAACACGCGAGTGTGCCCTGGACTGTATAAACAAAAAACACGTGAATTTGTCCTGGACTGCATAAGCAATAAACACGCGAGTGTGTCCTGGACTGCATAAGCAATAAACACGCGAGTGTGCCCTGGACTGTATAAACAAAAAACACGTGAATTTGTCCTGGACTGCATAAGCAATAAAAAAACAACAGTGTGTCCTGGACTGCATAAGCAATAAAAACAACAGTGTGTCCTGGACTCATAGCTACAGCATTTGTAAACTGGGAAATAAAAAATCATGACGCAACTCATCAGTCTGATAGAAATCTTAAATTTAAGAACTGCTCAAGTGAAAAAAAAAATAAATTAAACGCTTTATAAAAACGAAACAAACTACACATGGCTGATCAATAAAACGAAACAAACTACACATAGCTGATCAATACTTCCGGTTTTTTTATAAACCAGATGCACCAAAAACTGCATTTATAAAAATCTCCGAGATTACGGCCCCTTATGATCATCCCAATCGTGTTGCTGATTTGATTGGGCTCTGATCTTGTGTGTTGAGAACTTCACATCACAGGATTTCAATAATGTCCTCTGATGGTCAAATCGAGAATACCTTTTAAATATTGAATACATTTTTTTCGAGCTTGATATACATCTTCACCTTCACCATTTCTTTAGTCTATTTGACTATTTTGGCATCACACAAGATCTGTCAAGCAACTTTCTCCATTACACTCTGACTGTTGCATTGAATAAAGTCTCTTTCAATGTCAGGCCTTTTATGTCTTCCGCTTCGCTTCCTCTGTTTGCCTCTTCTTCTATTTCCTGGTACTGTTCCCTGAAGGACCTTGTGATATGGCCAGAGATTTTAAGCTTGATCCTACGCTCTAGTTCTGTTCCATTCGGGCCAGTAGTTCAGGTTCGGTTCCCTCATCTGAGACCTTTTTTCTTTGAAAGAGGTATTTGAAACTACTGGCACTTGACCGTTTGTTTTTCACCTCCAGTACTCCAGTATCTAGTATTTCTATAGCATTTTATGCAGTCTGTCGTGTGTTCTTGTCATTCGACCACATTTGGTTTGGGTCAAGTTTGCATGACTGAAGTGATCAGTGTCACGTCACATTGTCTGATTGAGTAGACCTTCCCTCTCATGGTGTTCCTATATCTCTTTCACTTTCTCTCTCCTGTATCCCCCCCCCCTCTCTCTCTCTTCATCTTTAGTTCTGGGTAAAAATGGAACTTTTTTTTTGTGTTCTGTTTTCTATATGAGTCTCCCATCTCTGACGTACACAATCACACATACCCTCCCCCGCCCCACTTCTATCTTAGGTCCCGCCCAACACAGTACATTTCTTTTCTGCGCCAGTCTCTCTCTCTCTCACACACACACACTTTCTCAGTCTCTCTCTCTCTTTCTCAATCTTCATCTGTTTTAAAGCGTCCCTAGCCACAGCTCTAGACAACCGAGTTACATTTAACAGACCTTCATTAGTGATGCTCTCAAAATAATTTCCTAATATGGATTTTGAAAGTACTTTCTTGTCTAGGCTCCTGGACGTGGCACATACGTAACTCTAGGATTCTGATGTGACCGCGACGAGGTGTGTCGTAATTATAGTTGATACTGGCGTGAAAGTTGGAGAACAAGCGAAAGACATGTGACAGAAAGACGTGTGACAGAAAGACGTGTGGCAAAAAGACGTGTGGCAAAAAGACATGTGATAAAAAGACATGTAACACAAAGACGTGTGACAGAAAGACGTGTGACAGAAAGACGTGTGACAGAAAGACATATGACAGAAAGACACGTGACAGAATGACGTGTAGTTTTTAAAGTGAGTTGTTTAAATAATCCTTTCATGTGTGTTTCTACATAGATCTATATTGAAACTGTAAGCTTTGTTGATGTATTCATAAAAGTTCTGTTTAGTTTTGTTTAAAGAGAATTCTGCTCAAGTTCATTTCAAGTTCCACAATAACAATAAAATAATAACACCTACACAATGTAGACCAATGTAGACTCTACACACAACCACCGAGTAGTTTACTAACGTTACGTTAGAGTTGAGCTTCTAAATTCAAACCCACCAACAGACAAATATACACAAACATACTTTTTTTTTGGTGTTTTTGTTTTGACTCTTTTAAAAATGCTCATCTGATACAATCAATCTTTTCCATTTTGTTTTCAAGATCATTGTCATACCAAAAAAAAAAAAAAAAGAAAATTGCAACGATGAAAAAAAACATCAAACGATCCTCTATCTATGCTCAATTTTATTTCACACATAAAAAATGTCTGGATTGCTAAAGGACACACCCATGTCCTTCTCATTTTACTGCCTCTCACTTTCTGTTCTCCTTATCTGGTCACTGAATGACCAATATATCTTGCCTGGACAGCCTACAACATGACGGGCGTCCTGTGAATGTGCATCTCATTGATGAATGAAGCGCCCCCCCCCCCCTTTTCCATCTCCCTGTCAAATATTTCCGAGACCCAAACATTTCATCAGAGAAACAAGAAATCAAAGCTATAAAAAAAATATTGCTCGTATATATTCTTAGATGGCTGCTAGGTCGTGTGGTGTCTTAGATGGCTGCTACGTGTAGTGTCTTAGATGGCTGCTAGGTCGTGTGGTGTCTTAGATGGCTGCTAGGTCGTGTGGTGTCTTAGATAGCTGCTACGTGTAGTGTCTTAGATGGCTGCTACGTGTAGTGTCGTAGATGGCTGCTACGTGTAGTGTCTTAGATGGCTGCTACGTGTAGTGTCTTAGATGGCTGCTACGTGTAGTGTCGTAGATGGCTGCTACGTGTAGTGTCTTAGATTGCTGCTACGTGTAGTGTCTTAGATTGCTGCTACGTGTAGTGTCTTAGATTGCTGCTACGTGTAGTGTCTTAGATTGCTGCTACGTGTGGTGTCTTAGATGGCTGCTACGTGTAGTGTCTTAGATGGCTGCTACGTGTAGTGTCTTATATTGCTGCTATGTGTGGTGTCTTAGATGGCTGCTACGTGTAGTGTCTTAGATGGCTGCTACGTGTAATGTCTTAGATTGCTGCTACGTCGTGTAGTGTCTTAGATGGCTGCTACGTGTAGTGTCTTAGATGGCTGCTACGTGTAGTGTCTTAGATTGCTGCTACGTCGTGTAGTGTCTTAGATGGCTGCTACGTGTAGTGTCTTAGATGGCTGCTACGTGTAATGTCTTAGATTGCTGCTACGTCGTGTAGTGTCTTAGATGGCTGCTACGTGTAGTGTCTTAGATGGCTGCTACGTCGTGAAGTGTCTTAGATGGCTGCTACGTGTAATGTCTTAGATTGCTGCTACGTCGTGTAGTGTCTTAGATGGCTGCTACGTGTAGTGTCTTAGATGGCTGCTACGTCGTGTAGTGTCTTAGATTGCTGCTACGTCGTGTAGTGTCTTAGATTGCTGCTACGTCGTGTAGTGTCTTAGATTGCTGCTACGTCGTGTAGTGTCTTAGATAGCTGCTACGTGTAGTGTCTTAGATGGCTGCTACGTCGTGTAGTGTCTTAGATTGCTGCTACGTCGTGTAGTGTCTTAGATTGCTGCTACGTCGTGTAGTGTCTTAGATTGCTGCTACGTCGTGTAGTGTCTTAGATAGCTGCTACGTGTAGTGTCTTAGATTGCTGCTACGTGTAGTGTCTTAGATGGCTGCTACGTGTAGTGTCTTAGATTGCTGCTACGTCGTGTAGTGTCTTAGATTGCTGCTACGTGTAGTGTCTTAGATAGCTGCTACGTGTAGTGTCTTAGATAGCTGCTACGTGTAATGTCTTAGATTGCTGCTACGTCGTGTAGTGTCTTAGATGGCTGCTACGTGTAGTGTCTTAGATAGCTGCTACGTGTAATGTCTTAGATTGCTGCTACGTGTAGTGTCTTAGATGGCTGCTACGTGTAATGTCTTAGATTGCTGCTACGTGTAGTGTCTTAGATTGCTGCTACGTGTAATGTCTTAGATTGCTGCTACGTGTAGTGTCTTAGATAGCTGCTGCGTGTAGTGTCTTAGATAGCTGCTACGTGTAGTGTCTTAGAAGGCTGCTACGTGTAATGTCTTAGATTGCTGCTACGTCGTGTAGTGTCTTAGATGGCTGCTACGTGTAGTGTCTTAGATAGCTGCTACGTGTAATGTCTTAGATTGCTTCTACGTGTAGTGTCTTAGATGGCTGCTACGTGTAATGTCTTAGATTGCTGCTATGTGTAGTGCCTTAGATTGCTGGCAGATGATAAAAAGATGTAGAATGTTGATAAAATTTTAAGAATGCTGGAATCGGATAGAAATTTAAAGAATACAGTAATGTTTGTACGACGAAACGTATTTTTAGTAAATTTAAAAAATTCCCTTTAGAAATAGGTATGTACAAAAAAAAAGAGATTGAAATTGATTTTTTTTAAATCTCGAAAGAAATTTGCTTTCACTAGACAGCTCAAAGAACTGTAATGCACATTCTTTCAACTATGTCAGTCTGGGAGAACGGACTGGGAAGTCAATAAAACAAATCTCAATACATGAATCAATATGTCAGCACTACTGATGAAATGAGTGTCGTTATCAAAGATGTGCAAAACAATATAATTGAACAAGCAATAGAAAAAAACTTTTCAAAATCAAAGCATATCTAAGGGGAAATAACCGATAAGTACTGCCATGTATCTGAAAATTGCAGGGTTTAGCTCCCTCCTTTCTTTTATGTAAACCAAAATTAATTGTATAGAACTAAAGTATTAACTAACTAATTAACTAGTTAATTTTTGGATTGATACATGTATTGTTATCGACTATAAGTAATTATGCAGAATTTCAACTTGATTAGAGAATGGGAAGTGGGAGAAGAGATGTGTCAAAACGTCATAGGAGAATGGGAAGTGGGAGAAGAGGTGTGTCAAAACGTCATAGGAGAATGTGAAGTGGGAGAAGAGGTGTGTCAAAACGTCATAGGAGAATGGGAAGTGGGAGAAGAGGTGTGTCAAAACGTCATAGGAGAATGGGAAGTGGGAGAAGAGGTGTGTCAAAACGTCATAAGAGAATGGGAAGTGGGAGAAGAGGTGTGTCAAAACGTCATAAGAGAATGGGAAGTGGGAGAAGAGATGTGTCAAAACGACATAAGAGAATGGGAAGTGGGAGAAGAGATGTGTCAAAACGTCATAAGAGAATGGGAAGTGGGAGAAGAGATGTGTCAAAACGTCATAAGAGAATGGGAAGTGGGAGAAGAGATGTGTCAAAACGACATAAGAGAATGGGAAGTGGGAGAAGAGATGTGTCAAAACGTCATAAGAGAATGGGAAGTGGGAGAAGAGATGTGTCAAAACATAATAAGAGAATGGGAGGTGGGAGAAGAGATGTGTCAAAACGTTATAAGGGCACTAAATCTCTCTATATAAATATCCACGTCTTTCGTTAAGTAGCATTTATTCCCCTTATTTCGAAATAATACAAAAATAATTAATCAACAACAAATAATTAACTAATTGTTTAATTATTTTTTTATTGATTCATGTCTTGTTAGGTTCAATGAATAATTGTGCAAAGTTTTAACTTGGAAATAGAGAAAAACATGTTTAAACTTTTTACTATACAGACAGAGTGAGTTGATATAAGCTTTGTAAAAATATGACGTAAATTTTCTACATACTACATTCTATAAATACTTGTTTTTTAACCGGAAGTAAATAACCCATCCATTAAATGTTCACCGCTGTAGAGGACTTGCAAACACGAGAAAAGGTAGCAGTCCTGTCTCTATTTGAAACAAATATTTGCGCCTTGCCTCTCGGTGTCAATATATGGATTGTATTCATGCTTCATCTTGACTGAGAGAGACATCGAGGGCTAAACTAGGTGGACCCCGAGTGGTTGAGAGAAAATGTTGTGCAGAACAAGCTGAACGACTGGAGACTGTAGGGGAAGACGAACAACAAATAGAACGAACCGACATAGTTGTGAATGAATACAACGAACTGACATAGTTGTGAATGAATACAACGAACTGACATAGTTGTGAATGAATACAACGAATTGACATAGTTGTGAATGAATACAACGAACTGACATAGTTGTGAATGAATACAGCGAACTGACATAGTTGTGAATGAATACAACGAACTGACATAGTTGTGAATGAATACAACGAATTGACATAGTTGTGAATGAATAGATCGAACTGACATAGTTGTGAATGAATAGATCGAACTGACATAGTTGTGAATGAATAGATCGAACTGACATAGTTGTGAATGAATAGATCGAACAAGCTGGCTTGGTAAGAAATGGACCATAGAAGGGATGAAGTGGCAATGATGTATGGTTCTGGTCTCAAGATGATGTGTGATTCTGGTCTTAAGATAATGTGTGATTGTAGTCTCAAGATGATGTAGATGATGTGTGGTTCTGGTCTCAAGATGATGTAGATGATGTGTGGTTCTGGTCTTAAGATAATGTGTGATTGTAGTCTCAAGATGATGTAGATGATGTGTGG
Organism: Biomphalaria glabrata; assembly: GCF_947242115.1. Taxonomy (NCBI): domain Eukaryota; kingdom Metazoa; phylum Mollusca; class Gastropoda; family Planorbidae; genus Biomphalaria; species Biomphalaria glabrata. The sequence goes on from NC_074715.1 coordinate 17,845,203, forward strand.
TTCTGGTCTCAAGATGATGTAGGTGATGTGTGGTTCTGGTCTCAAGATGATGTAGATGATGTGTGGTTCTGGTCTTAAGATAATGTGTGATTGTAGTCTCAAGATTATGTAGATAATGTGTGATTGTAGTCTCAAGATGATGTAGATAATGTGCGATTGTAGTCTCAAGATGATGCAGATGATGTGTGGTTCTGGTCTCAAGAGGATGTGTGGTTCTGGTCTCAGGATGATGTGTTGTTCTGGTCTCAAGGTGATGTGTGATATGTAGTCTCAAGATGATGTGTGGCTCTGGTCTCAAGATGATATAGATGATGTGTTGTTCTGGTCTCAAGATGATGTGTGGTTCTGGTCTCAAGATGATGTGTTGTTCTGGTCTCAAGATGATATAGATGATGTGTTGTTCTGGTCTGAAGATGATGTGTGGTTCTGGTCTCAAGGTGATGTGTGATTGTAGTCTCAAGATGTGTGGTTCTGGAATCAATATGTGTTTTAAGATGATATTTGATGGATATTATGTGTGAGTGTAAATGTAAACGTCTGATTGGTTATATTATAGATTGGTTTGATTCTGAACGTGTAAGAGAGAGGCTAGCGTGTGTGTGTGATTGTATTTGTTTGATTGTAATATGTGATACCATATGTGAGAGAGAGGTGTGTGTGTGTAACTGTATATTTGTAAATGGTTAAATGTGTAAACATGTGTAAGAGAGAGGTGTGTGTCTGTAACTGTATATGATTAAATGGTTATAAGTGTAGACCAGTGGCGTAGCATCCATGGCGCGAAGGGGTTCAATGAACCCGGGCCCAGTACCATTAGGGGCCCACAGCCCGTGGTGTAGCAACAATGGCGCAAAGGGTTTGATTGCGCGTGGCACGAAATTTTATATTAGTATTAAAACATTAACCATGTGTTTGAAGCTAGAGTTAATATACCAGCGGATTGTATTATGTAAGTGTAAGGAACTGTTCTCCATCAGGTCTAATGTAATGGTGTTCAGCCCTAAGTGTACGAGGGGACTAGTGTTGCCAGACTGTCCCCTTCTTTTCCATGTAAGTTCACAAACCAAGGCTAGTATAAATAGGCTGGTATTATACTGAATGGAGTGGGAAGAAGAGAGAGAGAGTTGTAGAAACTATGAATGTGTTGTACAGACAAATAAGGAAAGGGGGAGTAACAATGACAATTAGGTCTAGTGAGATAGTCCTGATGGTCAAGATTTAATATTTCGACACATCTACTAATTATTCAATTTTTTTAAAAGCTTAATCTGTTTCTTGTATTTTCTGTATTTAAAATACGTATGTGTTTTTTCTTGATGAAAGAGAGAAAACTGAAGCTCTCACATTTGTACTAAGTTTGACATCATAACAGATTTAAGAAATGTTAAAATAAATTTTTTATCCAATCTGACAGATCCCACATCGCAAATGCCTAGTAGAGCAAGTCTTCATCATACTGTTTTGGTGTCTTCTGTATTATGTTAAAAATGTTTACCACAGAATAAAAGTATCATTACATATTAAGCAAGCAAAAGAAACATCATAGGTCTCGTGCCTGAGCTATTACAATGAATGGCGAAACTGAATTGGAGAGCAGGTTTATAACAAAGTTCTAGAAGATAGACAGATTTCCAAATTGATCATGGAAAAGTATAAACTGTTAACCAATGCTTAGTATTTATTTGGTTCATAGTTAAAAATTTATTGCCATTATATTTCTACAAAAACCTCTCATCGGCTTTATTTACAATTGCCATGAATATTGAAATCTGACATAAAACTATTTTAAGAATTTCTATGACACAGAGAAGGTTGGCTTTACTTTGTGCTCTTTCCATTCAGCGAGAAACAGCCAAGAGTTTAGAAATAGATGCACTGGTTACTGACCTTGCTACTTAGAAGGCCAGAAAAATGTTCGATCTAGTTACTGTTAAATGATGGAAGTAGAATTAGATTAAAGTTTGTATCAATATTTAACAGTTTTACACCTAGCAGTGTTTTAGGAATGTAAATGTGTAGAATGTAGAACTCATAAAAAAGTTGAAACATATTTAAGTCGTTTAATTATGTTAAGAAATTGTACAAACAGTGACTTTTAAGACACTTTGACTTGTCTGAATCCTAACTGAATCAAACGTAACGACATTATTACTTATAAAAAAGGCTACTCTACTTGCATTGAAATGTCTTTTGGTAAATTTACCAATACATTCACTCAATTGTTCTGTCTCACTTTACATTCATCTTTTTGGGGAGGGGGGCCCACCAACATATCTTTGCACCTTGGCCCACGGATACCTTGTTACGCCACTGGTGTAGACGTGTCTAAGAGGTGTGTGTCTGTATTGAAATGCACGAGTGACATTTATAGTATTAAAAAAAATAGAATGTGAAAGACAAGAAAGTGGACACACACAAGACGACACACACACACACACACATGAGTTACATCTCGAGAACAAAATTACACGTCTGTTAAAGTCTTAAATGTAAGCCGTAAACTTCGAAATATTTTCAAAATTAAAGCTTTTCATGGAAATCAGGACAAAGAAAAAAACTCCTCAGGGAAAGTGTCCATTTATTTGTTGTCCTCAAAAACAAAACAGAAGGAGGTTGTACAGGATTTGTGAAAGGATGAACTAGAATTTGTTTTGGAGAGAGGGGCAAACTTTGATCTGCTTCCTGAAGGCCAGGATTTCGAATGGAAAGGAAAAAAATCTCAAAATGATCCGAGTTTTTAAAGAGTTCCAGAGCAGACGAGAAATCTTCTCATGCTACTGTTCCTTCACCTCTTTTCTTCTGAAAAGGTTTTAGAGTCCAATGACAACTTGTTGATGAGAGGGTGAGTTCACTTTGTGTTGCTACAACGTAACAGCAGTGTCTTTAGGGACAATTCGCGTAATGTCGTGTAGAGTACAGCCCACAAGACAGAAGGGGAAGGGTAGGCAAAGAGGTGCTGATGTCATAGCAGGAGTCTTTTAAGAGGTCAGCCTGGGTATCCAGTCTAATGGAATATATCCCACTTGAATATTTAAAAGCTGGTAGAGAAATGATATGTATACTACTTTCATAGTAAAGAGCTGGTATGTATTAAACTAAATGTTGTTCAGTTTCCATATGTAAGAAATCTTCTCGCTCAAGATTATTTGAATTAAAAAAAAAAATTTTTTTTAGCGCCCCCCCCCCAAAGGGAAATAACCGCTATTAGTTTTGTGCGCAAGTCCGTCCGTCCCGTTTAGATCAAAGAAACTAGAAAAAAATTGAAAATTTGACATCATTCTATTTTAGATCTTTTAAAGTTTTGATGCAAAAGCTACATTTTTATTTTCTGAAAGTGAATCATTTAATTTTTAAAGTAGATTTGCTAGCTATTTTTTAAAAATAAAAATACATCATCTTTACGCTGCAGTTAACAAAACATTCGAGATAAGCAAATGTATTTCTAGAGCTTCTCTATTGTGTAGAGATCTTATTCATTGATTTTGATCTTTGAGTAAATCTAATAAATTCCAATCTCTTCTGACACTAATAATAATGTCTTCGATTCCAAAGAAAAAGAGAGAGTGCAGTGTTTCACATGACCATGCCAACACTGTAGTGAGAGGAACATTACAGCCCAGGGCCGGAGACCCAATTATGACAGGCGTTATCTCTAGCTAGATAAATTTATTTGTCTTGAATCGGGAGGAGTGTGGGTTTTGGTGCGTGTTATTCCACCATTAATGGGGGAGGTTCAGGGGCGTCCCTCTTGTTCTGATAGGCGAAATTAATACTTTTGTACTTAGTGTCCTACCAGTTGTCTCCTGTGCCATTTCTTTCTTTACTGTTCCTAGAATTATGTAGCTAGGTAAAGTATGGAGTAAGAGAGAGAGAGAGGGAGGGGGAGAGACAGAGAGAAGAAAGATATAGGCAGAAGGATACAGAAATGACAAAGAGAGAGAGAGAGAGAGAGCAAAGACAAAAGAGCTTATTATTTTTGCATCGTAAACAAAAAAACAAAACAAAAAAAAAAAACCCAGCCCATATCAACTTAAACAGAAACAGAGAGTGAGAGTGAGAGTAGGGAAGAAAGATGGAGATACCAAAAAGACAATAAAAATAAAAGAAAAAGAAAAAGAAAAGAAAGAGAGAAAAAAAAAAGAGGTGATTATTTCACTTGTTAACAAAGATAAAAAAACCAATCCTTTTAAATGGCAAAAAGAGAGATAGAAGAGAGAAGAAAATAGAGAGAAAGAGCCTAAAAAATGAGATACTAATAAGCAGGTTAGGCGAAAAGCAAAATCTAATAATTGGTCGATTGTTAAGAATGGGCCACAACTCTATTCTTTATTAATGGGAAGTGTTTTTGACTTCACTTAGGACCACGTGACAAGTGACGGCATTAAGGGTAAATTCATGACTGCTGCCTTGGCTCAGATGTCCTGGTATGGACAAGTTAAGTATCGGCTTAGAGTCGTGAGATTGACCAGCTGTTATCTTTAGAAACGATAGCTTAGTAACAGCTGGCTAGAGGGTTATGCTTTCAAGATTCCGATAAGGTATTTTAAAATCATTTAGATCTTCAATTGATGGGCTAATATTACTTTTAGTTCATTTTGTATACAACCTCCTCCCAACACACTAAAACTAAACAAAACTTACCTTCACACTCCGCCCCCCCCCCCCATAGTTAGCTAGAGGTATTGAAAGGGGGTGGGCGCTGTAAAGTCCCCTAAAGGGGTCCGGGGATAGGCCAAAGGTCAATAATTATGTTGCGTTCTGAATTACAGAAATGCATCCTCTTGGCGTCTTAAGCGCACTATTCATCTCAGTAAAAAAAAATAAGTTCAGTTAAAATCAACTAGAGAAGGAGGCGGCACTGTTCAATACTCAAATGTGAGAGACATTTAAGGTACATACAGGGCACGTGCGTCTGTAATGGCCGTGGCGGTCATAAGATCATCTTTGTGCTAGATAGTTTTTTGTCATGCAAAAAGCCGTTGACAGTCAAGTAGGTCACTATCAAAAACGACGTCTCTTAATTGGGTTATTAAAAACTTTTAAATAATGTTATGATGTAGTTTTTAATATTCTTCATATTCAACTATGGAGTATAGCTACATTACAAATACAAGAGAGTTTTGGTTCATTAAAAATACATTGAACACTCCTAGATGGGATTGAGGATGTTCCACGATCTGAGAAACACTCTTCATACACTAGACCAGTGTTTCTTAAACTTTTTTCCTTAACGGAACACTTCACATATTGAGTATTTAGCGGAACACTTCGCATATTGAGTATTTAGCGGAACACTTCGCATATTGAGTATTTAGCGGAACACTTCGCATATTGAGTATTTAGCGGAACACTTCGCATATTGAGTATTTAGCGGAACACTTCGCATATTGAGTATTTAGCGGAACACTTCACATATTGAGTATTTAGCGGAACACTTCGCATATTGAGTATTTAGCGGAACACTTCGCATATTGATTATTTAGCGGAACACTTCACATATTGAGTATTTAGCGGAACACTTTGTTTATTTTATAATTATTTTTTTTGTTGAGAATACTTAACGTAATGGGGTACAAGTTAATTATTCCAGTAGTTTGTGGAACACCTATCAAGTCCTTGCGGAACACTGGGGTTCGCCGGAACACAGTTTGGGAAACACTGCACTATACAGCTTCCTGACATATGAGGTAGAGTAAGACACAGGCTATATGAGGTAGAGTAAGACACAGACTATAGGAGGTAGAGTAAGACACAGGCTATATGAGGTAGAGTAAGACACAGACTATATGAGGTAGAGTAAGACACAGACTATAGGAGGTAGAGTAAGACACAGACTATATGAGATAGAGTAAGACACAGGCTATATGAGGTAGAGTAAGACACAGGCTATATGAGGTAGAGTAAGACACAGACTATAGGAGGTAGAGTAAGACACAGACTATATGAGGTAGAGTAAGACACAGACTCTATGAGGTAGAGTAAGACACAGACTATATGAGGTAGAGTAAGACACAGACTATAGGAGGTAGAGTAAGACACAGACTATAGGAGGTAGAGTAAGACACAGACTATATGAGGTAGAGTAAGACACAGACTCTATGAGGTAGAGTAAGACACAGACTCTATGAGGTAGAGTAAGACACAGGCTATATGAGGTAGAGTAAGACACAGACAATATGAGGTAGAGTAAGACACAGGCTATATGAGGTAGAGTAAGACACAGACTATATGAGGTAGAGTAAGAAACAGGCTATATGAGGTAGAGTAAGACACAGACTATAGGAGGTAGAGTAAGACACAGACTATAAGAGGTAGAGTAAGACACAGACTCTATGAGGTAGAGTAAGACACAGACTATATGAGGTAGAGTAAGACACAGACTATATGAGGTAGAGTAAGACACAGTCTCTATGAGGTAGAGGAAGACACAGACTCTATGAGGTAGAGGAAGACACATACTATATGAGGTAGAGTAAGACACAGACTATATGAGGTAGAGTAAGACACAGACTCTATGAGGTAGAGTAAGACACAGACTCTATGAGGTATAGGAAGACACAGACTCTATGAGGTAGAGGAAGACACAGACTCTATGAGTTAGAGGAAGACACAGACTCTATGAGGTATAGGAAGACACAGACTCTATGAGGTAGAGGTAGAGGAAGACACAGACTCTATGAGGTAGAGGTAGAGGAAGACACAGACTCTATGAGGTAGAGGAGGACACAGACTGTATGAGGTAGAGGAAGACACAGACTCTATGAGGTATAGGAAGACACAGACTCTATGAGGTAGAGGTAGAGGAAGACACAGACTCTATGAGGTAGAGGTAGAGGAAGACACAGACTCTATGAGGTAGAGGAGGACACAGACTGTATGAGGTAGAGGAAGACACAGACTCTATGAGGTAGAGGAAGACACAGACTCTATGAGGTAGAGGAAGACACAGACTCTATGAGGTAGAGGAAGACACAGACTCTATGAGGTAGAGGAAGACACACAAGTAGGAAAAAAAAAGATCCATTGAAGAGCGTATTTTTACAATTGTGAAATGTTTTTCTAAGGACAAATGCTTGACCATTTGGGGGCTACTTAGATCTACTAGTAAAAATAATACGCAATACAACCAATGATCAAATAGTATGCACTCGAGACTGTCGCTTGATGGTCAAGGTGGTTAAGGGTCTAATCCTGCCCCCCCCCCTCCCCGCAGTCCAGCATAAAGTTTGGTCTAGGATGTAATTCTCTTCCAATCTCTGAAGGAACAACTGAAATGTGTGGAATGAAACAAATGAATGTTGATTCGAAACCACGATAAATGTGAGTTGGTGCAAGTAAAATGAGGTCAAGTAGGGTCCTATAATTAGACTAAAAATTTAAACGGCCTTAGCTCTTCGTTTTTTTTTTTTAAACTATCTACTACCTAAATTTTTTGAAGAAATAGAACAATGTCTTTTATGCATCAAATATTTTCCTTGTAGTAGTTAATGGGTGAAAGTATAACGATGTATAAAACATTAGCTCACGAGAGTAGGTCTCTAACATTCATGACTGGATTTGAATAAAGTTGAAAAGTTGACATGTTTAAAATATGCATCGCTTTCTCAGTTCCAGGTTATGTTTAGATGTTGGAAGTGTGAGTCAGATATAGGGAGAAGTCATTGCTAAGAGCCATTCTTGTGAGATGTTTGAATCTGTGGAGCTTCTATAGGATGATGGGATCTTACCCACTGAGAAATGAGATTTCCTTTCAAAATATGTATCTTGATGAAACAGAAATCTCCAACTGAGAGTTGGACGTCCGCAAGTAGGGCACATTGTGCATGCAGTTAAGTCCATTTTACATTGTCAAGTGCATTTTACATGTAGTCAAGTCCATTTTACATGTAGTCAAGTCCATTTTACATAGTCAAGTTCAATTTACATAGTCAAGTGCATTTTACATGCAGTTAAGTCCATTTTACATGTAGTCAAGTTCAATTTACACAGTTAAGTCCATTTTACATGCAGTCAAGCACATTTTACTTGTAGTCAAGTAAATTTTACATGTAGTCAAGTACTTTTTACATGCAGTCAAGTACATTTTTCTTTGAGTAAAGTCCATTTTATGCATGTAGTAAATCAGTGCCATGTCCACTATAGTTCCGGCATTCCCAGAAGAAACAAATACGAAGCTCATCCATTGGACCTACAGACCCACGAGTTATGGTTATTAGCGGTGTTCCTTGCGGCCCACTTCCTGTGCCTTGACCTTTGACCCGCCACACAGACGTACTTGACATAGACACAACATAGACAGAAATGGAGGTCGATAGACCAGTCCACGCAGGGCGGCGGTGAAATAGTTTCCGATGTGAATTTGATTTACCATCGACGTCCGATTCTATTACGTCTCCCACCCCTGCCCTTGAGGCCCACCTACCCACTCCCACCCCAGCCCTTGAGGCCCACCTACCCACTCCCAGCCCTTGAGGGCCACCTACCCATTCCCACACAGTCCGTACTTTGTACTGCGCTGTCACGCGAAGTCACCACTCATTCTTTCTTTTTACAAACCTTATATCTACTCACTCTGTCTGTCTGTCTGTCTGTCTGATGAAAAGTGTGTACACGATATTTTTCTCATAACCATTCTCGGATCAAGCTGAAACTTCGCACAATTATTCATTGACATAGGCAAGACATGAACAAATAAAAAACAGTGACCAATTAATCACTGGTAATACATTTTTTTTGTTTAGTAGCAACAGGGGAAACTAATACTTAGTATTCACACATATGGCTAAATTTGTTTAGTTTAGTCCCCTTACATATTTTTTTTCTCCCTCAAGCATTCTCCGATGAAGTTGAGACTTTAAACAATTATTTATTGTACCTAACAAAACATGAATCAAGAAACGAAAATACTCAATTAGTCAATGAATTATTGGTTATTATTTTTTTTTAATATCGAATAAGAGAAATAACTTTTACATTATTGGGAGATATAATTTAAGGACTACTTCTTTTAGATAGGCTTCTTTTTTTAAAAAAAGGTTATTTATTTTTTGCTTGTTATAAGATACTGCTAGCCCATGTAGGTAGATTATTTGCTGCACTGCTAACTAAATAAAAGCGTCATTCTTTAAATGTAAAAAAATAAAATAAAGAAAAAAAAAAGTTCTATTTAACAGAAGAATTGCGGACATTTTAATATGGTATTTCAGCAGTGGATAGCTTTCAATAGATATATGAAGCCTCAATTAGGAAACTATGTGATTTAAGTCAAACAGCATTAAGAAACTATGTGATTTAAGTCAAACAGCATTAAGAAACTATGTGATTTAAGTCAAACAGCATTAAGAAACAATGTGATTTAAGTCAAACAGCATTAAGAAACTATGTGATTTAAGTCAAACAGCATTAAGAAACAATGTGATTTAAGTCAAACAGCATTAAGAAACTATGTGATTTAAGTCAAACAGCATTAAGAAACTATGTGATTTAAGTCAAACAGCATTAAGAAACTATGTGATTTAAGTCAAACAGCATTAAGAAACTATGTGATTTAAGTCAAGCAGCATTAAGAAACAATGTGATTTAAGTCAAACAGCATTAAGAAACTATGTGATTTAAGTCAAACATTCATCGAAACAAAGTCTCCAGACGACCCGGGGGCAAGGCCATCATCGTCGACACTTATTTATAAATCTTTGGGACACGAGCAGGAAATACTTATGACGCCAAAGGCAGGGTGAGGGAGGTCAAAAAAAAAAAAAAGATGGGGTGTGGAAATGTTTTAATTTAGCCATGTCGTAGAATCAGCTGTAGCCGCAAGGACAATGAAACCACGTGACTAGGCGGCCAGTCAGACAGATTATGTTGCGGGCGAAAAGCTTGGGCCAATTAAGACTAGATAATACCGATGCGGCCTAGGGGAATAGCGAGTGGGGCAACAGCCCCAGAACATAAGCCTTAGAGGGCGGGAGGGGGGGGCGAGACAAGGAGACTCTGATGTCGTCGTCAGTACATCATACAAATATGTGGGTTCCAGCGTATGACAGGGGGCCCCACGGACTTATAAAATACAAATATGTGGGTTCCAACTATGACAAGGGGCCCATGGACTTATAAAATACAAAATATATGGGTTTCAACGTATGACAGGGGGCCCCATGGACTTATAAAATACAAAATATATGGGTTTCAACGTATGACACTTGTCCAGGGTCCCACGGACTTATAAAATACAAATATGTGGGTTCCAGCATATGACATTTGTCCAGGGCCCCTAGGACTTATAAAATATAGATGTTACTTTAAAAAAAAAGAAGATGATAATGTCCTACGCGTGTCCCTAGATCGATGTAGTAATGCATGTAAATCAATGGCTTAAACTCTGCCAAGTCATTGGTTTTCCTGACTGATTCAGGCAGCCTACTACACACTCTAAAAGCACTAGCATTTTTTTACAAATTTGTCCTAGCATATGGAACAAGGAATGTGTCTCTTTGAGTCTTTCTGAGTATTTTATAAAGTTTAGTTTTTGTATTTGAAGATTATGGTTCAGTGTTTTACGTATAATTTCTACTTTACTTTTAAGTTTTCAATCCTGAAGGCTTTCTAAATTAATGATTTTACTAAAGGTGTTACTCTAGTCAAATGTCAATATTCGTTAGTTATGAATCTCACTGCTAATACATTACTAAGTAACACTTTGAATGGCCGAAAACACAAATAAAGAGAAAGAGAGAGAGAGAAAGAAAGAAAGAAAAGAGAGATTAAGTTATGAGCACTTAAGTCAATGTAAATCATTGAAATATTTTTGTTTCTTAAAAAGAAAATAAGTCATTAATTTAAATTTAGCAATTTTTCTATGTACTTTCAAATTACAAAGAGCCCTGTTTATCCTTCTAAACTCATTGCTGCTTTCGTAAAAATGTGTTTTTGTTTTGTTTCGTTCATCCAACACGATTTTTAAATAGCCATTCATTCCTGTACGTCATACACCATGGCACTTCCTTGTTCTCGTTGTCATGGATACCAAAAAAAAAAAAGGGTATTTTGTTTTCATGCCAGAAATACAAAATACGAAGAAGACAAATTAAAAACCGTATTAAGTGTATAGAATAATAATAGAAATATCTCAAGGCACAGAAACATATCAAATGTAGGATCTAATACTTTCAACGAGTTTCATTTCCTAGCTTGGAAATATTTAAATTCAAACTTCCGTTAAGAGAGAATACAAAAGTTTTTACTTTATGGGGGAACAAAAGGAACTAAACCGATATTCGGAGATACTTAGAAGTGACAAAAGTAAACTAAATAAATGTACTAAATAATAAAAAGTCTACTAAAGAATAAACAAATCTACTAAAGAATAAAAAGTCTACTAGAGAATAAACAAATCTACTAAAAATTTAAAATGTCTACTAAAAATAAAAGTTTTATAAAAGATTTTTAAAAATCTACTAAATAGTAAAAAGTATACTAAATAGTAAAAAGTCTACCGAATAGTAAAAAATCAACTAAATAGTAAAAAATCTACTAAATAGTAAAAAGTCTACTAAATAGTAAAAAATCTACTAAATAGTAAAATGTCTACTAAAAAGTAAAAAGTCTACTAAATAGTAAAAAGTCTACTAAATAGTAAAACGTCTACTAAATAGTAAAAAATCTACTAAATATTAAAAAGTCTACTAAATAGTAAAAAGTCTACTAAATAGTAAAACGTCTACTAAATAGTAAAAAATCTACTAAATATTAAAAAGTCTACTAAATAGTAAATAGTAAAAAATCTACTAAATAGTAAAAAGTCTACTAAATAGTAAAAAGTCTACTAAATAGTAAAAAGTCTACTAAATAGTAAAAAGTCTACTTTTTAAATAGTAAAAAGTCTACTTTTTAAATAGTAAAAAGTCTACTTACTAAATAGTAAAAAGTCTACTAAATAGTAAAAAATCTACTAAATAGTAAAAAGTCTACTTACTAAATAGTAAAAAGTCTACTAAATAGTAAAAAATCTACTAAATAGTAAAAAGTCTACTAAATAGTAAAAAGTCTACTAAATAGTAAAAAGTCTACTAAATAGTAAAAAATCTACTAAATAGTAAAAAGTCTACTAAATAGTAAAAAGTCTACTAAATAGTAAAAAATCTACTAAATAGTAAAAAGTCTACTAAATAGTAAAAAATCTACTAAATAGTAAAAAATCTACTAAATAGTAAAAAGTCTACTAAATAGTAAAAAGTCTACTAAATAGTAAAAAGTCTACTAAATAGTAAAAAATCTACTAAATAGTAAAAAATCTACTAAATAGTAAAAAGTCTACTAAATAGTAAAAAGTCTACTAAATAGTAAAAAGTCTACTAAATAGTAAAAAATCTACTAAATAGTAAAAAGTCTACTAAATAGTAAAAAATCTACTAAATAGTAAAAAATCTACTAAATAGTAAAAAGTCTACTAAATAGTAAAAAGTCTACTAAATAGTAAAAAGTCTACTAAATAGTAAAAAGTCTACTAAATAGTAAAAAGTCTACTAAATAGTAAAAAGTCTACTAAATAGTAAAAAATCTACTAAATAGTAAAAAATCTACTAAATAGTAAAAAGTCTACTAAATAGTAAAAAGTCTACTAAATAGTAAAAAGTCTACTAAATAGTAAAAAGTCTACTAAATAGTAGGCCTAAAATGTCGACCAATGAATAAAACGTCGACTAAATAATAAACAGTTGAACACTAAACTTGTTGAACCATGGGTGAGGAAAAGGGGTGAGGGGGAGACAGCGCAGACAATTTATTTAATTTCTCCATAAAACACACACACACGCAACTAAATTCGTTTGTTATTGAGACAGAGTTATCGAACACTGTCCAGGAGAAAGTAAATAAAGGAGTCGAGCTTTTAATCAAATAAACAAAACAACAACAAAAACAACTTAAAAGAGATTCATTTGTAGTCAGAGGAGAGAGAGAGGAGAGAGAGAGAGAGAGAGAGAGAGAGAGAGAGAGAGAGAGAGAGAGAGAGAACAGAGTGGGAAATAGAGGATGAGATGAACTGATGAGACACTATCCAACTGATAAGTTACCAACCAGAGACAGTACACACAATAATGGTAATGAATGGTTGAAAGTTAATAGGTAAACACACACACTCACACACACACTCACACACACACAAGATAGAGATGAAGAAGAAAAGAGAAAAGGGCCTTTTTAAAACAGAACAATTAAGTATGGTGTCTCGATTATGTCATATTTGATTACTTTGTGATGCCTGGCTTTCGAGTATTTAGACACTTCGTTCCACGCTCAAATTGACGCTTGGAAAGAAAAGAGAGTTCTTGCAAGCACTTGTCCTAGCATAGAGAACAAGAAAGCTGTTGTTTTTTTTCCTTTTTAATCATTGTCACTATTTCGTGAAGTATGTATTTCAATGTTTTATTTTGTTAGAGGTACTGAACTTCTTAATGTACTGTGCTGTAGTGTCACTAAATTGATTGATTTTAATAACTGTAGAAGAAACGTACGTTGTGTGTGTGTGTGTAGCTGTACTTTGGTACATGTTCAAAATAATACAACTTATATGCCATTTGTATATGTGTCCATACATTAGTTTAGCCTCAGACACAACACCTTACACGTCACGTGCGTTTCAATATGTCAGGTCGTCTGTAACAACTTTGTCCACTCAACTGAATTTAAGCGTTACCAGAAACCGAAGCGCTCCTTTGGCCAAACAAAAGCGTATAACATGATGTCCAGGCGAAATTTGAGAAATATTTCAATGTAGCAGACATGAACAAGTTGATCTATGTTTTTAAATGTAGCACACACATACATTAAACAAAAAACCAAGACATACATCCAAGCTCTAAGTATTAGATAATCCAACATATATATATATATATATATGCAGTATCGGAATATTAAATAATTATACTGTATTTACAACTAGAGAGTCTTAATGTTCAATGCATGTATATGTGTGAATATCACGTGAAGACCATTCGATTCCTCTATGGGACATGTCGACTATCAAAAGCTAGAGTTCTTGGGGGGGGGGGGGGAGGGGGGGGACAAACACCGATAAATAATGAAAATAATCTGAGATATTTTATTTGTTACTATGACGTGTATCTATTCATAGACTTATGTTTGGTTCTGGCATTTGTTTCAAGGGTTAAAAACCTGAAGGTCAAACACAAACTCAACATTCCATTACTTCATTAATTCTGAATTATACTTTTGCTTTTCTGGGGTGTTTTATTTTTAAACAAACAAAAAAAAAAGCGGGAAGGATTTCCGGTGACAAAACAAAGATGGCGCCTGCATAATGTGTCTAGTATTACATTGCTGTTCTGGCTACAAGTTGTCAGTTCTGTTTTACAGAGTCATCCAACTCTACACAAGGATCGCCCAGGCAGCCTAGACAATAATAATTAAACCTAAACAACCCACGGGAGCGTTAACAGGAAGCAGCGGCTTCAACCCAAGTTAATGTTCAAAAGTAATTTACATTTTTTTCCCCAGAGCTTTAGATTGGTTAAGATGGGAAACAAGCCAGAATTTTAAAAACTTAAAAAAGAACTAGAAAAAAAAACCTAGAAAAAAACTTTTAAAAAAAGAAAACTTATTAAAAATAATTTAGAAAGATGGAAAACATTATAGTGTTTGTGTTTTTTGTTTGTACTTGAGCTGCTTGGTGCTTATGCTGTGCGGTGGTAGTGGCGCACGCTAAGGTGGTCCATTGCTGATCGGTACGAAAGCATTCGGGGCTTGGGAGACTAGGCAAGGGGCAGATAATTAAAGAAACACTTGTTTGTTGTGTAGGTAGTTAAACAAGAGACTTACTTCCGCTGTCGTCATCCACGTGGACCACCAACACTGCAATGAAGGCAGGAAGCCAGAGCGTTCCAGCCAATAGGAGAGCGGCCAAAGGCTGCGCAGATAGTAACCATGGTAACTTGTTGGTGCCCCGGATGATGCCGGAAACTTTCGTGACAATCTCGCCAAACTCCGTTTTCTCCATCTGTCGAAAGATTAGCGAGAACAAAATGGACTCTTGTACTGGTTCAATTACAAATAAGAGGAATACGAAATGTCCCATTTATCCAACAGAAAAAAAAACAACGAAAGCTATAAACCAAAGAACTTAATAGAAATATTGGAACTAAGAATAAAACAGATTCAGTTTATCAATAAGAGACATGTATGTAACTATTTATAGATAAGCACCGTGCTACACTACATGCAAGGAAAACATGAAGACCTATCAGTTTAAATCTTTGTTTAGATTTTAGTTTGTCACTTTAGCTCTCGTGTTTACGTTGGTCATGTTATCACAGAGCCTTGAGCCTACACTTTGTTTGTTAACAGCGCTCTATAAATTAAGTTAATACTCTTATTATTAAAACAAAGTTTTTGACATCAGCTGTAGTGTCAAATGTACCATAGTATCTAAATTTCTAGAAAATTTTCTTATTTTATTGAACTGAGCGGAAATGAGACATCCAACGAGAATATTCCTTCTTCTGACTATCTAGAAAGTAGTAAAGTAGAAATCACATGTACACAATATTGAGACTACATTGTAGACATGGAGGCACTCAGACTCTGGAGGAAATGTCTTATTGAAAAAAGGATAAGGATTGTCAGCAGAGCCTCGGGAAGAAGTTGCAATCAATCAACCATGACGCTACTTCGGCTTAGAAATCACCGAACGTCTGATGGAAAACCCAGACATCATTTGCGGACTATCTGGTTAAAAATAAAAGTGACCAGTGCAGCAAAGACAGGGGCGTATAAAAAGATTGGCTTCGCTCATTAGCGTGGTGGCAGAGAGGGAGAATATTTAGCGGTAAAGAGAAGCTTTAGAGTGGCCCACTGTCCACTGGGGCCGACATTGCTTACCCCTCCCCCAATGAGGTCGTTGTTACAACATTGTAAGTCTGTGAGGAATTCAAGCGTGAACAAAGTCGATATCTGACATGGAGACATAGTGACAGGAGAGAAAGGTAAAAACAAAGAGAAAGAACGAGAAATAGAGGGATAGATAGAAAGAGAGAATTAGAAAGAATAAGAGAAAAATAAAGATAGAAAAACTAAGAGAGAGAGAGAGAGAGAGAGAAAGAAAGAAATAAAAAGACAGAAAGAATGAAAGAAATGTAAAGAGAGAACTGAATGTACTACCAAGTCAATCGAGATGTCGGGTTTCTGTACGACTAGTCAATTGAGACTCTAAAATTACTTTTATAATGATGCAAAAGTAATCTTGTTGACAGTGTGTGACCTCCAGTGTTCGACCATACGTCTCACATATCATTTCTTTGTTTAGTGAAGAAGAAAAGTCTTTCTTGGCCATCTTGCAAGAATATTTCTAACAGAAGTAAGCTGCTTCAAATAGAGATACAAACAAGAACAGCTACTCGTATAAGAACGGTTGAGAACATTCCAGAGACAGAATAAACACGATAGACAAATAGTCCTTCAAAGTCTAAAACCTAATCAAAAACTATAATTTTGTTACTGAAATGTTTCAAAACCTTTAAAGAGATCTAGACATATAAGAGTTCCAAAGAGAATAGATAGAGTAAAGAGTTCCTTAAGTATAAAAACACAATAGATAGAGTAAAGAGTTCCTTAAGTATAAAAACACAATAGATAGAGTAAAGAGTTCCTTAAGTATAAAAACACAATAGATAGAGTAAAGAGTTTCTTAAGTATAAAAACACAATAGATAGAGTAAAGAGTTCCTTAAGTATAAAAACACAATAGATAGAGTAAAGAGTTTCTTAAGTATAAAAACACAATAGATAGAGTAAAGAGTTTCTTAAGTATAAAAACACAATAGATAGAGTAAAGAGTTTCTTAAGTATAAAAACACAATAGATAGAGTAAAGAGTTCCTTAAGTAAAAGTCTAAAAAAAAAAGCGTACTTACACCGATGCCATGAGCCGATAGGGACGGCGGTATGTCTAAATCTGGTCCGTCAGCAGGTGTCAAGTAAGAGTCCCATCCAACCTTCACCTGGAGTCTACAGAATGTCAGAATCTTCCCATTGGTCACGTCTGCAAAAAAAAAATATAAAAAGTATGATTACGTCACTTTTGAAGTAATTGATTACTCTTTGAAAGATATTAACTGTATGCAGTTGAATGACTGTGCGCTTTTTGCGTGATATGAATTCATACTGAATGCCTCATAACAGCCCAGCAACCTCTTGAGGAGCAGCAGGCCCGGATATAAAGGGGTGTAAAAAGTGCGACCTCACAAGACCTTGAGCTTGAAAGAGGGATTTTACTTTTTACCAAGAAATACAGTAACACAGGATCACAAGACCCCACGATGAACTTTCAAAAAAATAAACCGCAAACTAAAACTTTTTTGCCAAATCACAGATCTTTAGGGTTCGCCGAGACATTCCTTCAGGGAACAGTACCAGGAAAAAGAAAAAGAGGCAGACAGAGAAAACGCTGAAAACAACATAAAATAATGGGAGGGCTTGTCATTGAAAGAGATTCTACCCAATGCAAAAGACAGAGAGGAATGGAGAAAGATGGTTGGCAGATCATGTGTGGTGCCTCTACAATTCATCAGACTAAGAGATAGGTGAGGGTGAAGGTTACTATGACTTTCTAAGAAGCCAATAATGGAGCCTCTAAAGGCGTTTCGCACAGGGCCTCAACACTCCAAAGGTCGATCTCGAGAGGACAGCGTTCTTCTAAAAAGCAAACTACACTATAGCCAACCATACAACAGCATCTTTTAGCTAGAATAGGAGGAAGAATGCACACCATGTTGAATCAATCCTTTTCATCATCAGGTATGCAATCTAGATCTAGTAATATATATATATATAAACGACTATCAGGGCCGGATTTAAGTACGTGGAGGCACCGGGCAAGATTTTTGTGGCGGCCTCTACGCTCTTTCGAAAGCTATGATAAAGATCCACAAATAAGTAACAAATATTGATATCTAAAAGCATGCCATATTCTAGAAGAAAGAAATGTGGTATTCATATATAGCATCCCACTTTCACTTTTTTTCATATTTAATTTGCATATTTTAGTTTAAAAAAAAACTGTTTGAGTTTGTGGAAGGTAAGACCTTTGGTAGGCGCACTACCGTAAATCCGGAGCTGTAACAGTAGTTACATATTCCTAGTATGTTACACAATTGTTATAACAAGCGGACACTTCTTAATCACGCCATTGTTGCCACCCGACGTAAGATTTAAAGTGTTAGCGTTAAATATGAGAAAAAAAAATACTGAAAAGTATCAGACTCCTGGAAATTTGGATATATTTTCTCTTTTGTCGAGGCCCCTTTGTTGTGGAGAGCCCGGGGCTGTAGCCTCGCCTGCCCTCTCTTAAATCCGACCTTGTCAGCACCATTATATACTACACTCGTTAACTGTATACTGAAGCGGGGCTAATTATTAACTCTATTCATAATGATGCATATATAAACAGGCCTTTGAAATATCCACACAAATCGTTATAACAGTTTTCCCACAGACCTAGATCTATGTATAAGTAGCAAGTTGTTTTATAAAGTAGGTATAAGAAGTAATTTGTTTTTCAACCCTTCTCTATGTAGCCCCAAAATATAATTTATTGTTTAGATCTAGATCTAGTAATTGAACATCCAAAATAAGAGTACTCTTGTCTCATATTTATTATTTTGCAATTTTTAGATACATAATCTAGAAAGATCTAGGTAATCAATCTATTTAAATGTACATAAGATGATTAAACTCAACAGACGTGAATTATTTCGATCTAGGATTTTCGAAACATAATCTCAATGGATTGGAAACTAACAGGCAATGGCTTTATTTCATAAATTTGCGTGAATATATAGTTCTGTGATTAATAACCCATTCTAATTAAATTCCGAGAAAATGCCATTGCATTATTTCTAAACTTTGAAAACTAAAGATTAGTACTTTTCTAAGACAGAAAAGATCGAGTTTCCTAGAAACTTCTAGAATGCAATCATTCTTTATGTATATAATAATTAGCTAGTTTATGAAGCCTAAATCATGGCGCCATCAATATAGTGTAAGTGAACAAGTAGACCTCGCTCAGTGAAATAGAAAGAAGACCCGGAGAAAGTCTCCTAATTGTCTGTCAATTACAATGGCCCAGGGTGAGCTGAAGCTTATGTCCAGGTCCAGGAGTCTTTACTGATCACCATGTGGATTCTATTATTTGGTCTCATTTATTTTCTGAGTCTGTCAGTTGGACCTCTCTCTTTCTCTCTTTCTCTCTTTTTCTTTGTCTATCACAAAGTTTCTTAATGTCTGTTTTTGATATATGTCTAGATGTCTGTTTGTATATCGCCACGCTCTGTTTCACTTACTCTAAGAAACATCAAGATATGGATTCTTGTTTAGTCCTTTTTTGGTAACCTTCTGTCTTCACTCTTTCTTCATTTTTTTTTTTTTTGTAATCACTTTTCTTTCTCCTGTCCCGTGTGTCTGTTTATTTTGTTTTGAAAACCTTCCATTCCCTTTTTCTTTATCTGACTTTTGTTACTATTTCCTTTTACATCTTCTTTCTCTCATTCTCTCTGCCCGCCTCTTTCTTTCTCTGAGTCCCTCTATCTCTCACTTTCTCTGACTCCTTCTTTCTCTCTCTTTCTCTGACCGCTTCTTTCTCTTTTGTTCTCGGTCACCCTCATCTTGCTCTTTCATTCTCTGACCCTTACTTTCTCTTGTAATCAGCTTACAAAGAGTTTCAACATTGACCCTACGTTTCTCTGAGCTATACCAGCGTTAAGATTATTGATCTCTCTCAGGCACTAAATCTTTTAGTAAATTTCGATATTTCTACTGGCTGTCGTCTGCTTTCAAGGTATGGGGGGAGGGACGGTATATTCTGGTCCGCATGCTTTGACACTGAACCACATTTCCTAATTATTAAACCTTTTATGGTTACAAAACGGCGACGTGAAGTTCCAAACCTGTTGGAGGAGTTCCCAGAGCTATCAAATGACAGAGATTCTGTTGGTCATTGACCACAAGGTACATTCGTAAAGTAATGTCAAAGTGATCTTTAGGTTTTGAAGGGAAAAAAAAGAAGACCGCATTTGTCCTTACCTACAAAACACTTTTAAACGTGACTTGAATTCAGAATGTCAGAATTAGGAAACAACAGGTCACTATCTGTAGTAACGTTTTAAATTTCACTTACTGTCATGTATTCAAATAAAACAAAACAGTTTATATTTTAAAAAAAGGAATCGATCAGTATGAGGATCGAATGCACGACATTCACATTACAAACATGGCCTAGAACTTTCTGAGAATCTTGAAATCAATCAACAGAAGGCAACGTTCCCTCTTTGGTTCCATTTTTTCCCGCACCGTTCCACATTCAAACCACGCCGCCACTTGAGCTTCCAACTGACAGACCTATGTTCTACATTTTGACTAACTTTGCCCGTCCAGCCATGAAGAGAGTGTAAGGGTCTTTATCTTCAGCTGCGCAGATTAGGCCAGCTCCGACCTATTTTAACAACAGAATCAACAAAAATGTTAGCTGTGGCATTCATACTCTCCAGCCTTGACTAGCAGGTATACCCGATGACAAAATCGGCAAGATGCAACGAATTCAGTGCAACGCCGCAAGAATAGTCCTAAGAAAAACAAGACGAGATTCTGATACTACTCACTTGCGAACTCTCCATTGGCTTCCCGTGAAAACGAGAATCGACTACAAGGTGGCCACACTTTGTCATCAGTGTATCTACAATAAAGAAATGCCCTTGTACCTTAGTGAACTGATCACTCCATATGTCCATCAGAGAGAGCTGCGCGTTCAATGGACTCAACGTTTCTAGGCGACCCCATTTCTCCCTACAAAGCTACGGTCTGCGGCTTTTTCAGTGCACGGACCAAAGGTTTGGAGCTCACTCCCCATTAATCTCACACAGACATGCTACACTACATTCAAGAAGAACATAAAGACCTATCTGTTTAAAACTTTTTAAGATTAGTTTGTCATTTTAGCTCTCGTGTTTATGTTTGTAATGTTGTCACAGCGCCTTGAGCCTACATTTTGTTTGTTAACAGCGTTTTATAGATTAAATTATTATTACTCACAACAACATTCTAGACTCACAACAACATTCTGGACTAACAACAACATTCTGGACTGACAACATTCTGGACCCACAACAACATTCTGGACTCCTGAAGATATGAACATCTCAATAATGACACGTGTTAGCCCAGCGCCCTGGAGACAAGCTTAGCTCAGAACTAAAATATAATTCCTTTCGCTAATGGAATGTCTTTAAATAATTGAAAACCTAAAGGTTTCTTGTGGACTCGGTCATATCCTTTAGTTTCGATCATTCAACAAACATCCGAACAGTGGTAGCAGTCTAGGACAAGTGCCGCATTGACAGTGCAGATGTCCGGAACTTTCACAAACTTAAAACAAATGTGCAGACTAAATCTATTAAAGAAGGAAAATGATGTTTTTAGATACAGATACTCTTTTTGTTTATCATCCCTAGCTTTAAATAAGTCTATTTTCTCTAAAGAGGGTAGAGGCCTAAAAAATCTTATTAGGGTCTCTACTAGCGTACCCCGACCCTGCCTAGGGCTCCAGCTTTAAATGAAGTCTCCCTTCACGACAAATTCTTGCCCATTCAAACACTCGTCACAGAACTACAAGAGAAACTAACACTGCAAATAGTGTGTGTGTGTGTGTTTAGTCTTACGAACCACTGACACAGCAAACAATTATTTATTTGAAAGAGAACTCTTAAAAAATCAAATTATGTCTATGACGTAGATCACATGGTTTGTCACGTGACTAGAAGCTTTGGTTCCGTTGTTAGAATTACTAAATAAGTCACACTTTTGGCATCACAAACTACCGAGAACGATAAAGTTCAGAAAAGACAATCTAATAATCTAGTTCACAACTAACAAAAATGTAACGGTGAAAGTAATTATCAGGTCTTGTAAATTAGTTACAAACTAATTTTTTATTTGAAACAAATTTAAAATTGACCTAACGAAAGACGAACACTAAGACTAACACTAAGACCAACACTAAGACGAACACTAAGACGAACACTAAGACTAACACTAAGACTAACACTAAGACCAACACTAAGACCAACACTAAGACTAACACTAAGACTAACACAAAGACCAACACTAAGACTAACACTAAGACTAACACTAAGACTAACACTAAGACTAACAGACTATTTAGTACACGTTTTGTTTGTTCGTTGTTCTTACAATCTATTAAAGTTGACACCACACACACACACACACACACACACTCTTCTGTAGTCTCAATCAAGCAAAATATAGAAAGGTATATGCCATTGTATTTATGCCAACTAATGTGGGCTTGACACGTGAAGGTATTGATTATAATAGACTTTTGGAATGGGTACTTCAAGAGGAACTGAACACTTGAACTGGCATACTGAATATTTCTTGTTGATCGAGCCCAACATAAGCTCAAGATTGACATAGTTGGCGATAAGCTGAGAGTAGCTTTGAATAAAAAGAAATAGAAAGAAACACAATTAAAAACAAAGACAAGATTCTTCAAATGAAACCAACAGAACTGATTCCATTTCCCATGTACTAAATACAACCAACAGAACTGATTCCATTTCTCATGTACTAAATACAACCAACAGAACTGATTCCATTTCCCATGTACTGAATACAACCAGCAGAACTGATTCAATTTCCCATGTACTAAATACAACCAACAGAACTGATTCAATTTCCCATGTACTAAATACAACCAGCAGAACTGATTCCATTTCTCATGTACTAAATACAACCAACAGAACTGATTCCATTTCCCATGTACTAAATACAACCAACAGAACTGATTCCATTTCCCATGTACTAAATACAACCAACAGAACTGATTCCATTTCTCATGTACTAAATACAACCAACAGAACTGATTCCATTTCTCATGTACTAAATACAACCAACAGAACTGATTCCATTTCTCATGTACTAAATACAACCAACAGAACTGATTCCATTTCTCATGTACTAAATACAACCAACAGAACTGATTCCATTTCCCATGTACTAAATACAACCAGCAGAACTGATTCCATTTCCCATGTACTAAATACAACCAGCAGAACTGATTCCATTTCCCATGTACTAAATACAACCAGCAGAACTGATTCCATTTCCCATGTACTGAATACAACCAACAGAACTGATTCCATTTCCCATGTACTAAATACAACCAACAGAACTGATTCCATTTCTCATGTACTAAATACAACCAACAGAACTGATTCCATTTCTCATGTGCTAAATACAACCAGCAGAACTGATTCCATTTCCCATGTACTAAATACAACCAACAGAACTGATTCCATTTCTCATGTACTAAATACAACCAACAGAACTGATTCCATTTCCCATGTGCTAAATACAACCAACAGAACTGATTCCATTTCTCATGTACTAAATACAACCAACAGAACTGATTCCATTTCTCATGTACTAAATACAACCAACAGAACTGATTCCATTTCCCATGTACTAAAAACAATCAGCATTTCGGAGTAAACGTTGGCCTCCAACAGCCACACTGATGTACATAGAAAATAAGAAGATGCTGAATTTGGACCCTGAGTTTTATATGAATGTAGAATACATTCAGAAGAATACAAGACACAATAAAATTTGAAGTTAGGGCGAACTAATGGAATTATAATGAAATAATAGAGTCATTTTAGAGGTTTGTCTTCACTTATAAATGAGAAACGCATTTTTCCTAATTATTGAGTCTTACTGACGTTTTGTCTAATTAAACCATGATATTTATATGAGGAATAATTGATCTCATGATCTCATGAACGCTTTATTTTTATTCCGGATCCCTGCGGAAACTTACAAGACGACGTGGGAGTACTTAGTGTTATTTATGTTACATACACTGGTCACATGACTTTCCTTTTGTTGATTCTCGATTTTTACTTCAAAACATTTTTTTTCTCGTAGAAATATACTGTTAAGTTAAACTTACTTATTTGATAACTTTATTCCTACCAAATCAAACCAACCAGGAAAGCTAATGACCTGCTTTAATGACCTGCTTTAATGTAAGTCACTTATTAACATGATTAAGTTTAAACATGAATACGTAAATACATATTTTCGTAGTTAATAAGTAGGTTATATAATAGTAAAATAAAGAGGGGCCCTTGGGAATAAGTCATTTTCACACACTAATTTCCGCACAAACCTTAGAAACATTTTATACAATCAATTAACAGTTGCATATCAATGTAACCTAGATCCATGAAAAAAACAACACTTTGGTTTATATCTCCATGCATAAAATATGCGAACATATTTTAATTATAAAAAATTGTTAGCTTTCGGAATTCCAACTGTTGTACATTTATATATTTGAAGCTTACGTTACGCAGGTTCAACAGTACTTACCACGAACTGCATCTTAAAACAAACTGATATTCTTTTAGAAGACTATAAACAAACTTTGCTATTTCCTTCAAGATGAAGATATGAAAATTTAATTCTGATAATGGATGTAGCTTTTGAGAAAAGACTTATGGGAAATTATGTTCACATCATTTTCAAAATGGTTTAGATTTACATGCATACAATATGTATGTTCAACATTGAAAAGAAATAAATAGTGTTTCCTTTTAGATGAGTCAAAGTTCTTCTATACACGATAACTGATAAGGTTCACTTTCAGATGACTCTAAGTAGTTTCGATTGTGACAATGTATAAGGTTCACTTTCAGATGACTAAAAGTAGTTTCGAATGATACAACTTATAAGGTTCACTTTCAGATGAATAAAAGTAGTTTCGAATGAAACAACTTATAAGTTTCATTTTTTAAGATGACTCAAAGTTGTTTTATATATAATAACTTATAAGGTTTACTTTCAGATGACTAAAAGTAGTATTTTAGACCGCAACCGATTAAAATTTTTAGTTTCAGATGACTAAAGTAGTTTCAAATATAGTAACTTATAAGGTTTACTTTCAGATGAATAAAAGTTGTTCTCCAAATATCGAACACGACAAAGACGTTGTTAGATCGGATTTTCAAAAGCGCTTTTAGTTTTCAGATCTTATTGTGCAAGACAAAGTGATAAATCAAAAAATTTAAAGTGGCTTTTCACAAGGAAAGTAGCTAAAATTGAAAAAAAAATGTCCTCACATTTGAAAGTACAGCCACTTGCTATTTTAACCCCACAGACCACATCAATACTTTGGTGTGCACGCCATTACAGTGTTCAATCTAATACCATGCCTTTAGATTACAGCCCAAAATAGTTCTCCAAAATCTCCCATTTCATTTTTCCCTCTTTCAGTGGCCAGATTTTTTTTCTGGTCTAAACCTTCAAATCTTTCCATCTGAGCGCCAGAGTTTGTAATCCATAGAACGGCACTTTTAGTTCCATTGATAAATTGCTGGTTTTAACTGAGAGTCTCACGTGACAACACAGCCAGACGATAGAACTGATGTCTAGGAACTAGATCTGGGAACAGAGGTAAAGAACATCTAGTTGGAAAGGACATTAGTAAGGGCCATGTCACCCTCTTCTCTCAACTGGACCGCGAATGCATTAATGTAATGAAATTATACAGTATGTGCTTATAGTTAGTTTAAATTACGTATTTTTCATTGCGCTATAATGATTGGACTAGGAATCGTTGCCTCAGCAACCACAACTCTCCTAAGTCTGGATTCGAACTTAAGCCCCTTGACAAGTAGCAACGCGATGTTTGCCCCTCAGCCACAAATATTCGAAATGATTGTTTACTTTTGTGTTCACTAGTGAAACGGTCCTACATACAACGTCTCCATCCACACTGATAGTTGTGTTGACCACTTAAAAGGCATTCATTGTCTCCTCTAATTTAACAGTGTGAGAGAGACCACTCAATCAACTTATGGTTCTTTGGCGCATCCATTGTAGCCCATTGGGATAAAACACCTAAACATTGTTTACCTTCCCTAGTAAGACACACAAAGGAGACCTCTTTCATAGAATAGTACCATACATCTCTGACCGGTCCTTTCTAGCATTCTTTTGAGTTCTCCAATGGCACTACAGAGACGGAGAAATTAGACCTGGACCCCAACATATCGCCTTTACTTGAATTCTGTCAACACTCAAAGGCGACTCGGTTTTCCAAAATGTATAACTGATCATTCAAACTGTTGCATTCCTTTTCTTGCCGACATTATAGAGACGTTGGAGAGACGTTATTAGAACTTTGTTTCTTAACGTCAAAAGTACAACAAGAGAATCAATGGACAGTTGTCTGGGGGAGAAAGGAAAACAAGGCATTCTAAGACACGCACATTTCTCCCCCACACCATCAGACATGCACATTCCTCTCCCACACCATCAGACATGCACATTTCTCTCCCACACCATCAGACATGCACATTTCTCTCCCACACCATCAGACATGCACATTCCTCTCCAACACCATCAGACATGCACATTTCTCCCCCACACCATCCGACATGCACATTCCTCTCCCACACCATCAGACATGCACATTTCTCTCCCACACCATCAGACATGCACATTCCTCTCCAACACCATCCGACATGCACATTTCTCCCCCACACCATCAGACATGCACATTCCTCTCCAACACCATCCGACACTCACATTTCTCTCCCACACCATCCGACACTCACATTTCTCCCCCACACCATCCGACACTCACATTTCTCTCCCACACCATCCGACACTCACATTTCTCCCCCACACCATCCGACACTCACATTTCTTCCCCACACCATCCGACACTCACATTTCTCCCCCACACCATCCGACACTCACATTTCTCCCCCACACCATCCGACACTCACATTTCTCTCCCACACCATCCGACACTCACATTTCTCCCCCACACCATCCGACACTCACATTTCTTCCCCACACCATCCGACACTCACATTTCTCCCCCACACCATCCGACACTCACATTTCTCCCCACACCATCCGACACTCACATTTCTCCCCCACACCATCCGACACTCACATTTCTCTCCCACACCATCCGACACTCACATTTCTCTCCCACACCATCCGACACTCACATTTCTCCCCACACCATCCGACACTCACATTTTTCTCCCACACCACCCGACACTCACACACTAAAAATAATAACATTCAATAATCCGGACCAAATACATTTCAACACACACACACAAACACATTTCAACACACACACACATATACATACATTTTAATCTTGCCGTCTGGCCGGGTCAGTCGTGGTCACTTGGTCTAGAGACAGATCTGATCAGATCAACTCGTTGACCTACTGTAGTCATTTTATTATCTCTACACAGTCTAACCCCCCCCCCCTGCATGGGTAATGGTCAGTCTTAGTTGGACAGCTGGCCAGTCAGAAAGACATTAGAAAAGAAATGAAGGAAAACAAAGTTTGTGTTTTTGTTCCTATTTTGGGACTGTGGACATTTACTTTTGTCTTTTTCTTTGTTCTCATTATGCTGTTGGAGGGCTCAGGAGGACAAGACTAATATCTCGGATGAACTGCGCAGTGGTTTCCCAGATCGGCCAGCTCTTCATATAGTTTTGTTACATAGGAGCCCAGTATCTTGTTTTTGTCTCATGATGGAAGATGCAGTCTTGAAGGAATGGGTCGGAATAGTCTGGTGACACTCCACAAGGGCAGTCTGGTGACACTCCACAAGGGCAGTCTGGTGACACTCCACAAGGGCAGTCTGGTGACACTTCACAAGGGCAGTCTGGTGACACTCCACAAGGGCAGTCTGGTGACACTCCACAAGGGCAGTCTGGTGACACTCCACAAGGGCAGTCTGGTGACGCTCCACAAGGGCAGTCTGGTGACACTCCACAAGGGCAGTCTGGTGACACTCCACAAGGGCAGTCTGGTGACACTCCACAAGGGCAGTCTGGTGACACTCCACAAGGGCAGTCTGGTGACACTCCACAAGGGCAGTCTGGTGACACTCCACAAGGGCAGTCTGGTGACACTCCACAAGGGCAGCTTTCACTCCCTCTAATTTTCACCTTCTGAAAGGTGTGACACTTTCTGTTGTGTTCGGTTCTCAGGCGAAAGATAAGACATTGATCATGTCAGGATAACTTGTAATAGTGGTCATCTTTCAAGTGATTTGGATGAGTAGCTTGTCCAGTTGTAGTTTATTCTATTCACTATTAGTAGCTTCATGTTTTGTCCAGAAAGGTTGCAATTTTCGATCGTGTATTTGTTCACCCGCACTTACAGCTTAATTACAGCTTACACTTACTTACAGCTTACACTTACTTACAGCTCACACTTACTTACAGCTCACACTTACTTACAGCTCACACTTACTTACAGCTTACACTTACTTACAGCTCACACTTACTTACAGCTCACATTTACTTACAGCTCACATTTACTTACAGCTCACACTTACTTACAGCTTACACTTACTTACAGCGTACACTTACTTACAGCGTACACTTACGTACAGCTCACACTTACGTACAGCTCACACTTACGTACAGCTTGTACTTACTTACAGCTCACACTTACTTACAGCTCACACTTACTTACAGCTCACACTTACTTACAGCTTACACTTACTTACAGTGTACACTTAGTACAGCTTGCACTTACGTACAGCTCACACTTACGTACAGCTCACACTTACGTACAGCTCACACTTACTTACAGCTCACACTTACTTACAGCTTACACTTACTTACAGCTCACACTTACTTACAGCTCACACTTACGTACAGCTCACACTTACGTACAGCTCACACTTACTTACAGCTCACACTTACTTACAGCTCACACTTACTTACAGCGTACACTTACTTACAGCTTACACTTACGTACACCTCACACTTACTTACAGCTTACACTTACTTACAGCTTACACTTACGTACAGCTCACACTTACGTACAGCTCACACTTACGTACAGCTCACACTTACGTACAACTTGTACTTACTTACAGCTCACACTTACGTACAGCTCACACTTACGTACAGCTTACACTTACTTACAGCTTACACTTACGTACAGCTCACACTTACGTACAACTTGTACTTACTTACAGCTCACACTTACGTACAGCTCACACTTACGTACAGCTCACACTTACGTACAGCTCACACTTACGTACAGCTCGTACTTACTTACAGCTCACACTTACGTACAGCTCACACTTACGTACAGCTCACACTTACGTACAGCTCACACTTACGTACAGCTCACACTTACGTACAGCTCACACTTACGTACAGCTCACACTTACGTACAGCTCACACTTACGTACAGCTCACACTTACGTACAGCTCACACTTACGTACAGCTCACACTTACGTACAGCTTGTACTTACTTACAGCTCACACTTACGTACAGCTCACACTTACGTACAGCTCACACTTACGTACAGCTTATACTTACTTACAGCTCACACTTACGTACAGCTCACACTTACGTACAGCTCACACTTACGTACAGCTCACACTTACGTACAGCTCACTCTTACGTACAACTTGTACTTACTTATAGCTCACACTTACGTACAGCTCACACTTACGTACAGCTTGTACTTACTTACAGCTCACACTTACGTACAGCTCACACTTACGTACAGCTCACACTTACGTACGGCTCACACTTACGTACAGCTCACACTTACGTACAGCTCACACTTACGTGCAGCTCACACTTACGTACAACTTGTACTTACTTACAGCTCACACTTACGTACAGCTCACACTTACGTACAGCTCACACTTACGTACAGCTCACACTTACGTACAGCTTGCACTCAATTGTTATTTTTTTATATTTCGTGGTGATAACTTTGATAGTTTTGAAGACCATAAATTAATTATTTTAATGTCAGAGCTTTTTTTTAAAGTTCTGTGGGATTCACTTCTAGAGGCGATAAAACAGAGAAACCAAAGATTTTTTAAAAAATATTTCGTGCTCAGTTTTCCAATGTTTACATTTGTTGCTAGCCCAAACTAGGATAGTTTAGTTGCACAGATTTCTTTTGTTCTTTAATTGCTTTCAAATTACATTCGCGACCAATTTACAATCTATTTTCCTAATTCGGCAACTACATTGTAAAGAATCTAAGGTTAGGCTAAAATAATTGACTTTCAGTTGAGTTAAAGCAACAAGAGAATAGCTGAACATTTCTATATAATCGAAACTTACTTCAAATTGAGCTACAATATTTTTTCTTTAAATTTTGTTCCATGTTTGAACTATTGAGCTTTCACGTCAATTTTTTGCTGACCTCATTAATACAATTACTATGCGTCCCGAGACTGGTGTGGGCATAGACAGTAAGAATAAAGATTTCAAAGTGTAGATTCTAAATGTGGTGTGCTACTAACTGCTTAATTTCAGAGTGTGCTTTTTGATATTCAAACTACATACTTTTTATTTATTCTTCAATGGAAAAATACTTTAAAATATTTTACTTATGCAACTCTTACTTTACCGTATTTAAAGTCTTAAAAATACATTTATTATTAACCAATTTTGTACGTTATTTAATATCCACAAAATACAGTTATTTATTTAGGAAAGGACAAAATAAAGTAAGTCAAATCATCAAAGACATAACAACATGAAAGCTTAAGCTTTGGTTGTTGGACATAAAAATATCAGATCAATTAGACTTCAGGCTGATCTGTCAGCTGGTAAACTATCCAACAAAATCATTAACTATGAATAATTTTGAATCTTCGACCTTGTAATGAATATGAAAAAGTTATTTTTTTCACCACTTGCTAATGCTCATATACCTGCGACTACAAGATAAAAGAACCTGTATACACAAGCCTTCCCCACAGTTTCAGAATGACTGAGTACTGACAACACACCATTCATAAAAACTTCTGTGTGTGTATATGTCCCAGAACGTTGGACTTTACTAGTAAATAAAGACATTGAACTTAAAAACTTCGAAGATCATGCATTTCGTGTGAGATGTAAGCCCATGTGGGTTATATGCGGACTGTCACTCGTCTAGGGCAGGAGAAAGGAAAACCAAATGAACGCAAGAACTATGAACAATTTCTGAACAAAGTTTTTACTTTTGTTGTTGTGATACCATAAAATTCGTTTTTTTTTTTGTTTTTTTTTGCAATGTATTTTTTGAAAAATAAAGTGGGAAAAAAAAAAATTTTTTTTTTACAAATAAATACAACTGGTAGGAGGTACCCTTGCGATCTAAAAATGCCAAAAACATAAAAAAGCCACATTGTTGTTGACTTCAAATATATCAGTTCAATTAATTATCCTCTATATACTTTTTTCGGGCGCAAGCCATGTTACAAAGTTGTAGAATGTGTATTTGCACGTGTTGGTAAAAATGTGCATATTCACATTTATTCTGTATGTACCTAATTGCGTTAGTTTGTTTGTATGCTATTAGGTACAAAGGTATTATAACATTGTACAAAGGTTGGACTGAATCGATCCCATGTTATGGCGGCTCAACTCTTCGATACAAAAGTAATCGGATTTCATTAAGAGCATTATTGGCAAGCTGTAGTTGTTAGTAGGCCAGGTAGGAATGGGTTAATGAAAGCCTCTTATGTGTATACTCTCTGACCAATTATATTCCAATAATTTGGTGAATTTTTGATAAATGTATATATTAAACACAATACGGCCAACACAAACACGGAAGATATACAATGACTATTAATACAAGTAAAAGAGGCATACGCCCCAGACTTACATAATGTAAATGCCTTAAGGTTAAGTTTACATCCAAAAAAAAAAAAAATTAACTACATTCTGCATGAAGATGTTCACTTCGCTGATAAGTCTATACACCATTTTTTGTTTGAAATATATCTTTTTTTTTTAAAAAAAAAAAAAGCACTGTATATATATATATAAATATAATGATATGAAAGGCTATTTATTATACATGAACTTAGAATATGAATAAATATATGGGAATTCCACTAACCAGAACAAAAACAAACACTCGATATTTTTATTACCGACTCGCAGCATCTTTTTCATTAATTAAGGGAGAATCAAAAGTATCATATTTAGAAATGATTTTAAATTAGATAAAACAACATCATTTGAAAACAAGATATGAATTGCATAAATCGTGATTTAAATACGTATTTATAAAACTACACTTACTGGCGGGGGTTAGGGCTGTTTGACCTAGATCACTACTAACAGAGGCACTGCTTCTTGGGATCCGACCTGTCGACGATAAAAACAAATTATCACACCGATTGACAACAACGAATCAAGTAAAACAAATATTACAAGTTCCTTGCATTATTCTATCTGTGGCGGCTATATTCATTTAAAAAACAATTAGTAGGCCCTATTAGTGAGAAGGTGGGGAGGTAGGGGCGTAAAGGGGAATAGATTCGAGGCCCTGAGAAGTCAATTAGCTGTTGAAAGAGAATTAAGTGTTGTTCATATTTCTCATGAGGTGCTGATGAAACGATACCTTGGCAGACGTGAGTTGAAGGACGTGATAGCGTATTCGATTACATCGATTCTTTATTTCTAAAAATAGATGAAGTGGATTCTTTATCTTTACATGTTATCAATGTATACATATCTAAGGATGTCCCTCTGACTCAAAGAAATGTAATTCCATGAACTTAATTGATGTCACATATACATCGACCCACTAGTAAACTTGTTTTTTTTTTATCAATTCATTTCTAATTAGTTTTTCAAATAACGAGTCACTTCTGATTTTCTTCAAGGGCGGATATCTATAAATAACTAGTTTTGTTTTTGTATAACCTTGTGCAGACAATAGGAAGTGTTGATGATTTAAGCGTTTTATGCAGTCTACGATAATTTTCATGCACTTTTAACACTGTAACTAAACAGTCGTAAACCTTCGGCTATAGCACAATGTACTTTTATTTATATAGTTGACAACAGTGCTATTTTATAATGGAGTCCATGACTTTATTTCGTCTATTTAGTGCTAAATGTCACGCCCTCTACCGCTCTTGTTATTTTCTTCGTTGTTTTGTTTTCCCTTTACGTGTTCCAATACTGCCTCCACATTTCTCTATATCGCTTTCTATCGATTTACTATTCGACTGTATTTTTAATGACTTACAGTACACAATGTAAACCGGAACTTACAAATCGAAAGTTAATCAAAGAGAATATTACTCTTTTAAATGCATTGTGAAAATCCTCAATAATAATAGTAGTAGTAGTAATAATAATAACTACAATATTGATTACTTTGTTTAAGTCATCTTCCGATCCACGAGTATCGTAAAATGGGTTAGCAGGAGTTCGTACGGTGTGTGTGTGTGTGTGTGTGTGTGGGTGTGTGTGTGTGTGGGAGGGTGTAGGTGTGGGTGGGTGGGTGGGTATAGGTGTGAGTGTGGACAAAATACACAGATACATTAATATGTTTTTAACAAATACTATGTTCTCTAGACCAATGGCGCATTAACCATGGTTCAACGTGGGCCCATGACCGATAGGGTCCCACAGGGGCAAGAGTATGGACAAACACTAGAAATAAAAATCTTATATAAGAGAAACAATTGTACATTTATAGACATGGCTATCAAGGCAATTAGATGTATTTACCTTAATTGATATCACATTAAATTAATTAATTAATTAGCAATAATTAATTGACTAATTTGTTAATTTAAAAAAATTAATATATGTTTAGGATATTTTGTAAGTTAAATGATAATATAATTTTACTAGCCATTGTGTATTTATTGTTATTAAACTATAGTTTTGACAAATAATAGATGATATCCGTTTAGGAATGTCTGTCTGTAAATGCACTGACATATATTGGCCAATTTTTTTTTAATTCTTCATTTTCGTTCTCATTTGACATGTCGGAGGGTTCAGATCAGTAATCTTAGACCTGAGATGAACCGCGCAGTGGTTTCTGGATCAGGAAGTTCTCCGAATAGTTTTTTCTTCTATAGGAGGGTTTTAGGGCCAGAGTCTAGTTCGGGCCTCTTGATATATTATGATACATACTGAATAACTCAATTGACTATTTCACACACTTAATCTATTGAAAAGTTTTCTATTTTAAGGTGAAATATATAACATAAAATCAACGATTTTTTTTTTATTAATTCATACGTTCATATTTGGGCATCTCTCCGCAAGTCCGCCCACGTATAACATGGGGTCGCATGGAAAACTTACAACCTGTGTTGGAAGTCGCCTATGACTGATGTCTGTGGAGAGAGCTTTCGGCTTTGTGTTCCAAACGGCTCGAGAGGACATAGGTCTAAGCAGTGCATTTTTTTTTGTTGTAAAGAAATAGGTGCCGGTACTCAGTGATGGATTGCCTTACTTTTAACTACTAATAAATTAAAGATAAACTTTAAAATACAAGAAAAGTAATAATTTTTCCCCACATTGAAAAAAGTGCCGGTACGCCATACCGGTGCGTACCGTCACAAAAAAAAAGCGCTGGGTCTAAGCAAGTTACTGAAATATTTGGAACTAAAGTGCGAGTTAATTATATAACCACAGGCTCTCACTAGAAAAACAAGGAAACTGAAATATAAACTAAAACTACAACTTACTTGTTTTCAAACGTTTAGTGAAGACCAGAAAGAAGTCAGGATCAGATGAGTCCAGGAAGTACAGCTCCCCAAGAGATTCGGGAATGTCACAATCTTCCAGTAAAACTCCCATAATTCTTTGATTGTGTAGGCTCATCTGAGTCAGCTGCTTGAGCGTCTTCTCGAAAGAGAACCACGTCTCCTCAACGTAACGCTTGCTCAACACCAGGACCACTCTCTCGCTCAGCATTGCTGCACACAAGATGCGCTGTTGCAGCGTCCCGGGGTCAGCTTCGTCCTGGAGGGAGGCATACGCGCAAGTGTAGTTGAAAGGCGGGGCCTCGAGGTGGGCGACCATGTGCTCCACCCACTCCCTGTCCTCAGGGCAGTGTGAGAAGAAGACGTGATATCGATACAAGTCCTGGATGGGAGGCGCCGACACAGTATCCTGGTGCTGCAGCAGGGCCGAGGCGTGGCCGTCCTGATGGGACAAGAGCCTCAGCTCCTCTAGAGGCACGCCTCCGTTAGACAGCTCGCCGCAACAGTCGGAATGGTGGTAATGCTGGTTGGAGAAAGCGTATTCCACGGGAGACATGCCGTCGTAGGAGACAGGGACACCATCTTTAATGAAATGGTTGATCTTATTGTTATTATGGTGGGTAAGGAACTCATTCAGCTGGAACTGATCATCGTCGTTGCGCTCCTGTGTAGGGCTGTCACAAGTAAATGGAATAAACGACTGCTGGGAATTTGAGACGCATATCATAACCTTAGGATGACTGCCTTCCAGATAATTTTGACCACTGTCCATCTGGGTCTGAACCCGGTTAGAGCTGCTGTTTTCGTAAGCGGTAACTGGCTGGAAGTCTGAGAAATTAATTTGGCTGCCGTTAGTACCAATATACTCCATGGCGGTGTCAGGGTTCTGGAGGTCTGTCATTGGCGAGTTGGGTGTGACAATAATGGGATACGAATCAGTGTTTGAAGAATATGTGGTAGTAATGAGCGGATCAGTGGATGTGTTATGGCGGCTGAAAGAGTTAACACCGTTTCCGGTTTGGGAAACACTTGCAGTATCACGGTAGTTCTCAAGAGGTGGAAAACTGTCTGATGGAGGTAGCTCGGGCTCACCGCAGATGCAAGAAGGCCTTTTGGTGGTGAGGGATTGTGGCGCCACGTCAAACGGTAGTTCGATGTTATTATTGGCAGCGGCGTCGGCTGTTTCGTCGAAGGTGAGCCTAAACCGCATTGCGCTGGTGGCGTGAGACAAACCAAGGTCCTTCATCTTGATCCTCGCGCCCGACGGGCTTCCATGCGAGCCCTGCACAGAGCCCCTCCACTTTTCGCTGTCGTCTCCGCTGCTGATGTTCCCCGCCACTGAGCCGCCGCTGCTGACGTTTCCAGCCATGGATCCGCCGCTGTCCGTCCCGCTGACCTCGTCTCGGCTGTCGACTGTGACTAAAGCCTGAGTTGGGGGTGGGTGCACGGCGGCGCGTGCGAATGAACAATTGCTGAGCCGTCTGTTGGCGCCTTGCCCGCCCTCCCAAGTGTCGCTACTCACAACGGGCTGGTAATGCTCACTACTCTGCTGGGCATTATTATCTGCGAATCTCATTTCTGTAGAAAACAAACAAATAAACGTATTATGTACTAATAGACAAATGTATGTATATGTAATGTATTGAAGAGCTACATACACTGGGTGTCGCCAACAAATATATATAAATACTGTCATGGCACGATTAGGAATTAGTTATTTGTTTCGTAAATAGGGGAAGTTTTGATTTATAGAAAATGACGCGACTAGTAAAAACTAGACGAGGTTTTGAAGAAGAATAGCGAAATGTAAACAGAGAATATTTCTGAAGGCTTTAGAGAGAGGCAGTTTTATGGACGTAGATATTTAGCCTGACGACATTCGACGGTTCCCTTCGTTATTATTCAACGTCTTGCTCGACATTCGCTATCACTGTCGAGTAACTTCTATTGTTGGACATTCGCCCTGTGTTATTGGATGTCGTTATTTGAGAGTTACCTCCGTTTGGTTTATCTGCACAAGACACAGGGCGGAAGTGCCTAACAATACATATCGACTTGTAAACTTTATGTTTAGAGAACTAGATTTTGTCTGGGAATACTTATGAGAAAGTTTACTCTTTGCAACCTGCAACAGTTACTGAATTGTAGAGAGTCCGTTGAACGTGACTGAAATACCAAGGGCTTACCAATACCAATCATACCAATCATATCATACCAATCATATCATACCAATCATATCATACCAATCATATCATACTAATCATAGCATACTAATCATGATTTTTGCAGTGTCAGCGGTGTCTGCTTCAAAACGGGAGTCAGCATGAGAAAGACGGTACGTGACGTTTTGGCGACGCCGTTTTGGCGACGCCGTTTTGGCACCGCCGTTTTGGCGACGGGACGTTTTGGCGCAAGCCGTTTTGGCGACGGGACGTTTTGGCGCGAGATATCATTTGACGATAATTTAATAAGCACGTAGCTTTTATTGAATGAACCCTTGAATTCCAGCGACTTAGGCGAATAACCATGGTGTCTATGTATACTTAACTTAAAGTCTTTTGAGAAACATGGTACATGTATTATATTTTTACTTATTATTAGCAAATGTTTGGTATGTATAGCTGGAGATTCCATACAGTCATTAAACAAACCAATGTTAATGTAAACAAATAATTGCATCAATTTTTAGCCTATCATAGTTTCATTTTGTTTTTAATTTTAAAATAATATCTTAAAAAACTTTTTTGAAAATAAAAGTGTGCCTCTAAATAAACACACATACACAAGCCAAAATGTTTATTAAAGAAAATGATGTGAAAAACAAACACACATTTACATTTAGTACGTGAAAAATATGTCTTAACACAAACACTCATGCAAAACATAGATATGAATAATTCTTTTAAAAGAAATAATACAATAAACGTACATAATGTATTTCGCGCCAAAACGTCCCGTCGCCAAAACGGCTCGCGCCAAAACGACCTTCGCGCCAAAACGGCGGGGCCAAAACGGCGGCGCCAAAACGTCCTGCTTCGTGAGAAAGAACGGTGTAAAAAAAATCCCACACAAAAAAAAATACTTGTAAATATTTTTACTTTTTTTTAAATAATAAAAATTATAATTCACACCAAGATTACAATTATTTAAAATATGTAATCTCTGTTTTTGAGACTCCCTGTATATATGTTTCTTTTCTACATATATTAACATACTTACGAAAGCGCGTGTGCGTAAATGTGTTTGTGAGAGAGAGAGAGAGAGAGAGAGAGAGAGAGAGAGAGTTATTACAATATGCAGTTAATTAATTTATCAGTTATCGACAAGGTACTAAGCAAAGATATTGTCATAATCAATCATGTCTAAAACAAAACACAATCTACGTAACATATCACATTGAAACAATATCTAAGGCATGTTGCTTCAACACTAACATCAAATAGTCCTATCACTAGTTTTGAACAAGACAGTCTTCTAAGAAAAGCTGAAATAATTCCCTGCGGGTTTATTTCTGTATTGAGGGATTCTAGAGACTTGTACTAATTAAAACCTAGTTAAAAACTCTAATACTAAATGTACAAGAAAAGGTTTGGTGTTGAGTTTATTTTTGAAATCGAAGGTCATCCTCGATCTATTTTAGTCACAATCTTCTATATATTATTTCTCCCACTTTCCGTTCCCGGATCAAATTGAAACTTTACACAATTATTCATTTTCGATGACAACACATTAAAAAGTAAACAAAATAATTCAATTAGTTAATTATTTCGTTTTAATTTTTTTATGAAGTGTTTTTATAGAAAATTTACTAAATCGGTGACGGACAATCTGTGATGATAATAATGAGAGAATTAGGTCGTTCGTTTAAAGTATAAACTAACAAAATAGACGAATAAAACCTTCTACATTTAAAAGTAATTGACTAGCTGAGTGGCCAAACAAGCCGTTAGTTAAATTGAACATCAGAACGTACAATGTGTCTTAGAATTAAAACTCAAAGGCAAACACGAACTGACCTTTAGTTCATTAATTTGAAAGTGATCTACATTCGCTTATTAAATGTTAAAAACAAAAGAGGACGCTTTCTGAAGATCAAAAGTATCCGGTATACACAGTGGGATGATAAAAACACATTTTTAAAAGCGCTTAAGATTTTGAGATCTCTACATATTAAACAGATTGACAGACAGACAAACATCACAAACACAATAACAGGTTTTCACTCGATTGCTAAAAGACATTAAATAGATATTTCTTTTTGCGAACCATTTGATAATGTATGAGTGTTTCTCAAAAAACAAAACCACAGAAGACTGACAAAGTGTCTTCAAAATCCTTTCGAACAGAAAGATGTACATCTAAAACCTACAATAAGAAATGTAAAAATACCATAGGTAGTTTACTTCTTCAACTCATATATATATATTTACATGTACATAAACCAAAAGAGAACTATAGTATACCCTAGAATTAAAAGATTTTAAAAAATCTCTTCAATACAGGCTAGTAAACAGACTAAATGACAAGAGTTCCGAATAAAAAGAAATATTTGGACAGTTTTAGAACTATCCGTTTTTTTGGGGATTCCTATCTCTGGGGAATGACTATAGATAGTTAATTTGGTTTATCTGATGAACAGAATATAAGAATAAAGCTCATTCTTCCTTTGTGCCTCTAGAGAGTGGAACGGGTTGCCTGAATCAGCCAGAAAAAATGTGTGACTCCACTGAACATGTACGATTAGATAAGACTATGGATACAAGTAGGACGTAATTCTCTTCTCTTTTGATGGAACGTCTGTCATTGATTACAATTACGACATTTTCAAACGCTATGTACTTTTCCCAGAGCACCTTATAGTACTGTATAATTACATTTCTAAACTCTTTTGATTCCAACTTGTAGCACAATTACTTTGTATTCTTTAGTTGGCAATATTAATCTTTCCAGTCTAACATCCTCATGATTATTTGTTCCGTCATTTAGATTCAAATCTTTACGGATTTTCATTTGGGTGCCTTATATGTCTCCCAAAGAATTGAAAACAGGAGCTACACATCAACATAATAAAGAAGAGATTACTGCTGTTGTTTTTTTAATGTATTGTGCAAATCTTTAATTTCTACATATCTGAGAGTTTCGGAAATTAAAAGTTTCCCATTCGTCAAGCATCAAACTATTTCATTTCTTCATTCTGTTCAAAAAAAGGCCCATCCTGTCGTGGGTGTTAGAACTTGTTGTTTTCCTTGTGAATGGATGGTGATCATTTGTTTGTATTAGTTTGACACTAACTCAACTCATGGGACGACCTTCTTTAAATGTGGCACATTGTCTCATGTAATCAATAACATCATCATTAGGACTCTAGAGGCAGCGAACAGAGTAACAGTACTAGAGATCAGGACCATTTCATGTTTTGTTTCGTTGTCCAAGAGAAATGTAAGACTAACAAGAAACGGGAATAATTTTTGTATAACTCATCACATCGAGGCTATTACTAATGAGATGTAAATAAGACGCTTATAATATGATAATAATAATAATGGATTGTCTGGTTCTTGCCTTGTAAGCCTAGTGAGTCTAGAGTTTGTTCCAGAGATTTCTTTTCGTTCGTTTCATTGACATCTTGTCTTTAGAGTGGAACAATAGAATGCGTCTATTTCCTATACAATTCCAGTTTTCCCTATTAAGCCATTTGTAGAATTTTTTCATGCGTCAATCCTCTTCTGTTATCTATTCTCCAGAGACTACTTCAAAAGTAAATCATTCACCATCACTAGTGCACAGTAGCAAAGATAGAAATGCAACACAAGTGAAATGCAGTGCGATCTTTAAACAAAAGAAGGTGTATGCCTTTTTAAAATCTAAATGGAACCTCAAGTGAACCCTCTAAAAATATAAACTATATTATGCAAATTGCAAATTATTGCAAATTTACTACAAATAAAACCACCAATTCGCCACAACTCAAACCACAAATTTCCACAAATAAAACCACAAATTCACCACAATCAAAACAACAAATTCACAACAACTCAAACCACAAATTTCCACAAGTAAAACCAAAAATTCACAAGAAATCAAAACCACAAATTCACAAATCAAGCGACTAATTCACCACAGATCAAACCACAAATTTACCACACATTAAACACATTTACCACAAATCAAACCAGATATAGACTACTTATGATACTGATTTTGCCACAAATCAAACCGAAAATTCACCACAAATCAAACTTATTAAGCTTGTAAAAAAAAAAGGAATAAAACCACTTTGAAAAAAGATTACAAAGACAGTTTGTGTGGAAACACAAACTTAAAATCGGCCCCCGAAGTGGTCCACCGAGAGTCTTCACCAGGATTCGAACACGGGACTTCCGGTTCCAAGTACTTTACCCCTCAGCCATAGCAAATCCATATATTCATTTAG
This sequence comes from Biomphalaria glabrata, assembly GCF_947242115.1. Lineage (NCBI taxonomy): Eukaryota > Metazoa > Mollusca > Gastropoda > Planorbidae > Biomphalaria > Biomphalaria glabrata. Next base: position 17,886,261 of record NC_074715.1, read on the forward strand.
CGTACACTTTTTTAAATAATAATTATTAACCTTATCCATACATTCAAAATTAATAACATGTTACATGTAATAAAGAGAAACTAAAAAAGATTTATTCTTCTAACAAAATTAGATAAATTGGCAACACGAAAAAAAATATTGACCTACTTTAAGCTACAATTGTGTACAAATGACAACAAGACTTTCCCCTCGCAAATAAAAATAACTCTATTATCATTTGTCATAAAAGCTAGAGATAGATCTAGCTAGATCTAGACCTAGTTTTAAATCTAAATCTAGATTCAAGATCTAAGTCTAGGTCTAGAACTAAATCTATCTTATCTTATATGATACAGACGTTACTTCAAAAAAGAAGATGATTACGTCCTACGCGTCATGCAATTAGTCATGCATGGTAACCAATGACCTAAACTCCGCCAAGTCACTGGTTTTCCTGGCTAGTTCAGGCAACCCATTCCATGCTCTAATAGCGTTAGGTAAGAATAGAGCAGTCAGATTCATAACAAACGAATATTCACATTTGACTAGAATAACACCTTTAGTTAAATCACTAAATTTAGAAAGCCTTCAGGATAGAAGACTTAAAAGTAAAGTAGCATTTATACATAAGACACTGAACCATAATCTTCAAATACAAAAACAAAATTTAATAAAATACTCTGAAAGACACAAAGATAAAGGCACATTTCACATCCCATATGCTAGGACAGATTTGTACAAATACACTTTCTTCCTTAGTGCTATTAGAGCATGGAATGGGTTGCCTGAGTTAGCCAGGAAAACCAGTGACTTGGCAGAATTTAGGTCATTGTTAATATGCATGACTGAATGCATGACGCGTAGGACATAATCATCTTCTTTTTTGAAGTAACGTCTGTATTATATAACATAAGATAAGATTTGTCCTAGCAGATTGTCATATATCTAGATCTGGGCTCTGTTTTGTCTTATTTAGACTGTCAAGTGTAGGCCCCTATAATGAGGATATGTCAAAACTGCTCGATATAAAAGTAGGCCTTGTTCGTTATTTTTGAAACTTGAAAGTAAAACGAAGTTCGCATCAAAATCCTTTTTTAAAAACAATATTTAAATCAGTATTCCATTCTATCATGATGTCCAATTTTTATTTTCTCTTCTAGTTTCTGAGATCTAAACGGACGGACGGACAGACGCCCATTAATTACTATTACTCGGGTTTGAAAAAGAGTATTATCAAATTGTGCAATTCATAAAATGTAGTAACACAGACTACATCCCCAAAGAAACATGTAACAGTTGACAAATCCGTGGCTATTCTGAGGCTGTTTTCAAAAGATAACACAACAATGTAGGAAGACATTGATTGGTACATTTTGGTTTCTGGAACCATTCATCCCACCAAATACTACCGCAAATATTGAATTGTCAGCGTTGGGTGGCCAGGCCAGCTGGAAAGTTGTTAACAATCTACGTCATAGCCTGGGGGACCACAGTGATGCTAGCAAACTTGGTCCTCGCACACTTGGCGGGGAGGAGGATTGAGGTGAATTATATGAACCTTTTATTTTTCTTCTAGCAATCTCATAAATCATATTAGCGCACGAACGCAAGAAGTTGGATTGAATTCATGTTGATTCTGTGTGTTTCAATATAAAACAGGTTGGCCCTAAAGTAGGTGGACAGAACAGGGGCATGTATCGGTCCAGTTCAAGCACATCGTCACTTTAGATTTTCTGCATTAGAATAAGAATAAGAATAAAACATCAGAAAATTTCTAGGTGGACACTGGAGACTACAGTGAATTTTGTTTCACTCTAAAGAAGTTCGACCCTGGCAGTGCCAGAGAATAAAAATTAGATAATTTTATTTAATAATAATAATAATAATAATAATAATAATAATCTTTATTATTCGTACGGACTCTTGTCTTTATGCTTTACACATACAACATAATAAGAGGTAACAAATAATAAGATGACATATTGGATACACATACGTTCATCTCCCTGCAGTTTATAGGGAACATTGCATGTCAAATGTACATCAGCATGTTGGATTGTATTCTAGGATTTAATTGCCGAGGGAGCAAAAGAGTTCTTGTGTCTGTTTTTAGGATCGTTTCTTTTTAAATCGTATAGGAGATGATATCGTTTTATAATCTTATAGGAGATGATATCGTTTTATAATCTTATAGGAGATGATATCGTTTTATAATCTTATAGGAGATGATATAGTTTTATAATCTTATAGGAGATGATATAGTTTTATAATCTTATAGGAGATGATATCGTTTTATAATCTTATAGGAGATGATATAGTTTTAAAATCTTATAGGAGATGATATCTTTTTAAAATCTTATATGTGATGATATCTTTTTAAAATCTTATATGAGATGATATCGTTTTAAAATCTTATAGGAGATGATATAGTTTTAAAATCTTATATGAGATGATATCGTTTTATAATCTTATAGGAGATAATATCGTTTTATAATCTTATAGGAGATGATATCGTTTTAAAATCTTATAGGAGATGATATCGTTTTAAAATCTTATAGGAGATGATATCGTTTTAAAATCTTATATGAGATGATATCGTTTTAAAATCTTATATGAAATGATATCGTTTTATAATCTTATATGAGATGATATCGTTTTAAAATCTTATATGAGATGATATCGTTTTAAAATCTTATAGGAGATGATATAGTTTTATAATCTTATAGGAGATGATATCGTTTTATAATCTTATAGGAGATGATATAGTTTTAAAATCTTATAGGAGATGATATCTTTTTAAAATCTTATATGAGATGATATCTTGTTAAAATCTTATATGAGATGATATCGTTTTAAAATCTTATATGAGATGATATCGTTTTATAATCTTATATGAGATGATATCGTTTTAAAATCTTATATGAGATGATATCGTTTTAAAATCTTATAGGAGATGATATCGTTTTAAAATCTTATAGGAGATGATATAGTTTTATAATCTTGACTCTGAGGCCGAGGGTGGTTATAAATGTTTTAAATCTTTTTAGCATTCTTAAAATTTTTCTCAAATATGTGCCCAAGTGGTTGTATGTCGCCGATGATGTTACCAGCAGGATTTAGAATTTTATACAGATTAATTTTTTATGTTCAAATTGTCTTATCCAGGCAGTGATAGTGAAACATACAATACAATTTAATTCTCAATGTAATGAGTTAGTTGGTCAATGTAAAGTGTATGTACACATCAAAGTAATTACTTAGCGTCCTCTCCTCTTACTAAAGACCACACTGTTTATTTGTGTTCGTCCCAGGAAGTAAAAGTTGACCAATAATTCCCAGCATGTCGAAGATCCAGGAGTCACATTACAAGACCAAGCGGCCCGATGGAGGTCCAGCCAACTTAATGATAAACAAGTCCAGAAGAAAAGTAAATAGAATGTGAATACTTCAGTCTCAGTTTTGAGTTTAAAATGTTATCACATTATTGTATCTACATATCTCCATAATTATATCGAACAATAGAAAAGGCTTTTTACGAGCATTACAACATTTGATAAGGTCAATTTTCTCGATTGAACTCTCTGTCCTAACGATAGCTGAATGTATGTGTTCAATTTTCAAAGCAATTCGTGAAGAGTTTTCTTATTCTTTTATATATAGTTGAAATGTGATTTGGTGGTATAGAGATACAATAATGTAATATTATTTGGTGGTATAGAGATACAATCATGTAATATTATTTGGTGGTATAGAGATACAATCATGTAATATTATTTGGTGGTATAGAGATACAATCATGTAATATTATTTGGTGGTATAGAGATACAATCATGTAATTTTATTTGGTGGTATAGAGATACAATCATGTAATATTATTTGGTGGTATAGAGATACAATCATGTAATTTTATTTGGTGGTATAGAGATACAATCATGTAATATTATTTGGTGGTATAGAGATACAATCATGTAATTTTATTTGGTGGTATAGAGATACAATCATGTAATATTATTTGGTGGTATAGAGATACAATCATGTAATATTATTTGGTGGTATACATTCATGTAATGAGTAATGTGATTTGAAGACTTGAAACATGTTCGTTGTAATTTTCACAGTATTAGCTCGCTATATCTGTCACGATCTCTTTATGTCTGTCAATCTGGCTATGTACCGCACTTATCTACTGTCTTTTTATATCTGTCAATCTGGCTATGTACTGCACTTATCTACTGTCTCTTTATGTATGTCAATCTGGCTGTGTACTGCCCTTATCTACTGTCTCTTTATGTCTGTCAATCTGGCTGTGTACTGCCCTTATCTACTGTCTCTTTATGTCTGTCAATCTGGCTGTGTACTACCCTTATCTACTGTCTCTTTATATCTGTCAATCTGGCTATGTACTGCACTTATCTACTGTCTCTTTATGTATGTCAATCTGGCTGTGTACTGCCCTTATCTACTGTCTCTTTATGTCTGTCAATCTGGCTGTGTACTGCCCTTATCTACTGTCTCTTTCTCTCTGTCAATCTATGAAACCCACTCTCTCAAGCTTTTTGCAGGAAAATCCAAAATTTTTTTTTATTCAAACAGTTTGCCAAAAATATTCTATCTCTAGTATCTCTCATTGCTAGATAGTATTTCTATCTCTAGTATCTCTCATTGCTAGATAGTATTTCTATCTCTAGTATCTCTCATTGCTAGATAGTATTTCTATCTCTAGTATCTCTCATTGCTAGATAGTATTTCTATCTCTAGTATCTCTCATTGCTAGATAGTATTTCTATCTCTAGTATCTCTCATTGCTAGATAGTATTTCTATCTCTAGTATCTCTCATTGCTAGATAGTATTTCTATCTCTAGTATCTCTCATTGCTAGATAGTATTTCTATCTCTAGTATCTCTCATTTCTAGATAGTATTTCTATCTCTAGTATTTCTGAAACTCAATCTTTTCATTGAATTGGTCTTCATTGTCGTCACAAAATAAAATGTCCCTTTAAAAAAAAAATTCGTTTTTAACGTTCAATCATCAACGTTAAAGCCTGCATTGAAATAACTTTTGTTGTATACAAGATTTGTTATTAATGTTTGTATTCAGTTCATCTTAGACGCTTTTTTTAAAATTATATTTCTTCTTATAAATCACGGGCGTTCATTAAACAAAATTATAACATTCTGTTTTCACGTTTTTATTGCTAATTTATGAAAGGTTTGTTTATATATATATTTTTTTGGTAGGGCTATAACTTAAAAACAAGAAAACTAGACACACTATCAGAGAGAGACAAAAGAGAGAGAGATAGAGAGAGAAACAGAGCCAAACAGAGAGAGAGAGAAAGCGAGAGATAGAAAGAGAGAGAGAGAGCGAAAGAAAAGAGAGAGAGAGGGAGAGAGAGAGAAAGGTAATATAGATAATAAAAAAATCTTAGCGAAATAGAGACAAGAGAGTAAGAGAGACAGAAATCGAAAGAGAGACAAAGAGAAATATAGAGAGAAAGAGAGCAATATGTGGAAATGAAATAAGACAATAGAAAGACATACAAAATGACAGAAAACAAAGTAAGAAGCTTGAAATAGAGTGACCTTGACACCAACACGCGGGGAAAAAAACAACAACGTGATATAAAGCCTCTCATTAAGACACAGTGTTGTAACATCTATAAACCTGTTTTAGACAAGTATTATTACTTTCACACAGTCAACGAAGCACAACGAAGGTGCTGCAGTCATAGCATTAAAAGTATCTCAGCTATATGATTATAGAATAAGAATATTGGTAACAATAATACCTAGGTAATGACTTATCTGTACACAATATACTTTGCACTTTGCATATATAAATGTATAAACATGGTCACGGCGAGGCCTACCTTGTAAGAATGAATCTTCGTCCATTTTCAACGTGTCCCCCTGTCTGTAATCAAACTGTCGCCTATAATCCTGTGTTTACAAGTATCTTCCTTACAATGATGTATCGAGTGGAGGAATGGACTCAAGTCATCTACACTGGAACCACATACAATGAGACAACCTGGGGGGACTATCTTCACATGACATCAGCAGCTGTTCTCTTTTGTTGCCGTTTCCTTATTTGCTGTTGGTACGGATTAACGCTGGTTTCATCTCTATTTACATTTTAAAAAAAGATAACAAAGTACTTGTGTCTCCTAGGGCTAAAAAATAAAGCAATACAGCAGAGGAGAAAAAAAAAAGTCTTCCTCTGTCCAATCCCCTTCTCCTCAAATACCCGAAACTGGCCGCTCAGTCTGTGGTGCCACAAAGTGTGATGTTCTAGCGGAGCGTATTTCTGTCTTTCTCTCCCTCTCTCTCTTTCTCTTTCTCTGTATTTTTCTCTCAGGAGACGATCCTTAGTTAACGTTAATGGTAAACTGTCATAAAAATGTGACCGAATCTCAGAGCTTGTCTTTACAAGGTGATGAACGCTAGCCGTCGTTTCCGGAGTTATTATCCAGGATTTGATCTTCCCCCAAAAGAGGAGACGCAGCGCACGCCCACACCACCACCAAACTTGTTCACTTTTACGTTACCACGTTTTCACGAGAGCAATGCTTCCCCCCTTTTCGTCCGCGCTACCGCGGACAGAATAACCGCAATGTTTGTAATGTAAGAACAAAGCTAGAGGAATCAGTTGAGGTAGTATTTAGAAATGAGACTCTACCCTCCTATCCACAACGACTGGGAACTAACGGCCTGTTTCTTCCATGCGGTCGATACGGCGGTTTTTTTTTTGTGTGCGTGAAAGCCGTAGAGAGATTGCGTCTCTTGTGTGAATGTGTTTGGGTGTGGGGGAGGGGGGAGATTCTCGTGAGTACTCAAGGAGATAAAGAAAGAGTAAGTCAATAAATAGATCATTGAACATGGACAACAAAAGAGTGGACACATTGAGAGGTGTTGTGATGTAGGTCATATATATGCATCGCACGTAGTGGAATCAATTGTTCCATTCAGTCAGTCGTTGATCAATCAACCAATCAATACATCGATTATTCTAACTGTACAATAATTCTTAGACTATAGAGAAAAACAACGGAAGTTATTTTATTGAGATGGTTGAGCTCAAATCTTTTAATGAGTAGTTCTAGGATATTGTGTGGCTTGCACTATGACCAATGTTGTACTTAGACCAACAGACTTCAGACTACGAAAAGAAAAACCGAAATAAACCGCCGGCGGACAATGGCTTTGTCTGCACTAGATTCGCGAAAATATACAGGTCGCAATTGGGTTTGCATAGTCATGTGAAACACTGCACTATTGCTTAATCTTTGGAATCGATGACATTTCCTTTATTTTAATTTGACCAACTTATTAAAAGTTCGTTAATATTTGGACACAATCTATTTCTAAACACTCAGAAGTAGGACGAGACACACACAAAACAGAAGGAGGTTGGTACAAGGCTCTCTGAAATCAAAACAAAGACTTCTTCTAGGGAAAGGCAGCTGATCTTACTCAAACTTTTGGTACAATCAGCTCTATGATTGGGGACAATGTGAGTCTGTTACCCAAATCTTTGTTGCCCAGAAAGGTTCATCGCCATTCTGAAACATTTACAAAAGGAAAAATCTGCTCTGGGGATAATGTTTTCAAACTCTATCGATTCCCACAAGAAGGAAACAGTCGATCATTCTAGAAGTTCTCGAAGTCAACAGGTACACTGTATATTGAACTTGCTTTAGATGCAGGGGAAGCTTTTCACATAGCTTGCTCATAGATGGAGATCTAATTAATTATTGAAAAACTTCATATAAAAAAAACAATATTTCCAGTTTCTTTAATTGACAGAGTAAAAAAAAACGGACATAGCAATAAATATGAAAAACGTTATGGGTTGTTATTAGAGAGAACATTCCTACGAAACATTGAAGAAGAAATGTGCAACTCATTAACTCTGTAGCAATGAAAGCACTGTCCATTGATATATACGTACAACAAAAAGTGTACAACACTTAGAAAAGTATTCGTCCTTTTGTTTTATAGGTATTTCTCTGTCAATGCAAGATTGACGAAGATCATTAAAAAAAAAATTTAATTATTATTAGCGGCCCCCGAAAGGGAAAAAGACACTATTAGTTTTGTGTGGCCTGGCTGTCCGTCCGTCTGTCCGTCCGTCCCGTTTAGATCTCAGAAACTATAAAAGAAAATGAAAATCGGACATCATGATATTTTAGATCATTCAAAGTTCTGATGCAAAAGCTACTTTTGTCTATTCCGAAAGTGCACCATCTAATTTTTTAAAATTATTTAAGCAAGCAGATTTTTCATAAAATTACACACCAATTACACCACTTTTCAATGAAAAACTTCAGGGGAACGTTGAGGAGAGTTCCCAGTCCACGCCTGTTTACAGAGAGAAATCTTCCTAGGGGTCAGTGGGATAATGGGGCGCCTTTTCGATTCCACGAAATCGACTTTTTCAAAGATCAATAGGTAGGTTTTATAGAATGACTATGTCCTGATCATGCGTATGATATAAAGGTTATAGAACGACTATGTCCTGATCATGCGTATGATATAAAGGTTATAGAACGACTATGTCCTGATCATGGGTATGATATAAAGGTTATAGAATGACTATGTCCTGATCATGCGTATGATATAAAGGTTATAGAATGACTATGTCCTGATCATGCGTATGATATAAAGGTTATACAATGACTATGTCCTGGTCATGCGTATGATATAAAGGTTATACAATGACTATGTCCTGATCATGCGTATGATATAAAGGTTATAGAACGATTACGTACTGACTACGTATCAAGAGTAGAACGACTATGTCCTGATATACTGTAACCTTCATTTATTCTTTTTAAATACAGTCACTAGATCTTTTACTTCTTCTCCAGACTCTAAAACATTTACACTTGTTAATATCAAAGAGCTGGAGATGAGGAACCTAGCAAGAGAATTGAGATGCTAAAGAAGAATCCTAAGTATCACATTCAAAGACCGCATCACAAACCAAGAGATTAGAGACTGCAGTGACTGGACCACATGATGACCTGCTAACTATCGTAAAAAAAACACGCATGCTTAAAATCTATGGCCATATTACAAGATCTTCGGGGATCGCAATGACCTTCCTTCAGGGAACAGTACCAGGAAAAAGAAGAAGAGGCAGACAGAGAAAGCGATGGGAGGACAGCATAAAAGAATGGAGGGACTGCCTTTGAAAGAGGTTCTAACTAAGTCAAAAGACAGAGGAATGGAGAAAGACGGTCTACAAATCTTGCATGGTGTCCCAACGGTCCAACAGACTAAGGGATAGGTAAAGGCAAATATCAAAACCATGTCGCCTAGTAGTGTGTCATAAGAACCACTGTAAAACAATGTTTACACTGTCCAACGTACTTTAACTTATCACTAATCAAACTTTTCCTCTTCCTATCAGCACCCTCCCACAAACACACGCCGCCCCTCCCCTCTAAAAGCAGGAAGATGGCTGACTACTGCGTGTGTTCGTGTTTGTTTGGGAAATCTGTGGTGGAGCATTAACGTGGGGGCGCACCTCGCCACTGAACTTAAACTTCTAAATATTTCTCACTAGCCGCCCCCCCCCGTCACGTGACAACTGTTGATCTGTTTCTTATCTGTCTGTTACAAAAACATCAGTGACCAGATCTGACAAGACCGTGGCTTCCAAACCAAGCAGACGATGACGAAGGCGATATTCCTTAGCAAGTGAAATTGAACAGTGCTGTAAGGTTCAAGGCTAGATCAAAGATACAATGCATTATGGGTGACTGCAAAAGGTAATAGTGGTGTAAAGTTAACGTGAACTAAAGCCATGACCTGATAAGCAATGAACCAGGCTGTCTGGAACAGAGTTAGCCCCCTTCAAGAGTGAAACGATGATAGTTAATCTCATTGGAATGAAATGAAGTCCTGGGCTCTCTGGTTTGGGCCGGAGCGATGTCACCCACAATTCCATTTTCTTCACTCAGCTGATGGGTCTGAATGTAGGTTTAAGATCATTAGTATCGCAGTTTCTGTCATAAGTACAAAAGTGGCAAAAGTCTTATCTTCCCTCCCCCCCCCCTGACCAATGGGAGAAAGAATGACAAACACGATTGGCTCGCGAATTTCGTCTATTTAAACAGAATAAACAACTCTGGGGCGTGGACACTGGTCATTTGTGTCCATCGCTTGCTACGAAATGGTTGAATTGCGCTTCAGCTTCTAAATAAAGACCTTGTCTGAAAGGGAAAAACAGCTTTTTACCTCCCTTGAATAGCAGAGTATTTTTACAGAGTCAAAAGAAAAGCCAATTATTTTAAAGGTTGTTTTTTTTTAAAGTAATTACTAGGCTAAAGTGAACTTAATTAGCTAATAATTGCTCTATTGCTAATCAAAGAAAACAAGGGAAGTAATTAGATATAGAGAACGAGGAGCCGAAGAGAGAAAATAGAAAACGCGTAATGCTCTTTGTTTTTGTTGTCTGCCACTTCTTGCAGAGGAAGAGTTGGTGAACTGAGATATTGTAGTGGAGCACTCTTCAGTGAAGGAAAACATCAAGTTAATAGAGGATACCTGTCCACAACGTTCAAGGCTACCATGTTCAAGAAGACCAGTCCCTATTGATGCCCAAATGGAAGATAATAGAGGCTATGTAGAGAAATGTTTATTTTGTATCAGGATAGCCCACAGGTCAGTATTATTCTAAAGAACCTTTTATATAACAAGATCTTAAGAGTGTCTGAAGAATAATTTGGTACTATGTGGTCAAGATGGCGCCAATTATCTAAACTTTCAGCAATATTATAAAAAAAAACAAAAAAAAAACTTTATAGTATTGAACTACCTGGTTGTTAGGTTTGCGCTTTGGACTGAGGTCTCGATGACGACTTGTTCGAATCATGCCCACTACTATCCCCTGTCGTCCTGCATTAGGTAACACTCAAATAAAAGGCCAACACTAGAAGTTAGTCGACGCTGATGGCGAATGTCGAACAAGAAATTGAATAATTACAGAGAGAACCGTCGAATGTTATCAAGCTACATGTCTACTTCAGTCACTAAAGCCGCGACCTTACTCTATGGCTGCCAAAAGTCTTCTTTGCTTACTTCCTAAAGTCTAGTTTTCATTTTTTTAATTCGTCGCGGCATTGTCAAAACTTTCCCTTTTTATGAAACAATTAACTTTTCCCGCCAAATTCATAGTCTTTCCATAATACGGACAGACTTTTGTAACCCAATGAAAAGCCGGTATTGAAGACAGGTGAATAAGAAAACTGAAATAGACCACCAGCGGACTACGGCTTTGTTTGTATGAGATGCGGAAAAATCTGTAAGTCGCAACTGCATGGCAAAATTAACCAATTAGTTAATCAATGGGTGGTAATTAATTAATTGTGTTTTACATAGAAAAAGGGAGCTTATTCCTGCGTATTTTGTGGTCTTTTTTCTTAGATAACGTTTGTTTTTAAATATTTTTTTTTTTTTTTTTTAATTTTGCTTGTTCACTAAAAAAGAGTGTTTACGGTAACAGATTTTGCCATTTCAAACTAAAGAGAGTCAATATATGTACTACTAGAAGCCTGTAAATAAGCATAGATCTTATTTCATTTTTTTGCGGTACAAAAGTATATAATTTTAAAAAGCATATAAAAGTATATAATTTTAAAAAGTATATAATTTTAAAAAGTATATAGTTTAAACTTCATCTGTTTCGATTGGAGCTGGAGAGAGAAAATTGCCGACGAGGGTGTTATTTTGCCAGGCCAACGACCAACCGCCTTTACTTTCAACTAATAGCAGAAGATTTGCTAAGATTATTGTCAACCAGTGGAGTTAGCTCAACCCTATCCCCCCCCCCCCTTTTAATCACAATATCCTTAAAAAGAATCCAGATCATTTAACAGGAAGAATCTTATTTCTAGGTTGTTGCTCCCTTTTTTTTTTAAATAGTTTTTTTTTCTCACTTCGGTGTGACCCCTGGATGGGTGACATCCAGTACCGTCGGTACCCCAATCACTTATGTAAGGTATCAATTAGAGTTGGGACTCGAACTCGCCAAACTTGGTTCTGATGACCACTTGGCTAACTGACCAGGAAATAATTCGTTCATATGTTTCGACAAGTGTAGCTTCCATTTTAGCTTCCTTGTGATATGATGATGTAAAGGTCCCTGTTTCTGTGGCCTACGGTTAACGAGGGTGTCATATAGACATCACAACTACCAACCGCCTTTATGTTACCCATTAGAGCTCGATGGACTCAGAGGCGCCCAAAGATCCCGAAATTAAAAATCCCAGTCTTCACCAGGGTTCGAACCCGGGACCCCCGCTTTACCGCTCAGCCACCGCTTCCATTAGTAATGACGATAATGAAACCTGACGTTAAAGAAAACTTTAAACTAAATTCTTGTTCCCGAATGTTCCCAGGGAACACATGTCACTCACTCACCAGTTTTGAGTACAGAGTCTGGAATAAATCTAGATCTACATTCCGCCAACATAAGCAGTTCATTTGGAGACTCGAATGCATCAACCTGAGACATTAGCAGTTGTATAATTGCCATGTGTTCTTTGCGCATGCGTTAATTAAATGCCACGCGCTCCGTCTATATTTAGAAACTCTACCTTCTTTGAGCTAGCGAGTCAAGAGTCAAACCAATGTCTTAGTCTACAGAACTTTCAACATTGAACGATAACTTTGTCCTAACCAAGGTAAAGAACTAGATGTCTCACAGATATCATTATCTCTTTACGCTTCGCGATTGATAACTATTTTGGCTGCCAATCCAATACCTCTCGGGTTCGAGTCATGGAGGAGTCAATGGAACTTAAATCGGAATGGAGAGTCTAAATACTTCATACTAACACCTGGCTGCAGCTTGCAGAAGTCAATTCCAATGACCGTTGTGAAACCATTTCTTATGGATTGTGTGTGTGTGCCTAGGTGATATAACAAGGGAGTATTTATTGTTAGTTGTAGCGAGGGAAGATTAATTTGAAGTTAGTCTTGTAGAATGATACAAGATAAGCTGCGCTATGATAAGCTGCGCTATGATAAGCTGTACTAAGTACGCCAGACGACTCCAGCATGCCCGAGTGTAAAGACGTATTTTTATTATCAGTTAAATTTGTTTTGAATATCAGTTTATTACATCTCAAGTTGAGTTTGTCTATATTGTAATACAAATTATATTTGATTCTGTTCTAAAGAAGTTATTTGAAGTTTTATAACACGTCTACTGCGGTCTAGTTGTCTACCAGCAGTTTGGTGCAGTAAGTCAATGTCCGTCCAAAACAACCCTCCCCCACCATGTATACAATCTGAACGAATAGAGTCTCTGCTTTATATTCAAGATGCTTTATATTCAGAGCGTTTGTCGATATCACATACTTATCACATGTAAACTTGGAACCAATCATAAAAAACAACAACTAGATTTGGGATAGAATGTGCTGAATAGTGTACTACAGAATGGGTTCTAGCTAAAACGATTGGACACCTGGAAGTAAATGTTAGTCACCTTGTCTGAACTTTGTACCATAGTGAAATAGATTGAATGAGAAAGAATAAAATGTATTCATATTTTCACCTACCTAAAAGACGTTCTTTGTCCATGTCTATTTACATCAAAGACCAGATACACCTTCAGTTGATGGTGCTATACGGTTAATGGATAACATTTCAGGTAAAGCAATCAATGTATCTATGTTCACCTTTAACAGAGCATATGTGCTGACAACTATCAAAAACACCATGTGGTGATACCGTGTCCAAACATGTACCTTTAATAAGGCTGTAGATCCATGAGTTATCCACATCCATTACACAATCATTATATCCATGGTCTTTCTGCTTTTTATGAAAATGTTATATTCAGCTATCCACATTCCTAACGGAACTAAAACGTATAGCCGTCACTTTTTTTTAACAGAATTAAAAGACTACTATTTATCACTTTCTTAAGAGAATTAAAAAACCTATCATTACAAAATCTATATCTATAAACTACTCACTTTCAAAGACTATTGAACATTCGTAATCTACTGTTAAAACTAAATAACCTAAATAAAAAAAATAACACATAATGAATCTCTAGAATATCCAACACAAATCCATAAAGTTTATGAGATTCCCAAAACGAGACTGAATAGCAGAAGTAGGATTTGAAACTTGACTGGGACTTTGTTGATTGCGCCCTCTAGCGGACCTGAAATTAGCAGATCTTTTTGTGTACATCGAATTTCAAACACAAACAGACACACAGATACAAGGCGTAAATAAACAAATAAATCTTCGCCCGAACTGAACAGAAGAAGTCGGCAGACGTTAAATCGTGGAAATGGCTCAACACGACGTCTGCTCTGCTAACCAGGTCAACACCACTCAGCCACGTGTGTGGTTGTTGTGCCTTTTTCCTCCTCGGTAATAGCCTCTTCCAGTAATTCTCTCTTTTTTTTTTCCTTTCTTTTTTGTTGTTGTAGATTTTTTTCTTAATTCTTTTATTTCTTTAACTTGTTCGTCTTTGTGATACACCTTTTCTCTTCCAGTTACTTCCCTTAGTTTTTTTTTTTTTTACCATACCTGATTACTTGGGCGTGAGTTATCTTCTCTTTGTTTTTTTTTAAACTGGATTTTTTTTTTTTTTTTGTCTATCATTACGTCTAAGTGCTTATATTATTAAACAGTTTACAACTCTTATAAAAAAAAAATAGCTTCATTAAGATTGGCTATCGTTATGAAAAGGTAAGTTATGTCTGCTTACTGTGTCGGCTGATGATGGAAACAGACATAGCAGCATACAGACAAAAACAAATGGCAAACAAACAACGCTCCATGTGAAGAAATGTCTTAAAGTACAAAACTAAATGGCAAACAAACAACGCTCCATGTGAAGAAATGTCTTAAAGTACAAAACTGTCTTAAAATACAAAACTGTCTTAAAGTAGAAAACTATCTTAAAGTACAGATACAGAACTGTCTTAAAATACAAAACAGTCTTAAAATACAAAACTGTCTCAAGTACAAAACTGTCTTAGAACTATTAGAATAAAAAAAAAAAAGGTACAGGGTTAACAAAAGGACTAAATCAAAAAATTGAAAAAAAAAAGTACCAGATAGTGTAAGAAGACATCTTAGGCAGAATTGGCCAACAAGAAAAGTCCAAACTACATTTCGTCACATAACTGACAACATAATTTCATTTACACCAGGTTACAAATATTGTTTTTGATGCCCCTAAGATCTTTTTATGTCGCCTCTGTAAATGGATTTCGAATCTTTATACTAGGTCTCCTATATGAATATTTGACGGTGTGATATTATCGCCGTTTTGGTTCAAATTCATGAATTGAATTTTTAAAAATACGAAAATAAAAATGTCGTTAGATCGTTTCAAACCTTACATCTAGATTTTGTCAAGTCAAAACATTTCAAATGTCAGTGCTTACCATTAGGGTGTTTGGTATAATGAGACTTAACACTGAAAAAAAAAAGATAATTTCTAGCATGTTAGAATGCTAGAATTTAAACACGGTGGATTAGGAAGTGACGAATTTCTGTGAAACTTGTAACTCCAGTCTACTGCACTTGTAGATATAGATTCTATCCGGGCTGACTTTAAGTCTGACCGTATACATGAAAAGTCATCTTTAGTATTTAGAGAGAGGTTCGGAAGAAGGGGGGGGGGTATGGAGGTCAAAGGAAGGATGAGGGAATGTTTACAACTGTCGTACAGTTACTCACCACTAGACGTCTGCTTCGAGTACTTTATTACTCACCCAGAACTGAAATAGATCTTGGAGAGTTCATTGCCAGGTCTCTAGGTCAATAGTCCACGAGTACAGCTTTTGTTTTAATAGTCCATTAGTCAATAGAAACAAGTTGAGATGCATTTTAAGCCACCCCGACAAAAAAACAAGGGGGGTAGGTGGCTTATAAATCTGTCTACTATTCGCCTGTTTGTCTTTGTTTCTTTTTGCCTAACATATATAGATCACAACAAACGAAGAATGATATTAAACATCTGATTTAATTATAATTGAAGATATCTAATTTCAATTTCAATTTCTGATCTTCTGAAAACAAACTCTTCAATGTTTTTAAAAGTAAATATGCTAACCTTTATATTCTAATACAAAACACCATTTTACAATTTAGACTTAAAACTACATGGCGGACACTTAAGGTGAAATAAAAGTAGCTCTGGGAAGACAAACAAAAATATGTATGCAACGTTTGCCAAGTTCCCGAACTTTATGTGACGACGCCCATCATTGGCCTCCTTCAGTCGTAGAACGACTATGGTTCATCTCGCATTCTTCCTCTTGTGGCTGTGGAGAGACACTCCCGTCCACAAAGAGAGATGAAAGCCTGGGCATTGTTTATGGTCGAAACGTTGTCGCCCACACAGCAGTTCCCCCCTCTCCGCGCAGCTGATGTGACCAAAGGAACGGAATATCCGATACAGTTTGGTATCAGTAGCGCCACAGGCTCTGCCAGGCTGTAGCACGGTGTGCCACAATCTGCCTAAGGGTCACCAGCTCCTGATTTTTCCTCAGGGTTGTCTCCCGAAGCCTTTCCCGCGTTTGGGTATAGCTGCAAGGCAGCGGAGGTTTGGATTCAGAGTTTTCCTTCTCCTAGATTGTAGCCAACCGTTACCACAGACAGGAGAAGGGGCAAAGGCGAGTAACTGACGCCTAAACCAGTAAGCTTCGGGCAGGAGGGGCTCGTTACGACGCCCATAAGCCTCCCATTAGACATAAAAACTCTAAACCCATTAAAAGGTAGGAGCTACAGTTACAATTACAGAAAAGTGAAGTGATTCGGAACCAGCTTATAAGCCCGATGAAACATAATCTTCAAATACAAAAACAAAATCTAATAAAAAAAATACTCAGAAAGACACAAAGATAAAGGCACATGCCTCGTTCCATATGCTATTAGAGCATGGAATGGGTTGCCTGAGCTAGCCAGGAAAACCAATGACTTGGCAGAATTTAAGTCATTGGTGAACATGCATGACCAGCTGCATGACGCGTAGGACGCAATCATCTTCTTTTTTGAAGTAACGTCTGTATTTTATAAGATAAGATAAGAAGGCTATTGAAATAGTGACAGCCCATTAGTCATATTTATTTCTCCACAGTTGACCACTGACCACAGGATTGAGATGTACATCTTCACTCTCAGTCGAATTAATCAGGAAATAAATTCACTGAGGCATTCGGTAGCCTTATGACCCATTTCACCACCACTGAAACAAGTAAACACTTTCCTCTTGACCACTGGACCTACCGCAGGCTCACTACATGCAGCCACCACATACACGCTCTCTCCCTTAACTAGCGACACACCCACGCTAGTAACGTTTAAAGTTTCTCAATGATCTCCTGGATGTTCCCCCCCCCCCCACTGCGTTATGTTAGTTGAAGACGAGCTATTTACAGACCACTGCGTTGTTGAAGTTTATAGAAGAAGTCAAATGTGATGCCCATAGATATAAACATGTTAACAAAGCTTATATTAACTCACTCCGTCCATCTGTCTGTCTGGGGACGGGGGTGTTTTACACATTTTGTTCTCCCACTACTCATTCTCGGATCAAGCTGAAATTTTGCATTATTTTTTTTTAACAACAATATCTGAATCAATAAAAATAAAATTAACAAGTTAGTTAATACATTAGTGGTAATTATTTAATTATGTTTTGTATAGAAAAAGGAAGGTAAATAATGCAGAATTGAGAAATATACCATTGATTGCGCGGTGCTTTTCCCTAAGATAAGCTTTGTTTTGTTTTTTTAAAGTATTTTTCTATTTTGCTCTTTGCAACATGAATTCTTGGACAATACGTGTTCTTCTATAGCCATTTGGTATGCATAATGTACCTATGTCATTTTACTCTAAACTTTTTCGTGCTAAAATATTTAGGCAGCCGTCATGGCCACGTCTAAGACCGTCTTGTTAAACTCTGGCACGAATGTTCAAACATAATTGCACATTTCGGATGTTTGAAGATTGTGCCGAAGAAATTGGACACGTTTATGAGGACCATCATTCGCTTTGTAAAACTAGATTTGACACTCAATGGTAGACTAACAGAGAGGCGTCTTTCAAGAGCAGCAGAAGACCTGATACTATTGCTCATGTTAATAAAATATTCCTATACAAATATTGTTTCCATCATTAATACTTGCGGAAATAGAACAATGACAGAAATACTGATTGATAGTTACTCTAGTCGAATAGAAATAAAGAGTTTTAAGCCTTGGTGTACACATCAATGTAGACAGAAAAGAAGATCATATTTTCAAGCCAAAGATTAGGTATTTTAAAACTACAAAATCCCTATCAAGATTAAAGATTGTAGATCCTACAAAATGGCTATGAATACTGGCATAACAAAACATGCTGATAATGTTACAAATAGTATCAACAAATTGAAAGGAAAGAATCCCAGAGAATAAAAACAAATACGATTGATGAAAAGTGAAGTAAAGTTCCCCTTTCAGACCTGGTGATCTCTAGGGCAGACGATGTTAACTGATTAGAATTACGTTAATATAGACCAGCTATAAAAGTTTCCTAAATCTCAATATCAACCATTAAACAGTCCCTAGTATGTACATCTGTAGCTAGTCTCAAATTATCAAGCCACATAGACCGTTTATTATAATTATAATAATTATTATTATTTATAATGTAATGTACCAGTTTCATAAAAAAAAAAGTTCCCCTTTCATATCTTTTGGTCTATAGGGCAGATGATGTAAAGGTCAAGGTCAAGCTCAGTGGCGTAACTAAGGGGGGGGATGGGGGGGGGAGAATTTTAAAATCCCCCCGGGCCCCCACCTAGGGGGGGCCCCCAAATGGGTGTCCGAAATTTATTTGTAAATACATAAATTAATATATTTGATTGACAAATAGTGTCAACGGGTGTCTTTTTTTAATCAATATTTATGGATTAAATTTATCACAAAGACTAAACCTAGATATTTTAAAAATATTTTTGCCGCAGAGATCAGTTTTTAAAGTGATAACTGATCTTCTATTTTAAACTTTGTTGCCACGAATTAAACTGCATGATATACAGCGAATTCCAGGTATCTTGTTACCTTTACTAATAATAGATCTAAATGGCGAGTATTATATGGCTACACTAATTAACCTTGAAGCAAAATTTACAGAATCGAGTATAACTAAAGGTTATTCTTAACAATGCTAAAATTGTCCATTATTGGGTTTGGCGTCTATAATTTCAGAATTAAACTTCACACTCGAGTTATTACCCCTTTATTCATCTTTCCTCAATCCAATGGAAACTCTCTCTTTTTATTTACATCTAATGATCTAATCCTTTTGCTTTCGCACAAAACATAAACAAAAAATAATGACGTAATATCATATAATATTAATACATCCTTCCTATTGAAGTTATTATCACACCCTTCCTTTTAAAGTTCTTAATAGTGATATCTACTAGCAGGGCCGGCCCTAGCATTTGCGGGGCCCTATGCGAAACGGATCGCGCGGGGCCTAGTCTGGGTAGGGATAAGCATAATGTCAAAATTATTATTTTTTTGAATTAGAAAATAGGCCTACTTTCGTCTTTGCAATAAATTTTTATCAAATGAAAGCTCGCAATGCCAATTTTTATTTATTGGCACCCCAAAACGTCAATTTCGTCTATTCTTCAGGAGATTTGAATAAATTCAAAAAAAGTTCAGGACTTTATCGTATATTTTGCCTTTTCATGAGATTTCCTGGAGGCCCTGAAAAATCAGGAGGTCGCGAAAACCCTGTTATTTTATATACGTTATAATTGTTTAATTTAATAATGTACACTTGGAATTAGCGCGGGGCCTATGAAAGCGCGGCGCCCACTGCGACCGGCACTATCTACTAGGAACTTTAACAATTCGTCCACTTCTGGTAGTCTTGACTGAACAAGTTCTCTAGACGTTGGTCTATAACTGTCTGTTTCGTTTGTAGCAACAGTTTGCAGTTAATTGTCTTCATCGGTATCATAGTACCCAGAGATGTCTTCATTGAAACTCTTATTTAAAAAGCGTTGATTTCTTCTGTATGTTATTCCATTGTTTGTCTTTATGATGTAAGATCTGGGTGCTGAATTTTTTTTTTATGACAACTGCTTTCTGCCATGTTTGACCTAGACGAACTCTCCGACAGAATAATCTTTAGGTAGTCTTGCTTTTGCATCGTATTTCACTTAGCTTTTCATCTGTCGTTCGTTGAGTAATGTCTCTGCATTTTCAGCTACCAATGGTTTCAATAGTTTGTGATCAGTTGGAATGATTCCCTGAATCTTCTACTCGTCAGCAGTTGTGATGGTGAATACGGCAGTCCACTTATCGGAGTATTTCTATACTCGAGCATAACGAGATATGGATCTTTCCCACTTTTGTATACTCTGAATCCTTTTGCTTTCGCACAAAACATAAACAACCAACAATGACGTAATGCCATATAATATTAGCACAGAATCTTCTTCATGCAGTGGAAAATTACGAATTTTTTGCCTATCTTGAATTCTGGTCAAAGCTCCTGTGCCCAATTAATATAGTTCGGAAGAAACTACAAATGTCTGGACTGCATATACGGGAATCTGCTAAAGAAATTAGTAACCTTTCATGCTTTCTGCAAAATGATGAGAAACTGACAAAAACCCAATCCATCGAAAAAGCAAAAGAAGGTAGTGAATACTATGGATTCACTGTAATCAAAACAACCAGAAGAAAGAAAAGACTTGATGGGAAGTTGAGTTCTAATGTAGGACTGTCAATACAACTGCAATTCAAACGTGTTGCGACAGAAGTGCTGGACAGATTTCATATGGAGATGAAGGGCAGATTCCAAAGGCTGGAAAGAAAATGGATACCTTTGGGTTTCTTCTTGAACCAAGACACCTGTTACATGAAGACACGCTTCTGACAAACTGTGCTACTTTTCCTGTTTGTATGATGAAATAAATGGAAAATCGCTTTTTCAATGATGTCATTTATGCACGAGCACTTTTCATCAACAAACAGTAATACAATCACCAATAGACATATTGAGGAAAGAGGCTTCATATGGGAATTACGTGTGCTCAGACTTTGCAACCTCCTCCGAATACCGCTAACTCAGGCCACTTCCATTACGTCATGTGAGAGATCATTCTCAAAGCTCAAGGTCATCAAAAAGTATCTCAGGAGCACAATGACGCAAGAAAGGCTTATCATGGTTTTAATGTCAGTGAAGTCACAAATACTAGAAAGTATCGATGTAGTTGATGTTATAGATGTCTTTGCTGCACAGAATGCACTACGTGAAGAGATATCAATTGAGAGTTTTCACTTGTGCATTATTTAACTAATAAACAACGGTATTATTCATTAAAAGAGTCTTGATGATTACTTTTTGTTAAGTTTACTGATATACTGAACCAATTGGATTTGGGGCTTATATATTTTTTGCGTACATTATCTCATGTCATATGTCGAATTTCAAAATGCAAGGGGCCCCCAAAGAGGTCAATCCCCCCGGGCCCCCAAAACCCTAGTTACGCCCCTGGTCAAGCTACATCATTCTTACTTTTCTTTTGTTTTCATTTTGATTATTTTGAGAGTGTTATTTGTATACTGTTAGTATTTGTAATGACTGACTTTGTAACACTTGTGATTTGTGGCAAACAAACAAAAATAGTTAATTGTAAATTGCAAATTGCTACACACTCTCCGAGCTGCCAGGTCGTAATTAAGTAAACATTGTCAGAACGTAACGTAATGTGCAAGTATAACTGAACCGCAGGGGCCGCCATGAGTTTAGTATCTTCACTAACTCCCTTAGTTGTCTTGTCTTTAAATTATAAAGATAAGTTCTCGGTATCATTTTCTTTATGCTTATCCTGTTTAGCAGGACTTCATCACATTCAAATGTATATATTTTACTAATGTCTCAGACTCGCTGATGTCGGAGTAACGTATCTAAGCAGTAATCCATAACATCTCAATTATCAAAATGACATCAACATATGGAATGATGTGAAACCAAATTATAACCTTACCTGAAAGTAGATGCATCTCTTGCTCGTGGGCGGGGTTCATCGACATCTGCCTCATCATGACGCCTCTTCTCAGAGAGATTCTTTCTTTTCGGCTCAACACCTCGGGCTGACCTCTCTTGGGCGCCTGACCTTGACCCTGCTGTCCGTGACGGTGCTCGCCGTGGCGAGAATCCTGCTGCGGCCCGGTGTTGAAGTTGGCCACGATTCTTATCGTGCTGGCTTCGCGGTCATCGTCACCGCTGTAGCACTGGTCGATGGTCACATAGTCTGGAAGTCGGCGATCGCGATTAAAACTGGGATGAAGTCCTATCGCGCAGCAAGGCTGAGGAAAAATTTTGGGGTACATTGTCCGAATCTGTTGGCGACACGGTTTCTGTTGCGATCCACATTTGTTGGCGTTTTCATTATCATCTGAAATATCACTTTTATTTTGACCACATCGATTGATGTTGCTTTCGCTAACTTGGTCAGAGCGGTAATTATAACTGTCCATTATGTTGGGTGAGTTTTCATCGTCTTGAAAAGAAGTTCTGTGGAATTTGAGAGACTCGTTAGAGCACATCGAACTTTTGCTAGGAGGGATAGGTGTGGAGCAGCCTTTCGGAGCAGATATATAGTAACTAGATTCATGCGAGGGAGCCTGAAAACTGAGCGTGTTGAGTTCGATACCTTGCGACGTATCGTCACAGGAGATGGAAATTTGCGGGAAGCTCATCTCGGAGGAGTTCGTTTGAAATGCGCCGCTGAGTGGAACACAAGGGGAGTAAAATGCCGAGGAGGTGTGAGACTGATCCGGGCACTGGGCGGCAACCTTTTTGAGACAGCTCGGGATTTCGTACTGGGTGGTCTCATTAGACCTGTGAGAGACGGCTGACTTACTGGGGAGCAGACTCGTAACGTCACAAGTCCTTGTGGAGCTGTTTTTAATGATGCCCGCAGTCAACGTTTTACCAGTTTTTTTGTAGGAGCAGCTGTCATCGTCCTCAGGACCAACATCAACAAAGGCAACACGAGGAAGTCTGCCAGCGGGTGGCGTGTCTCTGATACAGAAATCTGTCCGGAACGAAAGTTGTGGGGCTCGGCCAACGTGCACCCCTGCCTCACAGAAATCTTCTTCCCAGTCCGGAGACAAGAGGGACAACTCATCTGGAAATAAAAGTTATGATTTCATTAAAATAACAAAAAAAATATTCTTTTAAAAAATCTTGCAAAAGGTTGGCTATTAAAAATGTGAGAGTCTCAAACTTCACAACACTTGATCACTGGTACACTTTGTAAAGTCTTGTCTCGGCGAACTTGTATGAGGCAAAACATTAGTGCACCACGATGGACTAGAAAAGATTCAGAAGTTCATTCAGAAATCAAGACTATTAAATATTTAACATGACCTTTGAACATTGCCTATATAAAGCTGTGCGATATTACAGAAGGTTAAGAAGTTCAGAAGACTCTTATTGAAGAGAGAGAACTTTATATTTTCATCTAGATCTACTATGGTCATTAAAGAAATAATATTTAATAATATATATAAATCACTCAGTTTTTATTACAACGAAGACCTATGTAACGGTTGTGGTTATGATAATCACCAAAGAGAGAGAGAGAGAGAGAGAGAGAGAGAGAGAGAGAGAGTCAAAAGACTATATAGACATAGTTAGTAGACCATGTAGCCTATGTGAATCGAAGACTAACTATGTGAGATTTAGATTACTGACTATTACGTGAGCCATAGGCAGCTGACCAGTTAACTCCCTAATAGGCATTAGACCTGATCAGCAGGTAAGCCTTATTGAGTGACCAGTCATTTAGCGACCAGTCAATGGCCGAATCCTGTTAATTCAGCGAAAGAGCCAGACTTCATTACGGCCACTGATCGATACTTGACCATTAGATTAACACTGTCTCAGAGGTTGGATAAGAAGACGACCACTAGTGATATAAAATGTAACATTCCTAATACAATATTTTGGTAATAATTCAAACAAACAAACAAATACTTGTAAATCCAACATATCGAAATGCTAAGCTTAAACACAACACAGACTAAAACACAACGCAGTCTTTAACAGTACATACTTATAGGCAACACACATACACAAACTTCAACACAACACAGATATTTAACAAAAAAAGCAGGTGTGGATGTGAATGTGTTTGCAGTTAGATCCAGACATTTGGTCGAAACAGCTAGCGCCATTTTTGTTTGTATTTATCTTACAAGAAGAAAAGTCTTGCTGTGAAATATCTACATATTCATCATTATGAATATTATATGAATATCAATATGAACCTGGGGTTCGAATTTTGGTAAAGACTCAGATTTTGAATTTTGTAATCTCAGTGCGCCACTGAGTTCAGCCAACTCTAATGAGTACCTGACTGAAAGTAAAGGTGGTTGGTCGTTGTGTTGGCCACATGACACCCTGCTCGTTAACCGTAGGCCACAGAAACAGATGACCTGAAAGGGAAACTCTACATTTTAAAATTTATTATATATCTTTTTAACTCTCTCTCTCTCTCTTTCTCTCTCTCTCTCTCTGTGATTATCATAACCGCATAATTCTCTCCCCTTCTTTCTCTCCCTTGAATACAACATGGCGGACAGAGAAGATGATCAAGTTTGTGTGCTGATAAAAACTTAAGGAAGCTATCGTCACAGTCTCCATAGCAATGAGCCAAACAGAGCAAAAAAAAAAAAACTAAAATATACGGCAGTGACATCACTTCCTTGTCGAAGTAAAATAAGCGCTGCTATCTAGATCTATGTTTTTATTAAAACATTTACTTAGGTTTTATTTAGATTTGAGGAAAATGTCTTTACATTGTCAAAAAAAGCGTTTCTGCTGAAATGGCAAGTAAACGCACCTAGCCGCACACTGACTACATGTGTAAGTGCATGTTTAGGACATGTTTGTTCAAACAAAAACTAAGTCAATGGTGATTGTTTTTAAATCTGATATATAAATGTTGAACTATTTGAATTGCAAGCTTTTCTATTGGTAAATTCTTATCTATAGGTTTCGGAGATTCGTTCAGAAATTAAAATCATTGCGCCCAATTCAAACCATATTCACGATGGAAGGGACTAGAATAGGATAGGCTTCGAACTCGGACCATAGCGAATTCCGAAGCGCTCACCGCACGACCAGGACGCCATCCTGAAGGTCAAAGTATTTTGAAGAATTTTCAAAGAAAAAAAAAACTAGTTGGATCTCATAAAAATTACATTAACATTTTTTTTTCCGTTTTGAGAGCAAAGAATTTAGACTTTAAATTTCTTTCTTAGAAATGTTGACAAATAGTTCAAGTATAAAATATTTATTTCTTCGAGAGTCTTTGCACAAATATTAAACGCGTAAGAAGCAAGATAAAAATTCAGAGCAAAAAAAAAAATATTTTGAAATCAAATTTGAGAGTGGAGAGTATTGAACAAACATCTCAAGAACAATCATTTCAAGGTCATTGCGACCTTTTGAACAAAATGCAACAAATCATTTTCGAGCAAGTACATTTTTTTGTTTTGTCTCTCAGATAACAAGGTCAAGGCTGCAGATGTAGCGCATTATTTCGAATCAGTGCTCATTGGACAATCCTCAACGAAAACAATTAATTTCCTTCCATTTCTTCCTCAATCAGTAAAGTTTGGAACTTGAAAAAAATAAAAGTAAAAAAAAAAAACAAAAAAAAACTCGTGTTTTTTTTTTCGACTTTTTAATCTTTCGCTTTGATTTGTATCGACTTTTTGTTTGACACCAAGTTCTCAGACGAATAACATTTCTATTCAAAATGAAGCGCGTAGGAATACACTGATTCAATTGGACGATTTTGATAGTGCTTTCAAGGAAATGATGGAATGTAAAGGAATCAATTTGTATCGCGCTATGTCATCTAGAGCAATGGATGATTCTTGGCCACAAGGGACGAAGGGAGCTAATCATATTCCAATTTTTTTTTTTTACTCGACGTTAGCTTTCAAAAAGGAACATGAACAGAGGTGTGGTTAGGTTTAGTAAAAAGTAGTTTTGTCTTACATAAATATTTAGCAGTGGATGGCTGGTGATACTAGTCGCAATGGCAATGTCAAAACTACAGTCTAGGTATAACTTAAAATAAAATTTTCTATGTAACAAATGCAGTAGTTACGACAGTGCACATTCATATTTCCATCAAATCTTGATGCATTCATAATTTAAAATTGATTGGGTCATGGCGCATGCGCAAACATCGCATGACAATGAAGCTTCCTATCAAGTATTAAATATTCATGATGGCGATGTACAATCCCGCGTAGTTCCTTTCACTAGACTCTCAGGGGTGGAGACACAATGGGACCCAAATCTTTTTGTTTCTGTTTACAAACTTTCTATTTACTTCGCCGTGTTGCATTTTTAATGTAATTTTCTTGTCTTTCCTTCAGTCTTTCATTCATATATTTTAACAATTTCTTTTTATGCTTTCATTCATATGTTTTTACTATCTATTTCTTTCTCTTGTTTCTTAACTATTTTGGCCTCCCGATATTCTTTAGATCTTTCTTCTTGTTTCTTTATCTTTTCATTTCACCAGGTGTCATAAAGAGACAGAGCAGGCCTTACTTAATCAACAATCAACTTCTGAATTCTGGGATTAGGACACAGAAGAGCTCATCCAACATGACGTAAGCCTGCAGTCTCAGTTTAAAAGAAACAAGTCTTTGGGTCGTTGTCTTCGTAAACTTAAAACTGTATTTTTCTTAAGTGGTCTCTGTACTATATGATTGTAATTGCCGAGGCTGAACAAAGAATCCAAGCTTTTGAAAGTAAATGCTACAGAAAAATGTTAAGTATCAGATACAAGGGAAAAAGATAATGAGTTTGTACTTTTACAAGTCAACACTCTGGATGTCAAAAAGGAAGAACCAAGATACCCTCAATACTTTGAAGATAAAAGCTGAGCTGGTTTGGTCATATTGTAAGACATGACTCACTGTCTAAAGTCATTCTTCAAGGTACACTGGAGGGAGCACAAAGAAAGGGTGTCTGGAGAACGTAAACGAATGGACCTAGCCCTCTCTCTTGTTATCAAACTAAGGACAACTGCTGACAGAGAAAAGTGGAGGGATTTGGTAACGCAAACTGTCACAGCACCCCTACGACGAAAGTTAAGAGCCAGGTGAGAGCCAGGTGAGATGATGATGTCATCATTTCTTAACATCTTTTCATCTTTTGTGAAAATAAATCGAGAATGTTGATTAAAAGAAGAACTGTATTTCCTGTATTTATTGGTATTTCAAAGTTGTACATCAAATAATGACTTCCTTTTACATATCAAATGTTATGTTTGTAATTCCTAATTTCCATAGTTCCTTTACACATCAAAATAAAATAATATAGGCCTACCTATTACATTTAACACTTTTCTTCATACTGTTTTAGTCTAACATTTAATACAGTTCTGCTAATAGAACTGACAAATAAAACAAGGAAACTATGTTTAAAAATGTCTGAACTGAAGCTCTCAGTAAACGAAAGAAAATAAAAACTCGCTATGTTAAAATTAGAAATGAAACTATTAATTACGTTTAAAAAAATGTTCCATTACAAAGGCGATCTGTGTTAATCTTCTCGCTTACAGTGTACTTGAAGAGTATCGACTACAACGAACTATTTATTTGTAGTCTGTGGAAGCGCTGGGTTATGTTTCCCAGCATGCAGCTGGGGGAGACAGAGATGGGGCTGAGGTTAGAGGTAAACAATGTAAGAGTCAGCAGTAGTACAGGACAAACTGATGGAGAGAGAGAGAAACAAGACATAAAGGAATAATTGAAAAAATGTTAGAGATAGCTAGATAGGGAGAGAGAGAGAGAGAGAGAGTGTGTGTGTGTGTGTGTGTGTGTGTAAAGGGCAGTGAAAGAGAAAGTGAAATAAAGTGTCAACCAAGATTTAGGTGGAAACACCCAGGAGAGAGAGAACAAATGAAGGGGAACAAACACAAAATAATACAAGCAAAAGGCAGGGGAAAAAAAGATTGAAAGAGATAGAGGGATAGAAAGAAAGAAAAAGAGTAATAGAAAGAGAGAGAGAGAGAATAGTAAAAAGACATGTCAATAAAGGAGTCCCTAAGAGAGACACTGACATGTTCAAGAATAGCGCCTTATAGTGAGACAGGGAGAAGTGAATGTGAGAATAAAAGAAATAAAAACTGAACAGACAAAAAAAAAAGAACTACACCATTGAAGCGAAAAGGAAATAACAAAAGAGAGAGAGAGAGAGAGAGAGAGAGATAGAGAGAGAGAGAGATCAGAATATTTAAACTCTCCAAGTCCTGAGTAAAAGCTATAGAACCACACAAGTATTCAACTAGACAATGAAAAGAAGAATTACAATGGTAAAAAACAAAAAGGATTCCAATTAATGAGTAACATTCAGAGAAAATACTTCACAAAATAAGACCCCCCCACCAAAAAAAAAAAAAAAAAAAAAAAGTGATGACTTGAACAAAATAATGAGATGGAGAACTAGAAGACTCAGTACTGAGATAGAAAAAACATAGATCAAATGACTGGTAGAAAAAACAACACTTGACATCTGAATCAAAGGTAAAGACAGCCATTCAAATGTCAACACTCGACGAAATGTCAACGAATGTCACACTTCTGAACAAGTCTAAGAATTAAGTGGCACTTTCCCTGTTGGTGACAACGAGCAGTCATTACTAGGATCCAGGAGATGCTAAGAACTCGTTAACAAAGAATTATACCACAAAACAAAATTTACAAAAATTATTCATATTTTTTCAGGGCCGGATTTACGAAATCTCAAGATTATTCATCCGCCTTTAGCCTCATCTTTCAAGTGGGCCTCCAGAGTTCCAAACTATGAAATAGTTAAACATATGCAAATAAAATGTAAAAAAGAATGTTGTTAACATTATCCTCTCTGACATTCTACATGAATTTGACATGCTTTTAGATTTATTAATATTATTTCGTGGATTTATATTGAAGCTTAAAAGGGGGTGTGGGGTAAAGGCGGTTGGTCGTTGTGCTGGCCTCACGACCCCATCGTTTACAGAAACAGATGACCTTTACATCACCTGCCCAATGGATCGCAAGGTCTGAAAGAGGAGCGTTTTTTTTAAGCGGGTAGCGGTCTCCGACAAAATCCTAGCCAGGGCTTCCACTAACTAAACTCCGGCACGTTGTAAGAGTCTTAAATATTATTTCCTAATTTACCCGATTTGCTCCTCTCCCCACCCAATCTATATGTACGAAAATATATGCTTATGCTAATATGCACCGCTAGTATGCACCGCTAGTATGCACCGCTAGTATGCACAGCTAGTATGCACCGCTATTCTTACTCTCGTCAACACTCCGTTCATAGCGACCACATGATCAGAGGCGTGATCTGAGCCTGGATGCTGAGGGGTTAGGGTTACAACAATAAACCTCTTCATGAGCGCACCTCCTGCCTGGCAGTCGTCTGCTATCCCAGGGATCAGTAGATGCTAACTCCCTCCCAATAGTTTACTTCGACACTTCTGAGGCCTCGCTCTCAGCGGGAAACTTCACTAATGCAAACGTTATCTGTCTATTTCGTCGCAGGGATTCGACAATATTATGGTTATAAACTTAGATCTAGGTTGGTTTGAACTTGTATTGGGGAAAAAGAAAGGAACATACTCGCAGTGTTTTCAAAATACATTCATATATATATATATATTTTTTTTTGGTTATGTTCTGAGTTTTTTTTTAATGGTAATACTGTTTATTAAATAAAAAAAATGATGCTTTGGTTTAAAGGTGTTACATGTTCACATTTATTTGTCTCCAGTTGGAACAAACTTCTATTATTTCATCATTTCTTTTCTGTCACTTATCTGTAGTAAAGAGAGATCTACAAGTAAAAAGGAGTATTAACTATATATAAATACGCTGTGATGTTGATATTTCGAAATCAACAACTATTGCATAATATATACTTTAGAAATATAAAAGATAACCTGTAGTATTACCAAGGCGTGTATCAATTAAAAAGTTGCACCAATGTGCACCAAGACATACTAAAATAAATTAATCTAAATTTTATCCACAGTCTACGATCTTTACATCAATGCGGAAATATTACCCACACGCTAAAAGCTCAAAGAAACACACGCTTCCTACACGGACACATGAATGCAAACACTTAAAAGACAAAAGATCTGTTAAAATAAAAACTGGTTTAAAGATTGTTATTATATCCATAAAGGTCCAGGACTCGGCATTTTGTATCGACAAGTCGCGATTGCCAATCTATTGAGTAATAGCAGAGTCCTTTTTTAAATCCAGGGCTACTTACGAAGATGATTTCAAACCTCTCAGACCCTCGTTCAAATAGAGGTTGAAACATGCTGTTCAAATAGAGGTTGAAACATGCTGTTCAAATAGAGGTTGAAACATGCTGTTCAAATAGAGGTTGAAACATGCTGTTCAAATAGAGGTTGAAACATGCTGTTCAAATAGAGGTTGAAACATGCTGTTCAAATAGAGGTTGAAACATGCTGTTCAAATAGAGGTTGAAACATGCTGTTTAAATAGAGGCTGAAATTTGCTGTTTCCGATGGACTCATTGGCACATGAAAATATCTCAAATGTTTTCATTATCATAAGTCGTTAGTTTTACATTTCAATCACTGTCTCAAGTTTAAGAAACCTTAACCATGTTACACAAATGTAATCTCTTTATTCAGACGTGGATTCAACTTCAATCTAGCACGAAAGACACTATTGTTACTCAGAAAATACTATCGTTACTGTAACTTGAAGAAATTAAATTAATGTCAAATTTTTAAAAACTTAATTGTGTGCTGTATAAGAAGAGCATGCATTTTCCTCTAATTCCTAGACCAAATACAAGATTTTCTTATAACAAACAACAAAGCTATTGAAGCTTAATCATAACAGGGGAGTGAACTAGTAATGAGAACAATGAAGAATTACCGAGAGAAAGAAGTAAGAAGTACAACCCAGCGTCTATCACCAAAAGCCAAACTGAAGTACATAGGGGACAGGACACTCATGTCACGGGCCACATCAGCAAAAATTAAAAAAAAAAGTTGATTCCAATACAGCAGCCCGTGGACAGTAGTGTCAAAGGGGCCAGACAGCATAGCGACACGGGCCGGAAGTGGCCCGATGGCCATGGATTGTGCATCACCTTGTGTATCATAGAATCCACCCCACCCCCACCCCCGAATATTTTAGAGTGTGGACGATGTTAGGTCAAAGTTCAGATAAATGACCCGTTCAATACGTGGCGTCGATGTCATCACGTCTAACCCTCACCCCACAGCCGTCGTCGCCAGCTCGTACTCCTGTCCCAGCACCTCCCAGCCTCCCTCCTCCCTAAAGTAGTTCGCTGTGTCCGCCATGTGCATGAAGTCTCGGTAAATAATTACATTACAGCAGTGGTTCCCCAAACTTTTTCCCTAACGGAACACTTCACACATTCTGAGTATTTAGAGGAACAATTCACGCATTCTGAGTATTTAGAGGAACAATTCACACATTCTGAGTATTTAGAGGAACAATTCACACATTCTGAGTATTTAGAGGAACAATTCACACATTCTGAGTATTTAGAGGAACAATTCACACATTCTGAGTATTTAGGGGAACAATTCACACATTCTGAGTATTTAGAGAAACAATTCACACATTCTGAGTATTTAGAGGAACAATTCACACATTCTGAGTATTTAGAGGAACAATTAACACATTCTGAGTATTTAGAGGAACACTTCACACATTCTGAGTATTTAGAGGAACACTTCACACATTCTGAGTATTTAGAGAAACACTTCACACATTCTGAGTATTTAGAGGAACACTTCACACATTCTGAGTATTTAGAGGAACACTTCACACATTCTGAGTATTTAGAGGAACACTTCACACATTCTGAGTATTTAGCAGAACACTTCACACATTCTAAGTATTTAGCAGAACACTTCACACATTCTGAATATTTAGAGGAACACTTCACACATTCTGAGTATTTAGCAGAACACTTCACACATTCTAAGTATTTAGCAGAACACTTCACACATTCTGAATATTTAGAGGAACACTTCACACATTCTAAGTATTTAGCAGAACACTTCACACATTCTAAGTATTTAGCAGAACACTTCACACATTCTAAGTATTTAGCAGAACACCTCACACATTCTAAGTATTTAGCAGAACACTTCACACATTCTAAGTATTTAGCAGAACACTTCACACATTCTAAGTATTTAGCAGAACACTTCACACATTCTAAGTATTTAGCAGAACACCTCACACATTCTAAGTATTTAGCAGAACACTTCACACATTCTAAGTATTTAGCAGAACACTTCACACATTCTAAGTATTTAGCAGAACACTTCACACATTCTAAGTATATAGCAGAACACTTCACACATTCTAAGTATTTAGCAGAACACTTCACACATTCTAAGTATTTAGCAGAACACTTCACACATTCTAAGTATTTAGCAGAACACCTCACACATTCTAAGTATTTAGCAGAACACTTCACACATTCTAAGTATATAGCAGAACACTTCACACATTCTAAGTATTTAGCAGAACACTTCACACATTCTAAGTATTTAGCAGAACACTTCACACATTCTAAGTATTTAGCAGAACACCTCACACATTCTAAGTATTTAGCAGAACACTTCACACATTCTAAGTATTTAGCAGAACACTTCACACATTCTAAGTATTTAGCAGAACACTTCACACATTCTAAGTATTTAACAGAACACTTCACACATTCTAAGTATATAGCAGAACACTTCACACATTCTAAGTATTTAGCAGAACACTTCACACTTTCTAAGTATTTAGCAGAACACCTCACACATTCTAAGTATTTAACAGAACACTTCACACATTCTAAGTATTTAACAGAACACTTCACACATTCTAAGTATTTAACAGAACACTTCACACATTCTAAGTATATAGCAGAACACTTCACACATTCTAAGTATTTAGCAGAACACTTCACACTTTCTAAGTATTTAGCAGAACACCTCACACATTCTAAGTATTTAGCAGAACACTTCACACATTCTAAGTATTTAGCAGAACACCTTGCTTATTTTCATGACAGAATAATTCACGAGGCGACCTACTAGTTAATTTTTCGTGGAAAAATTATTCAGGCTACGTGGAACACAAGGGTTCAGCGGAAGACAGTTTGGGAAACACTGGATTAAAGGAAATGTGTGTGTGTTTTTTTTTACTATGCGTGTGTGTGACGATGGTAGTTGCGTAAAAACAACAACTTGGCAATGGTGCTTTAACAATAGATGTGCTGAGATATGCCGGGGTGGGGATAGGAGAGGTTATCTACCTTCAGTGAAAAAAAAAACTCACACAAAATCATTTAGCCTACTAAATCCCCCCACCCCGGTCCGCTAAAAATCATATTTTGAACATAGTCCTGACATTGGAAATATATTTTGAACCAAGTCCTGACATTGGAAATATATTTTGAACCAAGTCCTGACATTGGACATATTTTGAACCAAGTCCTGACATTGGACATATTTTGAACCAAGTCCTGACATTGGACATATTTTGAACCAAGTCCTGACATTGGACATATTTTGAACCAAGTCCTGACATTGGACATATTTTGATATCTTGAAAGACACAACGAACTATATATAAACAGGCACAGAGAGCAAACATCAGCGCAAAGTATTCAATCATTATCCTCCAACTCTATTGGAGTGAGGGCTTGAGAGGTTCAATTCCTCTCTTGCTAAAGCCCAGGACAGAAGCCCCACTATTATGTGTAACACACGTATATACACGGGGAGAGATTGTCGAGAAGGAGATCAGCAAGTCTGGGGCAGTCGAAAAGAAAATGAGACACGGTTTCCTCTTCTTCCCCCGCAGCGGGGGCACCGTGAGTCAAAGTATTCAATACTTTAGGGCGAAAGGGAAAACCACGTAAACAATGGATCTAAAGAGTGTTTAAATAAAGTAAAAAAACCGTTCACGTTATCAGCCTTGCCCCTGAGCAACAGATAAACAGTGATGCATTACACAAAGGTTTTTTTTTTATGATCAAAGGCTATAAAAACATTTTTGGGAAAAAAAAGCAGGCCAAAATCAATCACAATCGAGTATTTTGGCTCAAAGAAGAAATTAATTTGGCACGGGAAACTCTATGCGTCCTACGTTGGAAAATTGTTGAAATCAACAGAAGCGCTGAATCTGTCAACTATCAACACTAACTGTGGGTCACTAACTGAAAGGGTGTTTAGATTTCTGCATTGGACTCGTGAGTACTGACAGGTCTCTTCCCCGGGCTCAACTTTTTGTTTTCGAACTGAAGACCAACATCCACTTGACGAGTCGCAGATCAAAGCCCAGGGCATTATGTTGCTTCAAGAGCAGAGCAAAAAAATGGATCTTTGGAGGGTGTGACCTAAATAAAGCATGCTATAAAGTTTCCCATGCGGCCAGGATTTAAACTGCCAAATCAAGGCGACAAGTTTATACAACATTAAAGTCTATTTGAAATATCCTGCCTTAGTAACGTCGAGGGGGGGGGGGGATGAAAGGGGGGGTGTCTTATTTTTATACAAACCTGTCAGATAGATTGGTTAAGGGAGCCGTTTGTGTGAAGGTGTGTGTGTGTGAGAGAGAGAGAGAAAGAGAGAGCGAGGAAGTGAGCCAGCAGACAAATAAACAGAAAACAGGCACGTCTGTGAGTAATAAACGACTCAAGTCTGTTAGCAGGCAACAAACAAATGCCGACGATCTTCTTTCAATATACATGTGAAGGCCGCGAGTTCGAGTCTGGAATCGAGTCTGGAATTGATCGATATTCTACAAATGTAATAACACAAGAAAAATATATAAATACTTTTTAGAACAGCATAGTTGTATTAGTTTAGATCAGTCATGTACTTAAACTTGTAATAGATCTAGACCAACAATAATAAATCTGTGCGATTAGAAATATTTGTACCACTTGTTGACCAATTATTTTTGTTTCATGCTTTTAGCTTTCTCACTACGCTATGATCCAATCATTTGTTTGGACCAGTTCAGAAAGGTGTTTGGGGAGAAAGAAGGGGGTATCTCTGTCAAGGCTGTAGTGATCGCTTTTTAAATGCATATATACAAGAAAAGCTGTAACGACCTGAATTCGAAGTTGAGGCCTCAAGCCCATTAAGCTTTCTCGGGACATTGTGCTAACAACTAGCTAGAGAAGTGCCTTTATATTATCTATTGTTAGTTATCTATTGTTAGGTATCTATTGTTAGTTATCTATTGTTAGGTATCTATTGTTAGTTATCTATTGTTAGTTATCTATTGTTAGGTATCTATTGTTAGTTATCTATTGTTAGGTATCTATTGTTAGGTATCTATTGTTAGTTATCTATTGTTAGGTATCTATTGTTAGGTATCTATTGTTAGTTATCTATTGTTAGGTATCTATTGTTAGGTATCTATTGTTAGTTATCTATTGTTAGTTATCTATTGTTAGGTATCTATTGTTAGGTATCTATTGTTAGTTATCTATTGTTAGGTATCTATTGTTAGGTATCTATTGTTAGGTATATATTGTTAGTTATCTATTGTTAGTTATCTATTGTTAGGTATCTATTGTTAGTTATCTATTGTTAGTTATCTATTGTTAGGTATCTATTGTTAGGTATCTATTGTTAGTTATCTATTGTTAGGTTAGGTATCTATTGTTAGGTATCTATTGTTAGGTATATATTGTTAGTTATCTATTGTTAGTTATCTATTGTTAGGTATCTATTGTTAGTTATCTATTGTTAGGTATCTATTGTTAGGTATCTATTGTTAGGTATCTATTGTTAGGTATCTATTGTTAGGTATCTATTGTTAGTTATCTATTGTTAGGTATCTATTGTTAGGTATCTATTGTTAGTTATCTATTGTTAGTTTCAATTTTCAAAGCGGCGACCTATTTCTCGCTTCAACCACCACATCTGTCAAGTACAATTTCTTTCAATTGTTCAATACTAAACAAAATAATAAACTACTTATAGTTAATTAACTAATATATTTTTTTTTTGTTGTTTTTTTGGTTCTTGTGTTGCCAGGTAAAAGAAAAAATTGTGCCGAATTTCAGTTTGATCGGAGATTGGGTGTGGGAGCACTAACCTGCACAAACTTTTTACAAAGTGAGTTGCTATAAGCTTTGTAGAACTCGAGTTTAGTTTGGAAAGGAGGGGGATAGATTTGTTTTAATTTATTGACATTCATTGAATACAAGAAGTATCATTTGAACACACTATACAAATGTTCGTACAGTGAGTCAGACCAGGTTTAAATCTTTTCTTGTTCGTAAGTAATTTTAAAGTCATAATCAAAAGGGGCATGATCCGAATGTCTCGCAAAGAATCACTTGGCTTGGCTAATTTGAGATTACACGAGAGAATAGTTGCAGTCACTAAGAAAACATTGGACTAAATGGCACGAAGCCACAAAAAGTATCAGCAGTTCCGCCCCAAATGAACTCTCTTCAATACAAGTTAGAGGGTTAACTATCTTACCTTGAGAAAAGAAATCTTTTTTTTTAAAGAAACTTTCAGTGCAGTTCTTGTTTATATGTATAGTTTATCTTTATCAAAGTAATAGCTCTCTTTTTTGTTTACCTAGCTATAAGTGTGATTGTCTGTTTCATTGAGAGCTTTACCTTTCTCTATTCATTGCTCTTCTCTATTTTCTTAGCTAAAGAGTTTTCTCTATTACATTATAAAAAGTGCTTGTCTCTGTTGTAAAGACCGCTATTTTGTATCTTAGTAGGAGATATTCAGACTTATATTAATGGGTTTGAAGTCAACATATCAACACAGCTAATCAACATATCAACACAGCTGATCAACATATCAACACAGCTAATCAACATAGCAACACAACTGATCAACATATCAACACAGCTGATCAACATAGCAACACAGCTGATCAACATAGCAACATAGCTGATCAACATATCAACATAGCTGATCAACATATCAACACAGCTGATCAACATAGCAACTGCAAAAGCATGGAGCAAGAGTGAATGTATTATTTCGTATACAGACCAGTATTATACAGACCAGTATTATACAGACCAGTATTATACAGACCAGTATTATACAGACCAGTATTATACAGACCAGTATTATGCAGACCAGTATAAGTCAGTTGTATATGGATCATAATCTACATCATAGAGCTATATACTTTTTCCTAGGTCTACATATCTATTGACTGTTTCTTTTGCTAATTGTATCAAAATATGTAGGTCACTGCTGGGTCTCTTTTGACAGAACGATACTCTTCTTTAAACATTTGAATTCCAAAGCAATATCACAGTATGTCTTTTGTCATTTATCTTCATCGAATCTACAGTAATCGAATTAGTCCATGAATACCTGAGCTGCGTGATGGCACCATGATGAAAAAAACAGATTTATTACCTCAGCCTAGAGAGTCGTAAAAACAGAACGGTTCTCACACGAGCTGAGATAGGGCTCAGATAGGGCTCAGATATGGCTCAGTTTACAAAACCTAGCATATGATAGAGGTTACTCCGCATGTCGACTGCATTGATGTTACATAAACACATATTTACCTAGCTGCTTATCTATAAATCACAAACTTTTATATTGTTATTGTTGGCCGCCCTTAGTCGGAGAGCGTTTATGGTTTATCTCATTGCAGAAGCGTAGCTAGGATTGATACCACATGGTGCGGTTGGCTAATGGTGTCATCCCCCGCTCCACACCGAATTCCCGATTGTACCACCAAATAGCGGGGCCCTTGAAAGTAAGCTAGAGCATTTTTTTTTTCTTATCAAGAGGATCTTAGAATTTGTACTTGAAAAGTGGGAGGACTCTCTCCCCTTGCTGTGTGTCTTCATTGAATCATTCTGTTGGTTGTGAAGATGTTACAATCTGGG
The DNA here is from genome assembly GCF_947242115.1 of Biomphalaria glabrata. Lineage (NCBI taxonomy): Eukaryota > Metazoa > Mollusca > Gastropoda > Planorbidae > Biomphalaria > Biomphalaria glabrata. Next base: position 17,924,249 of record NC_074715.1, read on the forward strand.
TGACGAGAAAACAATTAGTTAAGTCTTTCTTTGACACGAAGTCACTAGAGTCAAAATTGTTGTCACAAGCATATTCATGAAGCTGACTGATATATTTTGAGAATTAAAGCAAACAATGGAATATATGCTTAAAACTTTGGATATATCATAGTTCGATTTGTATATTATGAGCCTTAAATTTGGTGGTTTTGTAGTTAATATTTTGTTTTGATGTCATCCTGGACCAGAAAATCAAACAGCGTCTGCCTGTAAGTCTTTGGTGACTAAAGTAAATATTATACCTACTATTTACGATTACAAATACAAATTTTAACATCAGGAAGAATTTCATATTTGCTTTAGTAAAGTCGATGCCAAATTATGGAAGTAGAAAATAGTTTTATTCAAAGTATTGATTTAAAGTATTGATTTAAAGTATTGATACATGCACACGAATGTCGATGATATTTTTTTGTTTTCTAAAAGAGATATTGCATTGCCAAGTCTCCACCTCAAAACTTGAATTAGAAATAAACAAGATAAAGGGTTATTATAATACCCAGGGCTTTCTTCACACTATGCGTCGCTATTGTAATAATTTAGAGAGACTTCTCAATATCCTAGCAAACAGTGTCATTAAAGGTAATAGAAATATGCATAACCAGTACGATGGAAGTAAATAGGAAAGAGATTCTTAAAGTATAACCAGCTATTGCAACATTGCTCTTTGTAGCTAGACTAAAGCGATCGGAAACATTACAGTGTTTGCACTAGATTAAGTGGCAACAGAATTAAGATGTCGCTGTCTCAAAATGAAACATTTATCCAGAGCGATGTAACAATTATGGCAGTAGAAGTTACACATCGAATATAAACACGCTGATTGTGAATTAAAAGGTAGACAAATTAACAGGGAAACTCACAGCCACTGTTAACTGGTATGGTATATTACTCATTCATTGAATATTTTAATATAAACGCACGCACACAGACATTGTATTAAATATTGTATTGTGCGCATTCAATCCCTAAAGGAATGGGCTGTAGATCTGGATGTGGATCATGGATGATATTAAAGTATTAAAATTAAAATCCTTTGAAGTATATAAAGATGGCTTTTCTCATCACAATCTCTCTCTCATGAACTGTAGTACCAGTATATTTAAGTCTGATGTGGTATGTGTGGCCCAGAGGCTTAAAACTAACACTTCCGGGGCGCTGCACAGCAGGCGACCTGATTATACTGGACTCTTTTTTCTAATTTTTTTTTCTGTTAATATTTCATGTCATTTGTTACTACTCCAATGTTTCAATGGATGTGCACTGTGTCTTTTGGATTCTAATGTTGGTCTGGATTTTAATTTGTGTGGAAACGTGTATTTCAGTGGAGTTTTGTGGTAAGACGCTTGACAGTATGGACAACACACCCGCCATCTTGGAACCTAATAACGAGCCTAAGTCTAAGGCTTTAACCGAACTAATCCCTAGTACAAAACGTAAGAAGAGAGGACGTAGAGGAGGAATACGAGTTAAGTGTAGAAGAAGAGGACAAAGAGGCTTCCTTCCACCCATCGTAACAGGCAATGTTAGGTCTTTACAAAATAAGATGGAAGAATTAACAGGTTGCTGTGAACATCTGTATCAATTTAGAGAGTGTTCCTTAATGTGTTTCACTGAAACCTGGCTCAATGATACGATACCAGACTCTTCTGTTGATCTCGATAAATTTTACGTTTATAGAGCAGACAGAACAATTAATAGTGGGAAGTCAAAAGGAGGAGGACTAGCAATCTATATAAACAAGGAATACTGCAACGCCAATAATGTGAACATCAGGAATAAAATTTGTGACCCTAACATTGAACTTATGTGTGTCACACTTAGGCCTTACTACTTGCCTAGAGAATTCACCCAGGTGTGTGTTGTTGTTGTGTACATACCACCGACGGCTGACACAGCGACTGCGTCGGAAATAATTTTTGATGTGCTTCACAATGTACAATCAAAACACCCGGACTCTGTTTGTATCGTAACTTGAGATTTCAACAACCTAAACATTGACAACACACTGTCAAACTATTGCCAGTATGTCTCCCTCCCCACAAGGCTGGGCAGAACGCTCGACAAATGCTACGTAAACATTAAGCAGGCTTACAAATGTAAAAGTTTGTTCCCACTTGGAGAATCTGACCATGTTTTACTCCATCTTATACCAAATTACAAACCTACTCTTAAAACTACAAAGAGAGTTATAAAAACGGTCAAGATGTGGTCTGAAGAGGCTGTAGAAAAACTACGAGGATGCATTGAGAAAACTAACTGGGAAATCCTTATTGAGAACTGTCCAGACATAAACGAACTAACAGAAACTGTTACCTCATATCTATCATTCTGCGAGGAGTTAACAATTCCAACAAAAACAATACAAGTCTATGGAAACAATAAGCCCTGGATGACCAAAAAATCAAACATCTTATTATTGAAAAGAAAACAAAGTATAAGGCTAGCAACGAAGAGTTTATAAATGCTAAAAATAAACTGAGAAAAGCAATAATTGAAGGGAAAAAAACATACAAAGAAAAAATTGAGAATTTCTTTGCCAAGAACAACTCAAAACAATGCTGGGAGGGATTAAAGAAAATAACAGGCTGCGCCTCAAAACGAGAACAAATTTTAGTGGCTGATGATGAGAAATTCGCCAACGAACTAAATTATTTTTATTCTCGTTTTGACAAAGAAGATTTTGTTGATCTACACAAAGAACTTTTCAACACTCTGTCCAAAGGAAAACAAGAGCCCTACGTCAATTTTGTAACTGAGGATGAAGTGACCTTGTTATTTAAAAGAGTAGACGTAACAAAAGCTTCTGGACCAGACAAAAATTAGTGGCAAGCTGATCAAGCTATGTGCGGAGCAAATTTCTTCTATCTTCTGTCATATCTTTAACCAGTCATTGCAAACGTGCGTAATTCCAAACATCTGGAAAACTTCAGAAATCATACCAGTGCCTAAGAAACCAAAAATAGATTGCTTAAATGATTTCCGCCCAGTAGCACTAACACCTATTGTTATGAAATGTTTTGAAAAATATATGCTTAAACAACTTGTAGCAAAAGTCAATAACAGCCTAGACCCTCACCAATTTGCATACAAAGCAGCTAGAGGAACTGAGGATGCCATTCTATTGCTTTTGGACCATCTTTATAAGCATCTCGATATACCCAAAACATATGCACGAGTCCTCTTCGTAGATTTCTCCTCGGCTTTCAATACCATACAGCCACATCTAATGATAAACAAACTGAGTAACTTAAATGTAAGCCCTTACTTACAAGCATGGGTTCTAAACTTTTTAACCCAACGGCCCCAGTATGTTAAAGTCAACAACACCAAATCGTCAACTCGAGTACTATGTACGGGTGCTCCACAAGGTTGTGTACTTTCTCCTGTGCTATACACTCTTTACACTAATGACATAAGAAGCATCTAGGACTCAGTTAAGCTCATTAAATTCGCTGATGATACTGCCATAGTCGGTCTTATTTCAGGAGACGAAACTCAGTATCGAAGCTCGATAGAAGAGTTTACAAACTGGTGCACCGACAACTTTCTAGAACTGAATGTAACAAAAACTAAAGAACTTATAATAGATTTTAGAAAGAAAAAACAAACTATACGTGAACTGCAAATAAACACTACATCTATAGAACAAGTAAAGGCATATAAATATCTAGGCGTTATCATCAACAACAAGCTTTCATGGGAAGACCACCTTGGAACTCTGACAAAGAAAACAGCCCAGCGACTCTTTTTTCTATACAAACTCAACAGTTTTAAATTAAACAAGAAGATCCTTGAGACATTTTACGGCGCAACTGTACAAAATCTGCTAACATACGGAATAAGTTGTTGGCAAGGCAACGCCTCATCTAAACTGTTGCAACGTCTAGAAAACATCATTAAAAAAGCATCAAAAATTACACTCACAACATTACCACATTTAAAGGAACTTTTTGAACAAACGTGCCTAAGAAAAATCGAAAAAATCTTGGAAGACAACGGCCACCCGCTCCATCAGAACTACGCCAGGTCGTCGCGAAGTGGGCGACTGCTGTCAATCAAAACAAGAACGGAGCGGTACAAAAACTCGTTCGTACCTCACTCGGTCAGACTCTATCACCGCCACTCATTGATCAGGGAACATGAAATGCACCAAGATACCTGTGTGTAGTCGCTGAATGAACTCTTCATGTTGTCTGTTGTATTTATGTGTATGTTTCTGTTGTGTTGTCTTTATATGAGAAACGAGTCCTTGTAATCACAACAAATTTCCGTAAGGATCAATAAAGCAGTCTTAGTCTTAGTCTTAGTCTTAAACGGCTACAAATCAAGAAATGCTAGATTGCTATTAAGGAGGCTCAAGTTCAAAACCCTAGTCAGGCAGAGTTGTGTTTTACTGAACACCTAAAGGTAGCACGGGAATCCTTCTCCAACATACCCAAACAGGGGCACAGTCGCTGAATAGTGGAAAGTAGTAGTACCAGTATATTTAAGTCTGATGTGGTATGTGTGGCCCAGAGGTTAAACGGCTACAAATCAAGAAATGCTAGATTGCTATTAAGGAGGCTCAAGTTCAAAACCCTAGTCAGGCAGAGTTGTGTTTTACTGAACGCCTAAAGGCAGCACGGGAATCCTTCTCCAACATACCCAAACAGGGGCACAGTCGCTGAACTGTGGAAAGAAAGAGAAAGAGACTCACAGGCGTTCTTCTAACCATCTACTATTTCCTGAGGTCTCTTGGCGCGAATGCTGAACTACTGTAGAGCGTGTCTTTCTCGGAGAAATTAGATTCTCAAAATAGCACAAGGTCAGCTTTTGATTTACTGTCATGTTTTATCAATGAAATTTTTGCCTGAACTTTTTTTAAAACTTTTTTTTTTCATTCTCATTCTATAAAAGACTTTGTCCCCATTTGTGTCTAGTGACACTAACATTAAGAGGGGGATTGAATGACAATGGGTCACAGTGTCTTGTGCTATCGCAAACTAAAACAAAAACTAATTAAAATTTAATCATTATATTGCGACAATAACATTAACGTGCGTCCGTTTCCATGGTAACAGACATAACTCTCCGCAGTAAACATTTTGTTTCCTTATATTTTGTTATCTAAAATAAGTGGAAAAAAAAAAAGGGGGGGAGTGTGAACTGCTAACTTCCGGTTGTCAACGATAATTCTGACAAGGTCCGTGGAACTGTCTGGTTTATTTCCGATCATTTCTTGTCATTTCTTGTTTTATGACGTTAAATGTTGGGGTCTTCATGAGACTAAATGAAATGGTAGCATTAAGCCGTCATAAAACATTACCGCTGTTTGGGCGAAATTATTTGACACAGGACTGGCTAATATCAATGTTGACAGTTTAGAAATCCCCAGCCATTTGTTTTTATACCACAATAAATGCAAGATTTTACATTTGCTATTAAAATATACATTGCTGTAAGCTTGAAATAGCGCGTTCCACATCCTCCGAGATATACTTTGTTGTACAGGCGTCATGGGGAGGGGGAGGTGTACGTTGGGGGGTGCGGTCCGCACCTAATGACATCGACCTTAGTGACGCCACTTCTTTGTCTGTAAACATCTTGCGCTTATTAATAATTTGAAATTAGGTTTTATTTCTGCTGATTTAATTCACATTTGACCAGCTTATTGTTAGGTGTTTTAATTGAATCCTTTGATTCACATAACGTCTCAACAGAATTTCGCCATTGGGGCGATTCCCCTCAGTGGGGCCCATGTCCATCTTGCAGTCTCGCTCCATTGATCTCTTCCATGTTAGCTCTTTGAAGGACTTGAAACTTCGAATCTCTCTCTTTCAGTTTACTCCAGGTGCCTGAGTTAATGTTCTTATTACTCAAGCCGAAAAGTTCCTCTGATTCATTCCTCGGAGATAGATCAGAACATTTGGCAATGAAGTGAAACTATTTACTCTTGTCTGACATTAATTTATCTTGACAACTGATTTATTCCTCGTCAATGTTATGCAGATCTTTAAAACCTATTTTATTACATCAGTCATTATTTCAAATATGCATGATGCAAAATTATAAAGAGGAAGCCACAGTCGGCACGTTAGATAAAGTTTTCCTTAATATTCTTTTCTATTCTTAGATGCTAGTCTTTAATTGACATAAGAAACAGCTTTAATGTATCCGATGTATTTCATCGAAAATTATTAAAGTAATAGGCTGTCAACATCTACACCTCTCTACTGAACACAATTTGTTTTTAAAGCCTGAAAGACTATAAAGTTCAACTGATAAATCAACAAATCTTTTTATGCGGTATGTCTTTTGATAAAAAGTTTTATAATATATTTGAACGTAGAGAGATTCCACTTTAATCCCCTTTAATCTAGCAAGCAATTTGTAAATAGCTATTGAATTTATTCCATAGATCAACTGTATCCAATTGTTTTACAATTTATTCCTGTTCACTTTGATCCTAATTTCACTTCTGTTACACGGAGATAAAGTGTGAGTGTGTGAGTGTGTGAGAGACAGTGTGAGAGACAGAGAGGGGAAGAGAGAGAAGATGAGAGAGAGAGAGAGAGAGAGATCGAAAGAGTGATAGTCTGAGAAAGAGAGGAGAGAGAGAGAAAGAGAGAGAGAATACAGAATATGTGTCCAAGTGCAGTTTGTTTGTCGCAACTGATCTTACTAAAAGTATTTAAGATTTGATATTTTTTTGTACAAAGTTTATATCAACTCACTCTGTCTGGTAAAACGTTTGTTCACGTTATTTCTCCCACATCTAATCTGGGATCAAATAAAAATTTGCAAAATAATTGCTTTTACCTGACAACACAAGAATCAATAAAAAAAAAACATAATTAACCAATTAGTTAATGGTAATTATTTTTTTTTGTTCGGTATATCGAATAAGGGAAAGAAATTGTACTTGGCTTAAAGTAGTGGTATAAGCTAATTAGTCCCCTTTAAAAAAACATCAAATACGACGAGACTATAGAAACAATACATAACTATACAATCTTCTAAGTTCTATGCCCACAAGAACTTCACTAGCAGAGTGGTTAGAATGTCGGCTTGAGCCATGAGTTGGAATTCAGGTGTTTTTTTTTAATAAATGCTTTTTTATTGTTAGTTTAGATCTATTACAAATTTAGTTACATGACTGATCTAAATTAATGATACATCTATGCTTAGTCTTTTTTTTTTTAAAGTATCATTTTTCTTTTATTTTGGTGCTAAATGTTGAGATGGCCACACCAGGCAGAGATGTTGAAACGAAAATACTGCAGATGTGAGCATGGTAAGGCTTTTTCATTAACACTAAAGGAGGACATTTTTCTAAGCAGCTTAATCTTCGCTGTCCTTTTTGGTGATGCAACATGTGTTTGTGATGTTATCTGTGTTTGTGATGTAATCTGTGTTTGTGATGTTATCTGTTTGTGATGTAATTTGTTTGTTATGTCATCTGTGTTTGTGATGTAGTCTATGTTTGTGATGTAGCCTAATCTGTGTTTGTGATGTAGTCTATATTTGTGATGTAGCCTAATCTGTATTTGTGATGTAGTCTATATTTGTGATGTAGCCTAATCTGTGTTTGTGATGTAGTCTATGTTTGTGATGTAGCCTAATCTGTATTTGTGATGTAGTCTATATTTGTGATGTAGCCTAATCTGTGTTTGTGATGTAGTCTATATTTGTGATGTAGCCTAATCTGTGTTTGTGATGTAGTTTATATTTGTGATGTAGCCTAATCTGTATTTGTGATGTAGTCTATATTTGTGATGTAGCCTAATCTGTGTTTGTGATGTAGTCTATGTTTGTGATGTAGCCTAATCTGTGTTTGTGATGTAGTCTATATTTGTGATGTAGCCTAATCTGTGTTTGTGATGTAGCCTAATCTGTGTTTGTGATGTAGTCTATGTTTGTGATGTAGCCTAATCTGTGTTTGTGATGTAGTCTATATTTGTGATGTAGCCTAATCTGTGTTTGTGATGTAGCCTAATCTGTGTTTGTGATGTAGTCTATGTTTGTGATGTAGCCTAATCTGTGTTTGTGATGTAGTCTATATTTGTGATGTAGCCTAATCTGTCTTTGTGATGTAGTCTATATTTGTGAAGTAGCCTAATCTGTGTTTGTGATGTAGCCTAATCTGTGTTTGTGATGTAGCCTAATCTGTGTTTGTGATGTGTCTACAGTGAAATTCAATTTATCGTCTAAGACAGTAAAAAGTAAAGGTAAATTTCCCCTTTCAGACCTTGTGGTCTATAGGACAGATGATGTAAAGTTCATCTGTTTCTGTGGCCTACGGTTTACGAGGGTGTCATGTGGCCAACACAACGACCAACCACCTTTACTTTTCCCCAACTAATGTCAGAAACCCATTAGAGCTGGCTGGACTCAGAGGTGCCCATTAGAGCTGGCTGGACTCAGAGGTGCCCATTAGAGCTGGCTGGACTCAGAGGTGCCCATTAGAGCTGGCTGGACTCAGAGGTGCCCATTAGAGCTGGCTGGACTCAGAGGTGCCCATTAGAGCTGGCTGGACTCAGAGGTGCCCATTAGAGCTGGCTGGACTCAGAGGTGCCCATTAGAGCTGGCTGGACTCAGAGGTGCCCATTAGAGCTGGCTGGACTCAGAGGTGCCCATTAGAGCTGGCTGGACTCAGAGGTGCCCATTAGAGCTGGCTGGACTCAGAGGTGCCCATTAGAGATGGCTGGACTCAGAGGTGCCCATTAGAGCTGGCTGGACTCAGAGGTGCCCATTAGAGCTGGCTGGACTCAGAGGTGCCCATTAGAGCTGGCTGGACTCAGAGGTGCCCATTAGAGCTGGCTGGACTCAGAGGTGCCCATTAGAGCTGGCTGGACTCAGAGGTGCCCATTAGAGCTGGCTGGACTCAGAGGTGCCCATTAGAGCTGGCTGGACTCAGAGGTGCCCGAAGATAACGAAATTAACATCCCAGTCTTCACCAGGACTCGATCCCCAGACCCCCGGTTCGGAAGTTTGAACTATTTCAATGCTCTCCCCACTCCTGCTGTAACAATATTTTCTTCCTTTTTCTTTCCAAAGTCATCCATTTTTTCGATGTTTTATTTATGCTTGAGCTCTCTGTAATGACTCTCTATGTGCGTTAGATGTTGTGCTGGTGACTCAACAATACATGAGCCCATTGAATAATATATGGATTTATCAATGTTATCTTCAATGATATGTAAAGTCAACGATATCGAAAATTGAATGCTTCGCAGTTGATTTAAAAGAGAGAGAGAGAGAGAGAGAGAGAGAGAGAGAGAGAGATGAGGCTAAGTAAAGAATAACGCAAGGGAAATAACTTGGAATAAATTTTAAGAAAAAAGGTTTCTATCAGTTGTCTTGCCCTGAGCGTTCTGTCATCAATAGGACCCTAACAGGCGTGAAATTCATCTGATGGTTAATTAATATGATTTGGGGGGGGGGGAGTAAACAGTCAAATAATTGTTAAATTTTAATTTAGAGGATTTCATGAAACTCACTGAATATTTGATAAAAATGTCAAGAATTTGAGCAAAAAATTGGATCTGAACTGAAAACTTACAGTTTGGCCGCCAAGCAGCTAGGCCAATAGACAGGTCATGAATAGTAACAAAGAGGAAGTAACACTTAAGAAAACTGTTTGTTTGAAGTGTATACTGATATTAAGTGAAATTACTTCAATTATTTTGAAATTTATGTAATTAATTTTTATTAGCTCTAGACTAAAAATCATAAATTTTTGCATTGAAAAGATTTCTTTCAATTGTTTTTTTAAAGCAACTTTCATGCTTATATCATGCTTAGTGCGCTATGGTCTATTCACTTCTATGGACTAGTTGTGTGTGTGTGTGTGTATGTGTGGGTATTTCGGTAGTTTCTGAACTTAAACTCGAGATCACTGACCTTCATGTTAGAAAGCGGATGTTTAAGTTATTCAAATATTTATCAATAAGGAAATAAGCTTTTAGAACAAAGTCAGGGACAAAGTTGCCTTATGGGCCCGATATATCAAATAGCTTAGGGCCTACTGATGTCTAACTCCTGTCCTGGTTCCCCAGAGGTTCATTAACGATGAGTAAAACACACATTTGTTATTTAGTGATTTATGCGAAATTGTAATAAAATGGGTCACGTGGCACGAGCTTAAGTCAGCTTGATAGGAGAATGAAAAGTTGTCTCAATCAATTATTGAACTGTTTTTACTGTAACGAAAGTGGGAGCTAATGGTAAGAATTGAAGAAAAATGGCAAAACGAGAAAGCTTTCAGGATAGAAGATTTTAAAGTAAAGTAGTAAAGTAGTCTTCAAATACAAAACGTATAAAATACTCAGAAAGACATAAAAATAAAGGCACATTCTTCACCCCATATGCTAGGACGCATTTGTACAAATGCTCCTTCTTCCTTAGTGCTTTTAGAGCATGGAATGGGTTGCATGAGCTAGCTAGGAAAACCAGAGACTTGGTAGAATTGAGGTCATTGCTTAACATGCATGACAAGTTATACAGTGCGTAGTGTGGTTATCTTTTTTGAAGTAACGTCTGTGTCATATAAGATAAGATTCAGGAAATAGATCACATGCCTCATCAAATCTTTGAAGGAAAAGTTCATCGTTACAGAGTGAGTAGATGCAAGCTCTGTAAAAAAAAAAAAGGTTACGCTGTCTGTACATTAAATCTCTGTGACCTGGCAGTTAAAAAAAAAAGGTTACGCTGTCTGTACATTAAATCTCTGTGACCTGGCAGTTAAGAAAAAAGGTTACGCTGTCTGTACATTAAATCTCTGTGACCTGGCAGTTAAGAAAAAAGGTTACGCTGTCTGTACATTAAATCTCTGTGACCTGGCAGTTAAGAAAAAAGGTTACGCTGTCTGTACATTAAATCTCTGTGACCTGGCAGTTAAAAAAAAAAGGTTACGCTGTCTGTACATTAAATCTCTGTGACCTGGCAGATAAAAAAAAAGGTTACGCTGTCTGTACATTAAATCTCTGTGACCTGGCAGATAAAAAAAAAGGTTACGCTGTCTGTACATTAAATCTCTGTGACCTGGCAGATAAAAAAAAAGGTTACGCTGTCTGTACATTAAATCTCTGTGACCTGGCAGATAAAAAAAAAAGGTTACGCTGTCTGTACATTAAATCTCTGACCTGGCAGATAAAAACAAAAAGGTTACGCTGTCTGTACATTAAATCTCTGACCTGGCAGATAAAAAAAAAGGTTACGCTGTCTGTACATTAAATCTCTGTGACCTGGCAGATAAAAAAAAAGGTTACGCTGTCTGTACATTAAATCTCTGTGACCTGGCAGATAAAAAAAAAGGTTACGCTGTCTGTACATTAAATCTCTGACCTGGCAGATAAAAAAAAGGTTACGCTGTCTGTACATTAAATCTCTGACCTGGCAGATAAAAAAAAAGGTTACGCTGTCTGTACATTAAATCTCTGTGACCTGGCAGATAAAAAAAAAGGTTACGCTGTCTGTACATTAAATCTCTGACCTGGCAGATAAAAAAAAAGGTTACGCTGTCTGTACATTAAATCTCTGACCTGGCAGATAAAAAAAAAGGTTACGCTGTCTGTACATTAAATCTCTGTGACCTGGCAGATAAAAAAAAAGGTTACGCTGTCTGTTCATTAAATCTCTGACCTGGCAGATAAAAAAAAAGGTTACGCTGTCTGTACATTAAATCTCTGACCTGGCAGATAAAAAAAAAGGTTACGCTGTCTGTACATTAAATCTCTGACCTGGCAGATAAAAAAAAAAGGTTACGCTGTCTGTACATTAAATCTCTGTGACCTGGCAGATAAAAAAAAAGGTTACGCTGTCTGTACATTAAATCTCTGACCTGGCAGATAAAAAAAAAGGTTACGCTGTCTGTACATTAAATCTCTGACCTGGCAGATAAAAAAAAAGGTTACGCTGTCTGTACATTAAATCTCTGTGACCTGGCAGATAAAAAAAAAGGTTACGCTGTCTGTACATTAAATCTCTGACCTGGCAGATAAAAAAAAAAGGTTACGCTGTCTGTACATTAAATCTCTGACCTGGCAGATAAAAAAAAAGGTTACGCTGTCTGTACATTAAATCTCTGTGACCTGGCAGATAAAAAAAAAGGTTACGCTGTCTGTACATTAAATCTCTGACCTGGCAGATAAAAAAAAAGGTTACGCTGTCTGTACATTAAATCTCTATGACCTGGCAGATAAAAAAAAAGGTTACGCTGTGTGTACATTAAATCTCTGACCTGGCAGATAAAAAAAAAGGTTACGCTGTCTGTACATTAAATCTCTGACCTGGCAGATAAAAAAAAAGGTTACGCTGTCTGTACATTAAATCTCTGTGACCTGGCAGATAAGAAAAAAGGTTACGCTGTCTGTACATTAAATCTCTGTGACCTGGCAGATAAAAAAAAAAGGTTACGCTGTCTGTACATTAAATCTCTGTGACCTGGCAGATAAGAAAAACTGGTAAAAGTGAAATTTCTTTTTAACAATGAAAAAGAAGAAAATGTTTCCAAGGAGACTACAGTATCACAACTATAAGTACAGTTGTATTTCCACTTCAATTAAGTCATTCGGTAATTGTACTTTCTATCAGGAACTTAAACACGTGACCAGGAGCAGGATTCAGAGGACCAAACATGAAAATAGAAGATTACATGTAACGCATACATTGCACATTGTGACAGGGAACTTCCCATACACAGCGCACACTCTGAAACCTTACACACACTCACACATCAAACTCAGTCTAAAATAAACATTTTTATCGGGAAGGAATTTCGAATTTGCTGACTATGAAATAACATACAATCTACGTAGCTGTGTTTGACATCAAATAAATCTACGTAGCTGTGTTTGACATCAAATAAATCTACGTAGCTGTGTTTGACATCAAATAAATCTACGTAGCTGTGTTTGACATCAAATAAATCTACGTAGCCGTGTTTGACATCAAATAAATCTACGTAGCTGTGTTTGACATCAAATAAATCTACGTAGCCGTGTTTGACATCAAATAAATCTACGTAGCCGTGTTTGACATCAAATAAATCTACGTAGCCGTGTTTGACATCAAATAAATCTACGTAGCTGTGTTTGACATCAAATAAATCTACGTTGCCGTGTTTAACATAACATACAATCGACGTAGGTATGTGTTACATAACATACAACAGTTGCCGCTGCATGTGACAAAATTACAGCCGCTACAGCTAGGTCTGCGACCACGTAAAAACAACCATACGAAGCTGTGTGTGACACAAACTCCACATGTAAATGTGAATAAGACAAGAACCCACATAGATAGCCGTGTGGCGGTTCGTGCTGACATGTTCGCGTTGTGGCTACCCCAGACGTTTGTTCACCAGACAACGTAATTAGGGTTTATATAGGCCCTGACCTTTCAAGATGGCCAGATCCGCGGCTTAAGCTAGAGAATAAAATCTGCTAAAATTCCCAAATATCGATCTTTATCTCCAAGCGTATGTCCCCACAAAGTAACTTCCCTTCTTAGGGAAAGCCAACATTATTTCAACAAACAAAAACAAAATGGATGGAGTTTTAGAAACATTTAGTGTAGCGTCAATAGTTCCATTTTAAATGACGTTAAGTATAATGAAGTCGTTGGTTTTAATCGTCGTTGTTGGGTGTATGTGTATGTTGCTATGGTGTTCATGAGGATAGATGGGTGTATGTGTATGTTGCTATGGTGTTCATGAGGATAGATGGGTGGATGTGTGTGTTGCTTTGGTGTTCATGAGGATAGATGGGTGTATGTGTGTGTTGCTATGGTGTTCATGAGGATAGATGGGTGTATGTGTATGTTGCTATGGTGTTCATGAGGATAGATGGGTGGATGTTGGTTGTGTATTGTCTCTGATGAAACCATGAAATGGTCTGTCATAATGCGTGTTAATATTTGTCACAGGAGTCTTCTTCTTCCTCGTTCTCATTATTATGTTGGAGCGTTCAGATGATTAGACCAATATACAAGATAAACTGCGCAAGGGTTTCCAAATCAGGCAACTCTCCATATAGTTTTCTTTCCATTGGAGTCATTGTCTTGTTCGGAGCCACAGGAGTGATAGTGGACAGGGACTAGGTGAGACACTAAGACAGAAACGACGTGTATCCCAGTTGTTCTCCTTTAAAAATAATATTTCAGTTTGTCACCACTAAATCTAGATATGCATCTAATTTTGATGCAGAAAAAACTGGCACGACAAGAAAAAAAAAACTAGCTCATGCTTTAAAAAAAAAAAATAATTAAGATAATTAGAGTCTTACAGAGCGCAAACTAATTTCAATCAAGCTTTCGGAGACAATTGTTTTAAAAATTATGATCATTGTTATATTTTATATTTATTACTGAAATTGATATGAGTTTACTGAATATGCGTATTGATGATGCTACTGTTAGCATGACGTCAGTTCGTCTAAAAAGAATTCATAAATTACTGTTGCAATTTAGATTTTAGAAAATTGAATAATTTATTTACACACTCTTGAATTGCAGACTAAACAGGCACAAAAAAAAACATCAGTTATAATGACACAATAGAAATAAATGGAATAAATAAATACACAATGCAAGCAATGAAATTTCTGTCTCCTTGTTTTATAGACTATTGATCTAAATTTAGACCTACAAAATAAGTCAATAATTTCAAATGAGAATACGAAAATAAAACAACAGTTGGCTTTAACACCCCTGAGCTATTTAACTTTCTTGTGACCAGGACATCCATAGGAGTGCGGTAAGAATATATTCTTTCTCCAGCTTTTTCGAGCAAATTTCTGGAGCATATTATGGAACCTCTAGAAGAACTTTCTCTTAGCTACTAGAAAAAGAAATGATAGAATAGTGCTCACAAGCCACTTTAGTCCAAGGTTAAGTCATATGGACACAGAACAAAACATTCCTCATCATTATTTACTCTTAAACAAGTAGTTATAGTCACGTGATAGTGTTTCATAGTCACATGATAGTGTTTCATAATTATATTATTGTTCTTTAAAGAGCAATATTCCCTTCCTGTATAATATGACTTTTAAAAGTACCAATGTTTGCTTATCCCACTATGCATAGGAAGACGATCTATGTTTCTAATGAATAACAAACATCTTCTAAATACACACAAATATTAAGAACTAAAAAAAAAAAACAACATAAAAAAACTATTGATTTGTTAGTAGATCTAATACCAATAGCATTATTTCATGCATATTTGATAAACCTTCCCACGCCCGTCTGTTTTTACTTCAAGTTTCTCAATTAATTAATTCATCATCTTCCTAGATGTACTAAAGTCGTCAAGGCAACCAAAAGTCATAGGTTAAGTAGTATAGATTCTATCTATTTTTTTGAGTAACAGTGGTGTGTCTGTTGAGATGAACACAAGACAGAACCGAGTCATCGACCAGTGGTGTGTCTGTTGAGATGAACACAAGACAGAACCGAGTCATCGACCAGTGGTGTGTCTGTTGAGATGAACACAAGACAGAACCGAGTCATCGACCAGTGGTGTGTCTGTTGAGATGAACACAAGACAGAACCGAGTCATCGACCAGTGGTGTGTCTGTTGAGATGAACACAAGACAGAACACAAGACAGAACACAAGACAGAACCGAGTCATCGACCAGTGGCACAAAGTACGCCTCGTAACTTGCAGGCATGGCGCCACGCTCTGATGAGCACAAGATGAAACCCGCTTAATGAGGCCAGGATATCGACTAGGGAGCAGACGTCGCACGACTCTTTTCCCGCCTAAAACATTATGTACACTGTTCTTCACAAACGATGATTTATAAGGATGTAAAAAGAGATAAAAAAAATAAACGATTGATGCTAATTGTGACTGCAGAAGCGTAAGCGATAACACTCTAGGGCAGTGATGGTCAAACTACGGCACGCGGGCCAACTCCAAAGGCTTAATCTGGCTCGCTACGTGTTTTGTAATAAGAATTAAAAATGACCATTTCAATGACAATGTCACAACACAAGAGTAAGATGGACACGCGAGTATTTGAGTGAGTTTGGGAGTTAAACAAAAATAGTTTTTTTCTTCCATGAGCTAAATTGCAACGTGGAATGCAAAATATTCGTAGCATGGCTCTCGGGTTTGGTTTTTTTTTTCCATACATCTTCTCTGTCATGTGAACAAATGAAGGGCTAAGATGCAGGGAAACAAATATAGTGTCGGTTTATTGGCGATGTCTGAAGCAGCCTTCAATATTTGAAACAACAAACTTGTTCTAGTGGCCAAGCAGCTCTAAATGTCTTGTCCCATTTCACTCAGTTCAGTTCATTGATTGGTATGAAGGAAGATACATTTAGGAAATGTGCCAATAATTTGAAGTGATTTGATAGCGAAGTGAAATAAAGAGTCCAAGACTTCAAAGTGCTATTTAAAAAAAAAGATTTCGCTATATTTCCGTCTGCCCCCTTAGTTTGGATGGTGACGTTGTGACATCAGACTTAAAGCTTGAACTAATGAAACTGCAATCACAGACATTTATTTCTAAATCTACAGTCGTAAGCTGCCTAGGGTACAGCAGGCAACTCATGATTGCCAGAGTGACAAGACGTGTTTATTTTTTGGTTGCAGTGATTACGATTTTGTTTAAAATTCAAAATACCATTTGATATTATTATGAAAGTCTTTTACATTTATTTCATTACATCTCAAATTGAGTTTCTCTTTTTTGAAATAAAAGTTATATTTAATATTGCTCACAAAGAAGTTACTCAAGTTATTTCTAATTTTATAAGTTAACATATAATACGCCTATAGCGGTTTAGTTGTCTACCAGCGGTTTAGTTGTCTACCAGCAGTTTAGTTGTCTACCAGCAGTTTAGTTGTCTACCAGCGGTTTAGTTGTCTAACAGCGGTTTAGTTGTCTAACAGCAGTTTAGTTGTCTACCAGTGGTTTAGTTGTCTACCAGTGGTTTAGTTGTCTAACAGCAGTTTAGTTGTCTACCAGCAGTTTAGTTTTCTACCAGGGTTTAGTTGTCTACCAGGGTTTAGTTGTCTACCAGCAGTTTAGTTGTCTGCCAGCGGTTTAGTTGTCTACCAGCGGTTTGGTTGTCTACCAGCAGTTTAGTTGTCTACCAGCAGTTTGGTTGTCTACCAGCAGTTTGGTTGTCTACCAGCAGTTTAGTTGTCTACCAGCTGTTTAGTTGTCTACCAGCAGTTTGGTCGTCTACCAGCGGTTTAGTTGTCTACCAGCAGTTTAGTTGTCTACCAGCAGTTTAGTTGTCTACCAGCAGTTTAGTTGTCTACCAGCAGTTTAGTTGTCTACCAGCGGTTTAGTTGTCTACCAGCAGTTTAGTTGTCTACCAGCAGTTTAGTTGTCTACCAGCGGTTTAGTTGTCTACCAGCAGTTTAGTTGTCTACCAGCAGTTTAGTTGTCTACCAGCGGTTTAGTTGTCTACCAGCAGTTTAGTTGTCTACCAGCGGTTTAGTTGTCTACCAGCAGTTTAGTTGTCTACCAGCAGTTTAGTTGTCTACCAGCAGTTTAGTTGTCTACCAGCGGTTTAGTTGTCTACCAGCAGTTTAGCTGTCTACCAGCGGTTTAGTTGTCTACCAGCAGTTTAGTTGTCTACCAGCAGTTTAGTTGTCTACCAGCAGTTTAGTTGTCTACCAGCAGTTTGGTTGTCTACAGCGGTTTAGTTGTCTAACAGCAGTTTAGTTGTCTACCAGCAGTTTAGTTGTCTACCAGCAGTTTAGTTGTCTAACAGCAGTTTAGTTGTCTACCAGCAGTTTAGTTGTCTAACAGCAGTTTAGTTGTCTACCAGCAGTTTAGTTGTCTACCAGCAGTTTGGTTGTCTACCAGCAGTTTAGTTGTCTACCAGCAGTTTAGTTGTCTACCAGCAGTTTGGTTGTCTACCAGCAGTTTGGTTGTCTACCAGCAGTTTAGTTGTCTACCAGCAGTTTGGTTGTCTACCAGCAGTTTGGTTGTCTACCAGCAGTTTAGTTGTCTACCAGCAGTTTGGTTGTCTACCAGCGGTTTGGTTGTCTACCAGCAGTTTGGTTGACTACCAGCAGTTTGGTTGTCTACCAGCGGTTTAGTTGTCTACCAGCAGTTTGGTTGTCTACCAGCGGTTTAGTTGTCTACCAGCGGTTTGGTTGACTACCAGCAGTTTGGAGCTACAAGTCAACGACCGTCCACAACACTTAGACATAAGAAACAGCTGTTCGTCAAAAACATACAAAAATTATTATATGACGTTTTAAATTCATGTCATATCCCATAACGTATCACATAACTAATCACATAGCTTATCTCATAACGGATCACATAACTTATCACAAAGCTTATTACACAACTTATCACATAACTTATCATATATCTTATCACATAATTTATAGCATAACTCATCATATAACATCACATAACGTATCACATAGTTTATCACATAACTTATCACATAACTTATCACATAACTTATCACATAACTTATCACATAACTTATCTATACCTCCGTATGCTGTACGCTGGATACATGGAACAGAACCTTGAAATCCCAAGCAGAGGAACAGGTAAACTCAGAAAGTAGAAACACAATCGAACGCTATTAGCGCTCCAATCTAGTCTGGTGTGTTTTAACAAGGTCCTGTGTACTGACTGTACAACTGATAAGGTTTCATTACTGCACGTTATTAAGATTATATTAATTCTCTTATTTATTGAGTTTTGTTGTATAAACAAGCATCCAACCAGCTTGTGCCTAGATCTAATTGTTTGCAGGATCTTATCAATAGCTCTAATGGATTCATCAATACTATGCCATTGTTGTTTTTAGCGTATTACGTCACTGATCGCTGATTGGTGATAAAGCCTCATATCACGCAAAACGTGACAAGGGAAATAATTCCGCTAAGATGTAACAAAACAAAAAAAAAGTTTAAAAGGGTCATTTCGGGTATTTGTACACTAATGTTAGGGTTAGAGTATTTACATGTAATTAATTTCTAATGCTTTATATGGTTTATATGCTTTATTTGCAAATGATAAAATAACGTCTTTAAAAAAATCCTCCCTTTATAAACATAATCACCTTTTGTAAGAGCGATTATATTGCTATCTTTAATAAATTATAGATATTAAAAAAAAAACAGATGACAAGCAACTCCTAAACTACAAAATCCATATTTTCTGACACAAGTTCAGACATGGTAACATTGAAAGACTGCAGTATTTTCGCGCATATAACCCGCAGGTTATACAATTTTTTACAAACAAGTGGCAGCTGTGCGGGGTATAAAAGTGTGCGGGGTTTACAAAACATGACATAACGGAAATTAAGGACATACCTTATCCTATACTCTTAAGCGAGCAATTCTTGTATGTATGTATGTATATATATTTATATTTATATATATATATAAATTTTATTTCGAAAACGGCTCTAACGATTTTCTTTAAAATTTCAAGGTATGTGCATATTAGTAAGAAAAAAATTCTCAACTCATTGGCCACATAGGGAAAACTCGAGGTCGACCGTTATATCAGTTTGAAAATGCCTCATTATCGAAAAATTAATTTTGGCTAGAATGTTTTATGAATGAAAATTTTCCATGACGTAAACGGGAAAAACGCTGTTTACGTCACTAGGCTTACCGCAGTATACTAAAATATTTCTTTGCAAACAAGAACGAGTTTTAAAGGATCAATAGACCTAATTAAACATTTGCGCACCATCTTACTGTAGATTGATTTATTATAGAACTATGAAAGAAAAGTAATGAAATTAAATGTGCCGATATATGATTAGTTATTGTGTTTTAAGTGCTAAATAAGTTGTTTACACTTTAATTGTGTAGAGCGGTGTAGATACCTTTTACTTTGTTGTTTATTTTGCTGGTGACCTCCAGCTGTCTCGTTCTGAGGTTGCATGCCACTTTTTAGCTCACCAAAAAATCCTGCCTTTGGCATGCGTTCGTCTGAGATTCGTCTCCCATACAGGATACTGCTCTGTCCAGCGTAACTGTCGGACTTAAAGAATTCCCTCTATACAAAGGCCGCGGATACACATTTGAGACCAAAAGAAAATTTGCTGCCGAGGACAGACGCAGACGCTAAAAGAAAATCTTAATCGAGCATCGCGGACAATGGTTATGCTTGCCCTGGATGTGGCAAGATATGTAGGTCACAGCTGCAATCCTCATTAATTTTCGGACTCTAAGACATGCCTTATTATTATTATTATTTTGCTGGTGAATTATTACCATGTGTTCATGCTTCAGTGTCTACCTCTCCTGTACCAAAACAAAGGAAATGGTCATAACACAACTTCTCTACGCCTTACATGATATCCATCTAGCGGTCAACGAGTTTGCGTACACTGCAGCCTCTTTTGATTTAACTATAAACCTCGGTAAAAAGCTTGGAGTTAGGGCCAGGAGAGATCTGAATGGATGGATGTGTAAAAGCAGGCCATAGCACCACTAGGATGGATGGATGGCAAAAGCCGGTATGAACTTCCTATAGTCCGACAGTCAGGCTGGGCAGGGCACGTAACCCGTATGGGTAACGAGCATATTGTTTGGCGTAACAGAGGTGCCCCACGGAAACGTTTCTTTAGAAAACTAATGCCATGATTTAAGTCTAATAAGAAAAAATGCGCCATTTTACTTTGTCACTAAGTGCATGTTTTACCCTATAACGTAGAGAAGTTACACTGCAAAGACTTTCTTCCAAGCCAATAATAGTAAGCCTACAATAGTTTTACGCAAAAGATGGATTGTAAAACTATAAGACGGACGTGAGCTGTAGTTTGTCTAGACTGTAGGAGGACTTAAAAGACTTTAAATTTAATCGACATGTACAATTAGGCCTACAATTAGAACTAACAGAACACTAAAACAACTCTTCAGATTAGTAGTCTTTATCCGATCGTTCATTTTCGTAATTACAAGAATATTCCCAAAATGACTTCGGGTATATAACCTTCCGAAATTATTTAACAGAGCGAGGTTCGGCCACCTGGTACAAAAATATTCTCAAAATGACTTCGGGTATATATCCTTCCTTAACAAATTATTCATCCGAGCGAGGCTCGGTCACCTGATATTCTTATCTTATATGATACCGGAGGGTCTTTATACTTCAGATACTATACTACACATAAACCTTATTCTTGTATTTCAGACACTTGTTGTATTCTGTGTATCGCTTGTTGGAACAGCAACTGGACCACGAGTGTGTCTCGAGGGACTGACGTCTGCTGAGCAACAACCTTATGTACCCGTAGTTTACGGCAAGTCACGCTTTGAACATGTGAGGTATATAAGGGTGCGGGTTATACAATTGTGTCTTCACTTACTTTGTAATGTGTGCGGGGTATATGCGTATGTGGGATATATGCGCGAAGATACGGTAAATTATACTAGAATGCTATAATATATAATGCTTAGGAGAGTGTTTCTCAAACTTTTAACGTAATTGTCCCCCCCCCCCCCATAAAAAAAATTCTTTCTCGTCCCCATTAGCCTAGTGGGACAGGTAGGAGTGTTGTGAACTCCAGCAGTAGATTTGTAGAATGTAATCTAACGAATGTACATTGAAATAATTATAAGAAAAATGTTCGGTTTAAAATAAATAAAAAAAAATGGTAATTTCAAGTTTTTGTGTATGCTAACAAATGTTGTTTAAAAAAGTTTCTCTTGCAATCTCTAGGGCAGGCGATGTAAAGTTCATCTGTTTCTGTGGCCCGCTATTAACGAGAGTGACATGTGGCTAGTACAATGACCAACCGCCTTTACTTTTCACAACTAATGTCAGGTACTACACAAAATGTTCTTACTGAATTTATTATTGGAGATGCAGCAGGTTCTTCCTCCTTGCGGTAAGGGGTCTGATGGATTCCTGTGCCAAGCGTTTTCCTGAATTCTGAGCTTCGGAAATTCTTTTACCTGGTGTTAACAATGCTTTTTTACTCATAGTAAGAAGAGTCGAAAAGAGTTCTGGTGAACAGATATTGCAGTGTTTTCTTGCAACTGAGTAGTAGGCCTACTTCATCATTTTTAAAGAAAACAAACAAACAAACTCGTAGGTGACAGCCCTTGTAAATATTAAGCAGAACTTTGTAAACAAACATTTGATGAAGCTAACCCCAGCGGGGAGCATGGCTAATTGCAGTTTCAATCGAAGCAAAAAGAAAAAAATTGATTTGTGTCTACAGTTCTTAAATATATTTCATTACACGTATCCACTATCAGCATTTCGAAGTATTACTAACGGATGATTCGATCTTGTAATAAGACTCACTAGGACAATAAAACTCACTAAGACAATAAGAGTCATCAATAAATTAAAACTCAATTTCTTTAAGCTTTTCGCCACTAAATCTTCATCCATTAGAATTTCTGTTCGCCTTTTTTTTTCTTTGTATTTAGAAAATGTGTTCGTAATGTTGGCCAGCCTACAGGCAATGACGTCACGGACTCATCAATTATGGAAGACCTCCACGCTGCAACAATGGACAATTATTTGGGGGCTTAACTTTAATTCGTTGTAGAGCGGCTTGGCCTGCTGGTGTTTTGTTGTAGGCTTTTAATGATACATTACAATTAACGTTGTTGACGATGTGAAATGATCATGGGATTCTGTTTTTCTTTATATATAAACCTTTGATAATAGGAGTATACAAGAGAGAGAGAGAGAGAGAGTTTGTTGATTAAAAAGAGTTTGACGATTTAGTAATTTGATGAATTAGAGAGTTTGATGATTTAGTAATTTGATGAATTAGAGAGTTTGATGATTTAAAAGAGTTTGATGATTTAGAGAGTTTGATGATTTAATGATTTGATAATTTAGAGAGTTTGATGAATTAGAGAGTTTGATGATGTATTGATTTGATGATTTAGAGAGTTTGATGATTTAGAGTTTAGTGATTTAGAGAGTTTGATGATTTAAAAGAGTTTGATGATTTAGAGAGTTTGATGATTTAAAAGAGTTTGATAATTTAGAGAATTTGATGATTTAGAGAGTTTGATGATTAAGAGAGTTTGATGATTTAGTGATTTGATGATTTAGAGAGTTTGATAGTTTAGAGAGTTTGATGATTTAGAGAGTTTGATGATTTAGAGAGTTTTGTGATTTAGAGAGTTTGATGATTTAAAAGAGTTTGATGATTTAGAGAGTTTAGTGATTTAGAGAAATTGATGATTTAGAGAGATTGATGATTTAGAGAGATTGATGATTTAGAGAGTTTGAGAGAGAGAAAGTTTGACAAAACGAGAATTTGAGTTTGATCGTTTGAGAGAGAGAGAGAGAGAGAGAGAGAGAAATGTTTCAGAGAGATGTAGATTTTTAGATTGAGAAAGTTATATATAGAGAGAAAGGTTAGTTACAAACATTTAGAGAGATAAGAGAGAGAGACAGAGAGACAGATTGTGTGTTAATTTCAAAGAAAGAGAGAAAAAAAAGAGTACTAGCGGTAACAAAGCTTGGTCTAGCACTAGATCAAAATATAAGAGAAGAATAGAGAGAACGAGAAAAAGAAAGCAAGAGATAAAGAGCAAGAAAAGAGAAAACCAATAAAAAGTAAGAGTTGTATAAAAGCCACTACAAAAGAAGAGATTACTGCCACTGACCAAACATTGTTCCTATAACACAATGTACTAACATGTGATTGATACATGTATTTCTCTATTGATAACTTCAATATTTTATTTTGTCTTAAACTGGCAGTGGTACACAGACATGAACTCTGTACTCTAAACATCGCAGTACTCACGTCCTAAGTTTTTATTGTTTTACAAAAGACCTCAACAAGTTTTTCCTTATAGACACTCATACACGTAAGAGCTTGAACTCGAGGGATCGATTGTTTTCTCCACAATTGTAGGTTGTTTGGGTGCCGTGTTACTTAGCTTGTTGTTTTTTTCTCTAAAACTATATCTAGGTTTAATTACAAAGCTTTGTCAACTAGGTCTGTCTGGGTGGATATATTGTACACCTTTTTTTCTTCTTCCACTTTCCTTTCTCGGATCAAGTTGAAACTTTACACAATCATTCTTTGTCGAAGACAATGCAGGAGTCATAAAAAAAACAACAAAGTAAGTTGACAAAGATAGGTCTATTGGGTCGATTTCCTATGTCTGTTTTATGCTTGCAGATCTTAAAAAAAATGTAAAATAGCCCTTTCAGACCTTGCGATCTATAGGGCATATGATGCAAAGGTCATCTCTTTCTTTGGTGGCCGGTTAACAAGAGTTTCATGCAGGGCCAATCTTAGGCCACTGCAACCTATGCTGCCGCAGTGGGCCACGCACTTTAATAGGCCCCGCGCGAATTCTAGGTGTAAATTATTAAAATGAACTATTTTAACTTTCTGAAATTGTAAAATATACGAAAAAGTCATGAAAATCTCCTGAAATTATTAAAATCTGAAAACTGATGCAAATCTTCTTAAAAACAGACAAAATTGTCATTTCTGGATGTCATTCAACAAGGAAAACGTCAATTTAAAAAAAAAAAAACGGCATTGTCAGCTTTCATTTCATAAAAATGTAATAATAAGTCGAATTGTAACCAAAACAAGAAATTCGAATTCTCAATTGACTTTAATAGTCACTGGCGTACAAATATAGATCTAAATCTGTCTCGACCTCTTAAAAAAAAAACAAAAGCGATATTTTGCTAGTCGATAGTAAATCTAAAAGGGAGATCTGAATATTTATCAGCTTTTTGTTGAAAAACTACTATCTACTGTAGATGGCTCGTAAAGCTAATTTGACAGTGATTTTGTACTTAGTAAAGTATGAATAAAATGCAAAGACAAATTTATTTTCTAAAACAAAATCTTAATTTTCACTTATTATCCTTATCACAACCCAGAATAGGCCCAGCGCAATCCGTTCCGCATAGGGCCCCGCAATCTGTAGGACCGGCCCTTGTTTCATGTGTCCAGCACAATGTCCAACCGTCTTTTCTGTCCCTAACTAATAAAAGTTACTCTATAGAGTAGGGTGAACTCATTGGCGCACTTATCATCTCGAAATTAAGAAAAAAATCCCTCTTCATCGAGATTCAGAAACGGGATCCGTCGGTTCGGATGTCGATTCTTTACTACTCGGCCACCTGATGTCACTGCTAATTGTGACACTAATGACTTAACTGCAAGAACACGAGATCGTCAAGAACTGCGATATGTTTTTTTTTCTTTAAAGGGAGACTAATTGCGTACGTATAGCTTAATTACTGAAGAGTTCTCTCCCT
This sequence comes from Biomphalaria glabrata, assembly GCF_947242115.1. NCBI lineage: Eukaryota > Metazoa > Mollusca > Gastropoda > Planorbidae > Biomphalaria > Biomphalaria glabrata. The sequence continues at coordinate 17,949,497 of NC_074715.1, forward strand.
AGACTTAAAGAAATGTCACAATGCCAGAAATTTTATTAGCGAGCAATTTGTCGAAGACCAAGAACCACAACTCGAACAAACAAAAATTAGATAATTAAGGCCGCAATGGTATTAGTTGGAAAGATACACTTCTGTTAGTGTGGCTGTAGCTGTAATTTCAGTGAGTGAAAATGAGAGAGAGAGAGAGAGAGAAATTGGTGTAGATTGTAGATAGATGTAAGGTAACTATAGTTGTACAAATGTAAAACGGTGATCAACTAATGACGTCAGTCGATATAAATAAAATTTCGATTCTAGAACTCGTATTTGGATACTCTATATAATGAGAGGAGGAGAGGAGGGCGGAAGATTGAAAGAGAGAGGAGAGGTAACGACAAAGCCAGTCCTCTCTATCTAAACAAGCAACATTAAATAAAATCATAGGAACAGATAGAAACATTTAAAGAAACATGGCCCAACACTTGTACACCAACAGGAATAGAATTTGGTTTCATTTGATTCTACGAACACAAAACACCCATCACCCACAGTTCCACAGACGATCTTTACTATTTCAGTTTGTTTCCTTAAAAAAAAAAAGCAAAATAACTATTTATTATTATCTACACGAAACATGGAGAGATGAATGCCAGAAATTATAGATGTCAAACAAGAAAAACATTTTTTAAAAATACATAAAAAATAAAAGACAATAGCTCTATTATACAACTTCAAATAAATAAAAGACAGTAGCTCTATTATACAACTTCAAATATAATAAAAGACAATAGCTCTATTATACAACTTCAAATATAATAAAATAAAAATAATAGAACAAATGGAACGAATACTGTGACCATTCGGCCAGCGGGCAGTGTCAACGTGTGCCATTATTTAGTGGTACCTTCATTATATGGACATATAAATCCAGAGCTATTTCTAGACTTATGATTTAGAACTCTTAAGATCTTGATCTACTTCTAGATCTATAATCTATATGTTACCTATATGAGATTTGCGTAAAAATATAAACAAAGCTTAGATAATCTTTCAATAAACTTAAAGCAATTTTAAATCTAAGAAACAGCTCAATTACCGGTACACTTCGGCTGACTACGCCATGTTTGTTTTTTATTGAATAATTCCAATGATAAGCCTTAAACTCTAGACTAGTCAAGATTCCAACCTTATCCCAGAAGGTTCCACGAAGGTATGAGTTAAATAGAGGTGCAGATGGAGGATAACATAATTCTAGCAGTTCAGCTAATGATCTCTACATATGATGATGCACAAACTGTTCCTGAACCTCTACTTATTCATTGAACACTGTACTTAATACATGCAGAAATTCCGACCGATTTGTGAACAATTACAGGCGTCGTACTAGAGTATTCCCTATGTGGCCATTTAGTAATTTTTCCCCAGAGATAAACATAGGCTGTCAAATATTTAGAAATTCGTTCGAGCCTAATCCATATCAAGTTTAGGCAGCAAGGTCGGCCATAGGCATGGGCAAACTAGGCAGTCGCCAGGGACCCACGATTGGTGGTCCTAGCACAGGACTCTAATTTTTTTCAGAGAAGAATTTGTTATAAGGGTACATTAGCTTTTGAATATATTCTTAATTTTCTTTTTTTCGCTTTTTCTTTTTTTTTTTTTTGCTTTTCTATTTCATTTGGGGTCATCTAGTTCACTAGACCTAGGGCCTCCAATTATCTAAGGCCGGCCCTTTCTAGTCCACTTATCAGTTACGAACCCTTTTACTAAAACTATTTCTCCTAAAGTACAAAACAGAACACTCAGGTCACCGTGCCTCTCACAACAAGTCCACAATATGTCTATTTAATTTACCTACCGGTCTGCTGATGACGTCAACACAAACAGCTTCTCAATCCTCGTCAAAGTTGGAACTCTACTAAAACTGGGAAGTTGAGTTTTGACTTAGCAAAAAAGAGAAGTCTATAGATCTATAGATCTAGTTCTTTAATCTTGTGTTCTTGAAATCAACGACGTGGAACCTGGAAGCTGCGGTACACACTCACAACAACAAGAGCCTTGTCTGTGATGCTGGTGTCCATACACACTGGCACGACCGTCCCCCAAGCAAGAAGACAAGTGTGGAAACAGAAACGTGTACTGGATCGAACAAAACAACAAACAACTGAAATAAGAGCTCAGTTCAAAACAACAAGGCATCGAGAAGTGATTCGGTGCAACCGACTCCGGAACACGTCCATGCAGTGTAAACAACTTCAAGTTCTATTCTCTTCTACACATTCCACAGAAAGTGAGACTCAGGGGGGCAGGGAGGGGTGAAATGGGGGGGGTTGATGGACATTATGAATAACAACATACACTGGAGGTGACACTCTTCTACACGAACACACACACACACACACACGCGTGGGTATAGACACACACAGTCAAAGGCATCCATTCACCAAAAAAAAAAAAAAATCTAGAAGCGACGTAGAGATTTGCGAACATACCTACTCACGCATGGGAAACACACTCACACTAGCGCGCGTGCGATCTCCCGCACTGACACATGTTTAAGCGCGGGCTTGTGACACGATTGATTCAATGGAAACGGGGAAGGGAGAGGGGTTTGGAAGTGGAAAGAGGGAGGAGATCGATACTAGAGGAATTGATGACAGGAGTTCTTTTCCTTCCAGCTGCCTCTCTCTCTCTCTCTCTCTCTCTCTCTCTCTCTCTCTCTCTCTCTCTTCATTTATTCTAGGTTGGTTGTTTTTTTTTTCGCAATATATGAAGATGAACGTATGAGACACGTTAGTAGCCACGGGGAGGAGCTCGGGGGAGGGGATCATTCCAAGAGGGCGTAAATGCGGTCAGAAGGTTAAGACGTGCCTGAAGACAGGGATGCTGAGTGACAGCTTATGCAAGGTAGCATAGTGTGTGGCTGGATACTCAACAGCGGCCAAAAACTTTAAGGACGCTTATAACAGAGTCTCCTTAGACATGCTCTGAAGATTTGTGCAGATTTAGAACAAGCAATACACAAAACAAATTTAATTAATTACTAATTGTTTAACTTTTGATTGATACGTGTAAAAGTATGGACTATAAATAATTATACAGAATTTTAACTTTATCCGAGAATGGGAAGTGGGAGAAAAAAGGTGTAAAATGTAATAAAGGGATTTAATCAATACATACATCCACATCTCTCATTAAGTAGCATTTATTTCCCTTATTTTCATATCAAACAAAATAAATAATCATCAACAACTAATTGGTTATTTTTTTTAAATGATTCATGTCTTGTTAAGCTTAATAAATAATTGTGCAGTTTTCACTTGATCCGAGAATGGGTAATGGGTGAAAAGTCATGATTGAATTCTTTACCAGACAGACAGAGTGGTTTGAAATACGTTTTGTAATAAAAAATTTTTACAAGTTTGTAAGAATTAAAAATATTTTGGTCACATCCAAAGTCAGAACTTTGCGTTTTATGGAAAATTTTAGCTATAGCATATTAAAACTTTTATGCACCATTCATAAGAACAATACAGTTTCTTGAATTCATGGACCAAACACGTGGTTATGATAGCGCCACAGCATCAAGTAGTAGCTATATCCTAAGCTATTGTTAGCGTGTTTATCTCTGTGTGTTACAGCTGGTTTGGATATTGTCTTTAAAGTTGTCATGGCGTTCAATTTTGTACGTTCAGTTTTTGTAAGCAATTTTGTCTTTCAAATCACGTGACTATGACGTTTTCTTTCAGAAATAGAGATGACTATATCGACTATCTCTATATATAATTCTCTTCAACAGTTCCTCCCTCAACAGTTTAAACGAGAAGTAAAGGAAAGTCCACGAGAAAACAAGAGGGGGGGGGGGAAGTAAACTACTCTGTAGTAACTATCGAGGCGACAGAGCAAGCTCAAGAGTTTGGACACCATGGAAAGATCACTCTTTTATTTTTGCAACTCGGCCTAGGTAATTTAAGAGGCGAAAAAAGAGAGGGGCGAGGGGGGGGGTAGTATTCATCCGTCACTTAATAGCAGAACCGGAATTAACCATTGTAGAGCCCTATGCAAAACTGATTTCGCGGGGCCAAGTTTTGGTAGGGATACGGATAATAAGTGAAAATTAAGAGTTTGTATTAGAAAATAAATTCGTCTTTGCATAATGCCGTTTTTTGTTTTAATCGCGCGTAGGAGTGGCGTTTTCCATATTGACAATTTTCGTCTATATATTTCAGGAGATTTGTATGAGTTTTCAAAAGATTTTAATAATATCCTGATATTTCCAGGACTTTTTCGTATATTTTGCGATTTCAGGAGATTTCCAGGACTTCCTGTTAAATCGACAGGAGGCGGCGGAAAATCTGTTATAAGTTATAAAATGGTTTAATTTAATAATTTATACACCTAAAATTAGCGCGGGTCCTATAAAAGTGCGGGTCCCACTGCGGTCGCATTGGTTGCAGTGGCCTAATGTCGGCCCTGCTAAATAGCGGCGTATGCTGCGCCGCCGGTCGGCTAGTACCTACTAATTTGATAAGATAGAAACTCATTTTACTATGAGAGCGATAGATTTTGTTTTGAATTATTGATTTCCTAAGCAGCAAGTTCAGGTGCTTTTTAAAAGACAACAAGAAGATAAAGAACAATTGAATGGATGTCCCATTCTCTTTCTCTCTCTCCCATTCTCTCTGTCTCTCTCTCTCATTCGCTTTATTACATTCTCTCTCACACACGTACACATTAGTTTCCATTTTCTCTTTTTTTATTTTTTCCTATCATTTTCTTCTTTCGGTGTCTCTTATTTTATCTCTATCATTTACTCTCTTATACTCTCTCTTATTTTCTTTGTCTAATTCCCCCCCCCCCTCCATTGACTTCCACTTTCAAGTTGTAGGTATAGAAACCTTGCTTCAAGATTATGTTATTGTATTCTTAAGAGAGTATTGATCTGTTTGCATTTTTCTTTTTTTCTCTTTTACTGTAACGTGCAACTCTCTCTCTCTCTCTCTCTCTCTCTCTCTCTCTCTCTCTCTCTCTCTCTCTCTCTTCTTGCGCTTTCGTTTCCCTCCGCCTTTCTTGTCGACCCTGACTTGTGTCCACTTTCTCCCCCTCTCCCTCCCCCCCCCACCCCACATACGCACGTTTCAATTCATTGAATTATTCTAAGCCGCATGTGATCGCGTTACCATGGCAACATCGGTAAATATCATACGAATCTAAAAATAGAAAATTTCTGGGTTTTACCAAAGTAATGCACATGGTATATAAAGGTATATTTTATAAAATGTTTAGATTGCATGACAGCTATAAAACATATCAATTGTATTTTTATCAAATTAGACGTCACGCTCGGGATTAATGGACCTCATTCACTAATCGTAAACAAACAACATTTAGCCACGTGATAATATTGATAAAAGAATGAAAGAAAAAAACGTATCACGTGACAGCCTTTATGGATTACGTAATCTGTATAGAAGAGATAGAGAACCACGTGGCTAAATGTTGTTTGTTTACAATTGGTGAATGAGGTCAATTAGCGCCTGCACAGGCTTCATGTTTTTGTTTTTTTTAGTATTTTTTTTTAAAGAGATAAAAAGAGATAATTTTGTTTTCGCTTCACCTACTACTTACTAGAGTGGAGAGTTTCAAGATCAACTAAACAAGGTCAATGACCCTCAATTTAGCTTGTAAATTGTGAACTAATCAAAAGTGACCAAAAAGAAGAGCTTACATTTGTTTTTATTGGTCAGTGCTAAAATTATTATGTAACATATCAACCCAGTCTTTATTCTGCACACCGGATATACACCAAAACTCTTGCTATTTGTAGGTCTTCCTGCCTGAATGAAAACGTCCAATATGAACATGGATAGAGGTCGCTGTAAGCGTGCTCATTTCAATCAAGTATTGGCACCTTCACATGAACAATCAAGACTAAATATTTCTGTGCTCAAAATACACCATTTTTTTTACAAAGATTACATTTCGTCTGTTCATCTGTCTGTCTGGGTGGATTCTTTTACACTTTTTACTCCATTCTTTGATCACGTTGAACGTTTGCACAATTATTTATTGTCCATGAATCAATCAAAAAGTTAAACCAATTAGCAGCTTTAAAAAAAATTAGCTAATCAATAAGTGAACATTAATCAATTTAGTTGCATGTAGAAAAAAGGGAATATAAAACTTGCACTATTGACTGATATGTCCGCGATTTAACGATGCTCTCCCTTCGCTCAATATAAGCTTCGTTGTTGTTGTTTGTTCTAAATTATTTTTGATTGTTTCATTTGCATTATGTCCTCTAACGTTCAAGGGGGGGGGAGGGGATGTATGCAGTCTAGAACGCGAGTAATACCTTGCCTAACAGTACAGCCGAATACCTAGCTGCAATGGTGGAACCCTAGCTCAAATATTGAGATGTCTGTTTCCAGAATTTAAACATTTTGGCCTGGTCATAGTCAAGTTTACCAAGGTAAGTAGCAAACTATTTGATTATTAGCTTTACAGAAATATTTCAGTCAATATACATTTCTAATAAGTATGCAATCTTTGACAGTATTTTATGACAGTTTCAAGAAATGTTGTTTTTTTTTCGATGAAGTTAAAAAAAAAAATGCCTCAACAAATGAGAGTTTGTACTTTTAATGTATTAATATAGAAATCAACAACATAGGTGGGAACTGTACAACAGAAAGTTATAAAGATACTCTCAAGTCAAGAACTTCATCAAGGCAACATTACGACAATCTAAAGATGGTCTGGGAAATCAGGGGAGATAATTCTATATATACTAAAATTTAAAATATGTTTTACTTATTACCTCCCCTTAAGAAACTATAACGTTATTACAAATGCGTCAGTGAGAAAAGTATTCCTTGTAGTATTTATAGTACTCTATTGACAATACTAACTGTAACTTTCTTTTCGATTGTTAATTATTTGTTCGTTTTCAATATTTCACATTTTCCATTATTCTAAAATACAGAATTCTGGAGCTCAGGCATAGAATGTTCGAGATCTACAATTAAAAAAACAACAACAAAAAACAACATTGAATTGTCATTGAATTGTGAAATTGTTTCAATTTATTGAGTTACACATAAAGTTTGTTAGCATGGATAAACCATATAAAAAAAAAAGGGTAGAGATGAAGCGATTGAGAACCGGATGTAAGAAATAGAAATGGATTCTACATTTTCTTCAAGCACTTCAAAAATGTTCTCGATATTTGACTGGTCCCAAAGCCTATCTAGGAACTCAATGTGTCTTAGAAAGCGATCACGGCAACATTCACAGTTATATACCCCCCTACGTTCTCTCCCTTTTCCCAACTTGTCCAGACACGTGATAGGAGCATGGCGCAAATATTTCTAATCACAGAGATTTAGTATTGTCAGTCTAGATCTAGACCCTAGCGCTATTAGAGCATGGAATGGGTTGCCTGACCTAGCAGAATGTAGGTCATTGGTTAATATGCATGACTAAATGCATGACGCGTAGGATGTAATCATATTCTTTTTTGAGGTAAGATTGACGCGTAGGATGTAATCATATTCTTTTTTGAGGTAACATCTTACGTCTGTATTATATAAGATAAGATAAGATAAGATCTATAACACATTTACTTTCATGACCGTTCCAAACTAACTGATTTAATTACACTTGCTAGTGGCTTTCATCTTTGTTGTTTTAAGTAATTTATGCTATGTTTTTCTTGTTCCCTTTGTGTGGTTTAACGCTTGTCACTGTCCACTCCCCTCCCAATCCCCACGCTTTCCAGAGAAAAAGATTTAAAGAGTTTTCAGATATTTGAATTCAATGAAACATATTTGTTTGTTAAATCTCTCAAAGATGATTGAATACATCAAACATGCTTTGTTAAAAAAGACAAAAACAATATATAGCATCAATTAGCCGGTTCCACTGACTTTAAAAAGACAATAATTTCAATTGTATGGTTCAAACATTTATTATCTTTGGACGAAGAAATTATCTTAAAACTAAAGAAAGTTGTTCAAAAACTACTAGTGTCGATTTCTACCTAGCTCCGAACTAACAGGGAAGTCTAGCAGACGATCACGCAGGCCAGCAGACGACAACAGGAAGAGGCTTCGGAAATGAGGCCAGTTTGATCTTTGACCTTTTCATCCTAAAACATCTTGACGTCCGATGACAGGACCAGTAGTGTTTAAAGAGGGCACACAGCTGCGAGCGATACGACAGCATCAGATATTCATATTGTCATCAAGAAATGGATTCAGTCATTTGAGAACTGACTTTGAAAGCCTGGAAATTGAGTCAGCAGAAGTAACTCGATTAGTGTTTCAAGTATTGTTAATGTATGCAGGCGGGTTTCTTGTTTCTCTAAACTCTGTACAGCTGTGGTGCGGTCATCTTCACAGTGGACATTGCTCCACAGTAACGTAAGAAGTTCTAGAATTGAAAGCAGGTTGTGGCCTCACTTGCTCTTCTTTTCAATTAGTGATTTAAAAAAAAGCAAGTTTTTAGCTTAGCTTGTTGAAAGGTCTAAAAAACGCAGTCATAGTATACTAATGTAATATCAGTCCACTGATATATGCCTAAAAGAAGTTTGATCTCCACCGATGAAGAAATGATGAAGACAACTTTAATTTTTCAGAATTCAAAAGTTCCCAGATTTAAAGTTTTTAAATATAAATTTATGAAATAAGAAAAGCTTAAAAAAACAACAACATTTGTATGTTAATATGAAACCCCATGCAGTTATCATTACATGGGGAGATTTATTACAGCCTAAAGTGCCATGACTTGCAAGAAGCTGTAACAGAACTGAGTGTCATTACACTTACTTATGACAGATACTACCTACATTGAAATGACTTTTTAAAATGTATCGATTATACATTGATGATTAGATTTTTTTTTGTCATACTCTGTTTAGGTGAGGATGCATGTCATGACGGTGTCCTTGACATTTCACATCCGGAAGAAGTGATCTAATGTTTCTGTATTTGTTTTAAGTTTTCAAATTATGAATAAAAACGAGAAAAACACACATTTCTACAACGAAAAGAAATGTCTATGGAACAAAGAAAAACACATTAACCCGATCATTTCTACAATTATCTTTTGTTCGCCTTTCAAACGCAGACTTTCTGAACACAAGAAAACATTACGACATTGAGTCTTTCTTTTTTTTTTCAAGAACAACGTAAAGACTTTTTTTTCTAATAGTTACGCAATTATGATGGAATGTGTTTGAATGTGTCCCATTCTTCTCTCTCTCTCTCTCTCTCTCTCTCTCTCTCTCTCTCTCCCTCTCTTTCTTTCTCGTTCTCTTTGTCTCCGTGTATTTTGCAAGACAGCTTCTTCCAAAAAGAATTATCCCACAAGATAATAGAGCCTTCAAGACGAGAACAATCGTACACAGGAAGTGTAATTGGTCTTTTACACAGAGAGAGAGAGAGAGAGAGAAATATTTGTTTGGGCTATGACATAGCAATCTTCAAATCCGAAAGAACATCCCAAACATGTAAAACAAACAAAGCAACTGTCTTAATGTGTATTTATAGGATTATTTAGAGTTTAGAAGGTAGTGTGAATGTTTACGGTTCGTATAAAAGCTTCTAGAAGTGGATGGAAGCTAAACTCAAAACTTTAACAATTTATATCAAGTTTAGGTTTAACAAGGACAACATGTCCAAAATGTCACACCCTTGTGGTTAAACTGTGATTGAGGTTTGTGTTTTAAACACTTTAGGAGCCAAACTCATGCGGCTTTCATGGTCAGAATTTATTCAGGTTACAATGAAGTACTGATCCGCAAGAGTGCGGCCTGATTTCAATGACTACATATTAGATCAGTGTTTCCCAAACTGTGTACAGCGGAACCCTAGTGTTTCGCGAGGCCTGACTGGGTGTTCCACAAACTACTGGATACTTAACTAGAGTAGGCCACCGCGGGAAGTCATCTCTCTAAAAAGAAAATAAGCAAAGTGTCCCGCTAAATACAAAGAATGTGTGAGATGTTCCGTTAAGGACAAAGTTTGGGAACCACTGCAGTTGACATACACGTTGACGGCTCCCCCCAAAATGCACGTAGTCGAGACTTTGAGGACACGTTAAAGCCTCAAAAACATGATCGAGAAATGATTTAGTGTTCATGAGCACTTTGATTGTTCATCGGCTTACGCCCGCCACACTTCGAAGATTATATAATTTATCATCGCAAATATGGGAGCATATGCGAGCTGACAAAACGAAATCAGATTTTATTTATCATCACTAAGTTCGAGGTCCTCAGACGTATGAGCATTGAATGGTCAAGACCACTGGTCAAGCCACAGCGGTTTCCAATACTCAGAAGTTATACAACATGTCATTGATTTAAGGTTTATGATGTGTGTTTCAGTTGAGCGTTGTCCATGGAATAAACTAGAGAAATGTGTCCCTGTGTTACTGGGGCTAATATTCTATACTTATGGAGCCATTAGTCGTTACAGATCAACTTATGTATAGAAATGTAATATTAACAAAAACTAAATGAAATTGTTCTGAAACTATTTTACCAAAACCCTTTTGATTTAGTGCTACATTTATCATTTTATGTGATATTTGACGATTATATTTTTTAGGCGTCAGAAAATAAATTCATTTGTCTACTTAAAATGTTTGCAACAGTGTAGGCACTGTGTAGGTCTCTTTTCGGTTAATATTCACATCAATCCTCAAATCTCTAGTTGTAGTTAAACAATCTTTTATTCGTGGTTGAAACCCATAATGCCGCCATAATTAGTTTATAATGCCGATATATATGGTTTTTTTTTAAACAGCCACACAATTCTTTATAAAACAAAGATGTAGGCTTATTATCATGTTCCGCAAACTAGTAAAGATCCGCCCACTGGTCCTGGTAGATTCAACATTCAGAGTCTCTATTCATAAACGCACAAACGTTAAAGGTCATGGTATCAATCCATCAGAGAAAATATGAGAGTCCTAAGTAGGTAAAGATACATTTTTCAACCTTTTTTTTTTGGAGGGGATTTTCTCCACTTTGTGTCTACGTTTCGGCGGGCCGGATATAACCACGTCGCGGGCCGGATCTGGCCCGCGGGCCGTATTTTGGGCATCACTGTTCTAGATATTTAACAGTTGATATAGAAAATATATATCGCTGAGAAAAGAATTACAAGCTTGTTGATAATTTTCTTCAAATTGAAAAATAAATAAATTTAAATTTGGTAAGAGAACTAATTAAAAAAATCTTCATTTTGTTCGGCGTAGAGGCCTAGAAGTTCATTGTTCCAGTAGGTCGTATAACACCTTTTCAGGCCTCGTGGAACACTAGGGTTCCGCGGACCACAGATTGGGAAACACTGATCTAACATTTTATTTTAACACCTTCTCTCCCACTGTTAATCCGTTTCCTTCTCTATTTGACCAGCGTCCCCCTTTTCTGTCACGTGATCTACGGCGGCTGTCGTTAAGTGTTACTTAGCCTTGAACGTCTGCTCGATGACCAAAAAAAAACAGGAAGGGAAGGGGGGAGAAGGTGAATCTTTGGGCGAAATCGATTTCAGATTATTTGTGTAGTTATAGTTTATCCGTATCGACCGTATCTTATCCGTTAGAGTAGAGTATTCGAGTATCTCTAGAGATTGAGTCCAGCGGCATCGATATTAGGAGTAAGTTTCCGTTTTGCATGATGGAAGAAAGGGAGGGGAGGGTGTAATGTTTGATACTGGCCTTTGGGATAGATCTAGATCTGTTCACATGCTGTTCATTTGGTTTTCTAACTATCAGCCCAAATGACTACTTACCTAGCTACCTAACAACCTAGCTATTTGCCCAAATGACTACTTACTTACCTAGCTACCTAACAACCTATTTATGATAGTTTGGGATTAGACGACTACCTCCTGTGAATATGTATAGGACATATACGTAAGATAGGAAAATAGTTGAAATTAATTCTGTATATGTGATCCCTAGCGCCCGACTGTTAACTTAAATGATATTTTAATGTCTAGAATATATCTGTCCTAAAGTAAGTCACAAGGATTATGCATAATTTCAGCTTAGTCGCAATACTGCTTGTCACAAAACATGTATTCCAACATTGCCTGCAACAAAAAAAAACATGTTCCGACATCACCTGTCATCACGTATATATTCCAGCATCACCTGTCAAACATGTTCCACCATCACCTGTCATCACATAAACATCTCCTGTCACACATGTCTCAACATTACCTGCCATACATTTTCCAACCATAATCTGTCATCACATAAACATCTCCTGTCACACATGTCTCAACATTACCTGCCATAAATTTTCCAACCATAATCTGTCATCACATACATTTTACAAGATCAAATGTCGTATATGTTCCACCATCATCTGTAATGCATGTTCCAAAAATTGTTTCGAAATCGCCTGTCACTACACACTTGTTTCCACATTGCCTGTCACTACACACTTGTTTCCACATTGCCTGTCACTACACACTTGTTTCCACATTGCCTGTCACTACACACTTGTTTCCACATTGCCTGTCACTACACACTTGTTTTCACATCACCTGTCACCATACACTTGTTTTCACATCGCCTGTCACCATACACTTGTTTTCACATTGCCTGTCACCATACACTTGTTTCCACATTGCCTGTCACCATACACTTGATTTCACATTGCCTGTCACCATACACTTGTTTCCACATTGTCTGTCACCATACACTTGTTTCCACATTGCCTGTCACCATACACTTGTTTCCACATTGCCTGTCTTGTTTCCACATTGCCTGTCACCACACACTTGTTTCCACATTGCCTGTCACCATACACTTGTTTCCACATTGTCTGTCTTGTTTCCACAATGCCTGTCACCATACACTTGTTTCCACATTGCCTGTCACCATACACTTGTTTCCACATTGCCTGTCTTGTTTTCACATTGCCTGTCACCATACACTTGTTTCCACATTGCCTGTCACCATACACTTCTTTCCACATTGCCTGTCTTGTTTCCACATTGCCTGTCACCATACACTTGTTTCCACATTGCCTGTCACCATACACTTGTTTCTACATTGCCTGTCACCATACACTTGTTTCCACATTGCCTGTCTTGTTTCCACATTGCCTGTCACCATACACTTGTTTCCACATTGCCTGTCTTGTTTCCACATTGCCTGTCACCATACACTTGTTTCCACATCACCTGTCGCCATACACTTGTTTCCACATTGCCTGTCACCATACACTTGTTTCCACATTGCCTGTCTTGTTTCCACATTGCCTGTCACCATACACTTGTTTCCACATCACCTGTCGCCATACACTTGTTTCCACATTGCCTGTCACCATACACTTGTTTCCACATTGCCTGTCTTGTTTCCACATTGCCTGTCACCATACACTTGTTTCCACATTGCCTGTCACCATACACTTGTTTCCACATTGCCTGTCACCATACACTTGTTTCCACATTGCCTGTCACCACACACTTGTTTCCACATTGCCTGTCTTGTTTCCACATTGCCTGTCACCACACACTTGTTTCCACATTGCCTGTCACCACACACTTGTTTCCAAATCACCTGACACAGTGAATAGTTCAGTATTTATTACTACAATCTTCTCCACTCTAACCCACCAAGCATAATTCAAGCATGAGTTATTGTTGAAAGTTTCTCATTTCACTACCACAGTCAAACAAAGATCTACATTTCTTTTGTTCTTTGCATGGCCTAATGCAGGAAGGTCGACTTGACCCATCTCAAATGTCTCACTTTTGTTTGTTTGTTACCCAGACATTTTGTATAGACTTGTGCTATCAGCGGGGTATCATTCCAAGCACGCACGAGAACTAGCAAATAATGGCAAGAGAAAGGGAAACAACTTTTTTCAAAATACAGACAATAAAATCAAAGCCTGCAGAACTTTATATAAACGTTGAATCAATCAGTTGCAAACACTCATAACATCGATTGCTAACATACACACGAGAGGGGGGGGAGGACGAAAGAGCGGGAAAAAAGAGAGACGGGTGAGAGAGAGAGATAGAGAGAAAGAGAGCGAAAAAGAGAAAGAATCATAGAGTAAGAGAGATGAAGAGGGCGAGAGAGGGAGAGAGAAGACAAAAGAGATAGGAAAAGAAATATAATATAGAGAGCGAGAAAAAGAGTAAAATGGAGAGGTAAAGAGAGAAAGACGGAAAGAGAAAGATTGAGAGAGAGGATGAGAGACAGAGAAAGACACAAAGAGAAAGATTGAGAGAGAGAGGATGAGAGACAGAGAAAGACACAAAGAGAAAGATTGAGAGAGAGGATGAGAGACAGAGAAAGACAGAGCACTACAGCTAAAAAGATAATCTAATCTATTCCATTGAATTTAAGGTATATGTATGTATGTATGCCCCGCATAAAAATCCAATCCATTTGACCAATCTTGATCAAACTTGGCATAAATGTTCCTTAGATCATGGTGGAGACAGTAGTGTTTGTTTAATGTCCCTCCCCCAAACCGGGGGGGGGGGGGGGGGGGAGGGGGGGTTGAACTAAAATAAAAACAATGGCTTAAATTTACCTCTATTAAAGAAGGATACTTTTTAACAAATCAGGTAAACCCGTTTTCAAACTCCACTTTTATTTTTGTTGCAAAATCAAATGTGGGAAGAGAACATCTAAATCCAATCCACTAGATCAGTAATACCCAAACTCTAAAAAAAAAACTATGAAAGATTATCTACAACAGTGAAAAGAAGTTAAAACTCTTTTGATATTTATACACACATAAAGCTTACTTCTTAGCACTAAATATTGATCAGAAACAAGAAGCTGTGGTCAAATTGTGTGTTTGGCTATTACTCGCAAAACAAACTGCTGTGCTTACTTAATTAAAAAAAGGCGAATCAAGCAAACAAGCAAATCTGACAAAGCCTGGGCAGATGCTGTGGAGTGTAGACGGACATACAGCACAAGCGCAATAGCCGCTTTACCCTGCTATGGTTATTCAAACTTATAAAGTGTTAATCTTGTTTCATGTCATCTGCTATCTAAAACCAATGATATTAAGCTAATGTCTAAAGACAAACCTTCTGAATCCATGACTTAGAAGTCCATTGATAGAATAAGACAAAGGAAAAGAATGATGCCGCTTGAGTTAAATCCCTTGGACCTCCATGTCACTTGTTCTCTATTAGAATGACATTCCATGCCGTTGTAGGTGTTCGCCTGATCCAGATATTTAGTTCAGCAATGTCAGTCTGTATAGAAAGTTTCAAAACAGGATTAGCGCTTCATAAGCACGAGAGACTAGATCTAGATTCGATTGTATTAAAAAATATAACACATTTGAGTCTAAAAAAGAGAGCTATCTTGGCAAAATGTGAAAAAAAAGATATGTTTTGTAACATGATAAATAACAAGTAATCCACCAAATTGCTTCACCTTCAATAACCACACTGCCTCAACCACCTTACTGCTCCACCATCCACAATACTTCAACAACCAAATTGCTTCAATAACCACACTGCCTCAACCACCTTACTGCTCCACCATCCACAATACTTCAACAACCAAATTGCTTCAATAACCACACTGCCTCAACCACCTTACTGCTCCACCATCCACAATCCTTCAACAACCAAATTGCTTCAATAACCACACTGCCTCAACCACCTTACTGCTCCGACATCGATACCACACCTGTAATTGGAGTCTCTAGGCAAGGCGAATAGTGAGGCCCAAGACGAATAGTGAGGCCCAAGACGAATAGTGAGGCCCAAGACGAATAGTGAGGCCCAAGACGAATAGTGAGGCCCAAGACGAATAGTGAGGCCCAAGAGGAAATGAATAGGGTGGTCCCAAATGAAATACAAAAGCGAAATAAATTAAGCCCGAAATAATACGCAATAAATTAAAAACTTCCTGTATCTAGATCTAAATCAACAAGAAGGTTAAATTCATATCGCGCCGTTAGCACGAAAGTGTTTCATGGACGATTCATGATCACCAGATAAGAACTAATATTTCGAAGTTTCATCAAAATGAACAATGGTCTTCTAACATATAAGGCATATTAGTATAGTTCCAAGTAGATCTAAATATTGGAGAGTAAACATAAAGCCATAGGGTCCTGTTATGTTTTAGATTTGATTCATGTTTAAGTTTTTTTCTCTTAAATAGCTTCTTTGCGTTTTGTGCGAGGCTCCCATCCATCGGAGGCCCTATGCGGCTGCCTAGTTCGCCTATGCTTAAGGCCGGCTCTGACCACACCACTAATCACACTTCTCCCTCACCAACAGTTTTGCAACAATTATTTCTACATCGGACACCTTATACTTGTAGCCTACAGTTCTCTATTGAACAAGTACATCTACATCAGACACCTTATACTTGTAGCCTAAAGCTCTCTATTGAACAAGTACATCTACATCAGACACCTTATACGTGTAACCTACATTCTCCATTGAACAAGTACATCTACATCGGACACCTTATACTTGTAGTCTTAAGCTCTCTATTGAACAAGTACATCTACATCAGACACCTTATACTTGTAGCCTAAAGCTCTCTATTGAACAAGTACATCTACATCAGACACCTTATACTTGTAGCCTACAGCTCTCTATTGAACAAGTACATCTACATCAGACACCTTATACTTGTAACCTACATTCTCCATTGAACAAGTACATCTACATCGGACACCTTATACTTGTAGCCTAAAGCTCTCTATTGAACAAGTACATCTACATCGGACACCTTATACTTGTAGCCTACAGCTCTCTATTGAACAAGTACATCTACATCAGACACCTTATACTTGTAGCCTATAGCTCTCCATTGAACAAGTACATCTACATCGGACACCTTATACTTGTAGCCTACATTCTCCATTGAACAAGTACATCTACATCGAACACCTTATACTTGTAGCCTACAGCTCTCTATTGAACAAGTACATCTACATCAGACACCTTATACTTGTAGCCTACAGCTCTCTATTGAACAAGTAGGGGAAGGTGGGGTGAAATGTCACAAGGGTAAGTTGTCACAAACACTATATCGATATAATGTGATGCGCTATCAAAAATGTGAAACTACAGTTGAGATGTTTACGGAAACATTTACAAATAGTTATAAAATGAAGTCGATACGCATTTTAAAATTATCATGATTCATTGTTTTTGACTGTTCGGAAAGTGGAATTTTATTTTTGTGTAATTTTGTTGAAAAACACTTATAATTTTGAGATGATTGTCTAACATTACACTGTTCCATGTCTCTGTGTATTAGTTACACATTGAAATTAGTTTTTTTCTTAAAGCTCGACCCAATAAAATGTTATTGGAATAAATGTTCAGAAAATTGTTGTGGGGCAAGTTGTCACACAGGTTGGGGTAATATGTCACAGTTGTGACAATTTGCCCCAATGAAGATTAAGCATTTTGAAAACAAATTTTAATATTAATATTTGTTTATAAATAATTATTTGTTTGATTGATTCCTTTTTATGGATGATACCTAAATAGATACCTAAATAGTATTAAGCGACTTTCTCTTTAAATAATGCTGTTTACAAAGGTTATGACAGCATCAACATACAGAAAAGATGTCCTCCGGGCGCAACATTTATTTTAGGAAAGAAGTTACCTAGTCCTACTATTTAGATAGGTTGGAAGTGAGTGCATTGCTGAAAGAAGTGAACAGATATTGTACAAATAATATATAGAAAAAATAAACATTATTTTGAAGAAAAACCTACAGCTTTCCTTGTTAGGTCCAAAACTTTTCAGAACCTCCACATACATATCATTATTTCACGACGGCCAGTCAAGGAAACTACTATAAGAACAAAGTCTTGACTTAATATGCTATTTCTTTTAGACATAGCAAGATATGGTGATTTTTTAAATGTGTGACATTTTACCCCATGCCTGTGTCAACTTACCCCGGTGTGGGGCAAATTGTCACAACCTCAACCCAGCCACTTTTTTGTTGTATAACTTTGATAAATAAAGAGATAAAGTTTATTTCATTTACTCTAATTGTTGTCTGAATGCTTATTTTACAGCATGTTAAGTTTGGTGAGAATCAATGAATTCTAAATATGTTTAAAACATCAAAATCTGAAAACTGTGACAACTAGCCCCACCTTCCCCTACATCTACATCAGACACCTTATACTTGTAACCTACATTCTCCATTGAACAAGTACATCTACATCGGACAACTTATACTTGTAGTCTTCAGCTCTCTATTGAACAAGTACATCTACATCGGACACCTTATACTTGTAGCCTTCAGCTCTCTATTGAACAAGTACATCTACATCAGACACCTTATACTTGTAGCCTACAGCTCTCTATTGAACAAGTACATCTACATGGGACACCTTATACTTGTAGCCTAAAGCTCTCTATTGAACACGTGCATCTACATGGGACACCTTATACTTGTAGCCTAAAGCTCTCTATTGAACACGTGCATCTACATGGGACACCTTATACTTGTAGCCTAAAGCTCTCTATTGAACACGTGCATCTACATGGGACACCTTATACTTGTAGCCTATAGCTCTCCATTGAACAAGTACATCTACATCGGACACCTTATACTTGTAGCCTACAGCTCTCTATTGAACAAGTACATCTACATGGGACACCTTATACTTGTAGCCTAAAGCTCTCTATTGAACACGTGCATCTACATGGGACACCTTATACTTGTAGCCTATAGCTCTCCATTGAACAAGTACATCTACATCGGACACCTTATACTTGTAGCCTACAGCTCTCTATTGAACAAGTACATCTACATGGGACACCTTATACTTGTAGCCTTCAGCTCTCTATTGAACAAGTACATCTACATGGGGCACCTTATACTTGTAGCCTATAGCTCTCTATTGAACAAGTACATCTACATCAGACACCTTATACTTGTAACCTACATCTCTGCATTGAACAAGTATTCAATAATGAACGAATGTTGTTTTTTTTTAATGGAAAAAAACAACAACTTAAAAACTTAACAGTAAAATTACTCTGACAAACAATCAACCTACCCTCCTGACTACTTACTTACCTAGCTACCTGACAACCTAACTGTCTGCCACCTGATACTTACTTACCTAGCTACCTGACAACCTAACTGTCTGCCACCTGACTACTTACTTACCTAGCTACCTGACTACCTAGCTACCTATCCACCTGACCACTTATCTAGCTACCTGACAACCTAACTGTCTGCCACCTGACTACTTACTTACCTAGCTACATGACTACCTAGCTACCTATCCACCTGACCACTTATCTAGCTACCTGACCACTTATCTAGCTACCTGACTACCTAGCTTCTTCCATGTACCTGTTATCTTCATGTTTCTATCTATATTATTTCAAAATTAATGAAAATATGTGAAAACGATGACTCATCATTTATGACTCATGAGTTATTTTACAAATTATGACTCATGAGTTATTTTTCAAAACACATCTTTAAAGCCAAGAGTTTAGACTTTCACAAGACATGCATACAGGTGCTTCCACATCAGGTGTTCACCACTCTAGTTCATTCTGTGAAATCTCCACGTGGCATATTGTCCTGGCTAATGACTAAAGTGTTGGTGCTGTTGAAACTAACGAGACATTACCTTTTATTTGACATTCTTTGTCAAATAGACAAAAATATATTAACATTTTAGAAAATACGTTGAGGGAATAACTCCACATTTGCATCCATATCTCTCAATACTGTAAGAATGTATTTCCTTTATGATATTAAACAAAATTCCTTAATTGTGAACATTTTATTAAATACATATTTTTATTGACTCATGTAATGCCTTCGACAATAAAATAATTGGGCAAAGTTTTATCTTCATTTGAACATGGGAATAACATGAGACAGAGTGAGTTGATAGAAGCCTTGTACCAGACAGACAGAGTGAGTTGATAGAAGCCTTGTACCAGACAGACAGAGAGAGTTGATAGAAGCCTTGTACCAGACAGACAGAGTGAGTTGATAGAAGCCTTGTACCAGACAGACAGAGTGAGTTGATAGAAGCCTTGTACCAGACAGACAGAGTGAGTTGATAGAAGCCTTGTACCAGACAGACAGAGTGAGTTGATAGAAGCCTTGTACCAGACAGACAGAGTGAGTTGATAGAAGCCTTGTACCAGACAGACAGAGTGAGTTGATAGAAGCCTTGTACCAGACAGACAGAGTGACTTGATAGAAGCCTTGTACCAGACAGACAGAGTGAGTTGATAGAAGCCTTGTACCAGACAGACAGAGTGAGTTGATAGAAGCCTTGTACCAGACAGACAGAGTGAGTTGATAGAAGCCTTGTACCAGACAGAGTGAGTTGATAGAAGCCTTGTACCAGGCAGACAGAGTGAGTTGATAGAAGCCTTGTACCAGACAGACAGAGTGAGTTGATAGAAGCCTTGTACCAGACAGACAGAGTGAGTTGATAGAAGCCTTGTATAAAAATACTCATGAATGATGTTAACAATACTTAAAGCAAAAACAGTTTGGAGAACTGAAGAAGAAAGTGTTTTGTTGTTTAGCCTCTACACTTAGTTCATGTGGTCCGTCCCGTGGTCCATGCTAGGGGATAGAATCCTTGTTTAGCCTCTACACTTAGTTCATGTGGTACGTCCCGTGGTCCATGCTAGGGGATAGAATCCTTGTTTAGCCTCTACACTTAGTTCATGTGGTACGTCCCGTGGTCCATGCTAGGGGATAGAATCCTTGTTTAGCCAAAGTCCCTGCATTTGTGTATCCCTTCGCAATGAGGGAACATATATTTTGTTGTCCAGGGTGTGTCTTTTGTGAAACTCTATCTTTGAGATGAATTGATATTTAGACCTGGTCCATACACCTGAGACCATACTACATTCACGGGCATGATGTCTGGGTGCTGTACATTGGGACAGAAAATGTCTGGCAGACGACAAGGGGAAATAAACGTTTTGGAACTTTTCAGACCTGTTGTAGTTAATCTCCTTATGCAGGATTACATATTTCTTTCATCTATTAATACCTTTCAAAAGTATTAAACATGTAAAAGAGTAAACAAAACGTTTATTTCAAACAATAAACTAAATACCTTCCCGATATGAAAAAAAAAAATAATTTCTTCGCTTAGATTTTGATTATTTTGTTTTGTTTTTGTCCGTGAGATCAGACAGAACAAACAAAAAGAAACAGAAGTCCTCCTTTTTTTTGTAGTGAAAGATTATTATGAAGAATGGAAATGGAGATTTGTTTGGTTAGGCCCATTTAAAATATTTACCTTTTTTTTTTAAAAAAACTAAACTCTCGTACAGAAAACACCAGACAAAGGGGAGCAATAACAATATTGATGCATTCTTCTTACATAAGCGTAGCTCTTCAACTTTAAAGTTAACATATGCTTTCTTTTCTTCTTGGGGTATAAGAAAACTATTGATTGATGCATATACTTATTATCATTAATATAAAATATCTTAGCGTTTGATACTTATACTTCTTATTGAAATATTAAAAAAAAAACAATTCTAAGACAATAACAACGGCAATATCAATGAACCATCCAAAGACATAAATTACCATACATTATAACCATCCATTACACCATACATTACACCATACATTACACCATACATTACACCAAGCATGTTCTATTATTTCTGACGCAGACAAAGCTGTTGGTTTATCAGAGATAGTTTTTGAATAAATAACACTGACAGTATTGCTATCTCGTAACAAATAACATTAACTTTTAGTGATGGGGCAAATGATAGAACAAACTCAGCACAACGATGCCCAAGTGTAGCAAGAGCCGAGCTCAAGCTTCTTTACTTTCCATAATGTCTGTTGCCCATCTGGGGGCAGTGGGGACTTGTTGACGCTGTAAAATCCCGAATAAAGAATCGAGCTTACATTCGAGTTTCAAATCTAGCGATTCACAAGCCGAGCACTACGTCAAAAACAAAACACAGAGAGAAACAAGCAAAATATAAAAATTAAAAAAAAAAAAACTCAAAGGAAATAACCGCAAAATTCCTGTACATATATCTCAATACTGCATGAACAGACTCCCTTTTTCAATATCAAACACAATTAATTAATTATCACCTATTGGTTAATGTTTTGATTGATTTTTTTGTATTTTCATCGATTATGAATAATTATGCAAAATTTCAATTTCATTCGAGAATGAGAAGTAGGAGAAATAATGTGAATAAAACGTATAGAAGGTAATAACTCCACCTATACAGCCACATCTATCAATAAGTAGCATTTATTTTCCTTGTTCGATACAAAAATTTTTTTAAATTACTTATAATTAATTAACTAATTGCTTTTTTTTATTTTGATAAATTTCAACTTGATCCGATAATGGGTGTGGGAGAAATAGCGTGTACAAAAACTATACCAGCTAGGCCAACAGAGTGATTTAATATAAGCTTTGTAAAAATAGTGAAATAATGAAATACGCAAATTCAGCGATAGAGACAAGAAGATAAAAAGAGAATGACAAATATTTGACAGAATAGTGAAAGAAAACATGTTTCTAAAAAATAGAAATGACAGGAAGAGAATTAAATAGCAGACGTGTATCAAATAGAACAGGCATTGCATACAAAGTCAGAGAATTAATTTAAAATAGATACAACATATTCAAAAACATTCTAAAAAGTGGCTTACAATTTGGATCTGAATCTATGTTTTAAAACTCAGCATGAGTAAGTTCTGAAAAGAATATTTTTTTCCCTCCAGTCATTTTATGTTTTTATTTTTAATATTAATTTCTAGCATCCATTGACCAGACCATTCCGCATCCATCATCAGGGAATTCCCCAAAGAGTTCTTACATCTGTGCACAGTAGAAGGGGGAACAAATCAGTCTTGACAATGAGCTTAATTTATTAGATTAAGATTCAATAAATATTTGAGCATCTATGTCCCCTGGTGGCTCAAACTTCGATCGCTGGCTTGGAAGAAGTGAAAGTAGATAAGTAGACTCTTGTTAAGGAGCGTGTACTTTCTGGGCTTTATATAACGCAAAAGTACTGTCAGGACGGATTTAAGTAAGAGAAGGCCCTGTTGATTTGTTTATTATGACCGATCACGCCCTTTTTTTCTTTTTTATTAAATTTTAATAATTTGAATAAACGGGTCACATTTTAACGATCAATCTACAATACTTTTGTTTAGCCCGTGAATGAAATTTTTCGTCAGTCTTTTCTCTTTTCTTCTCTCTATCTTTCTCTCTCTCTCTTTCTTTCTCTCTCTCTCTCTCTCTTTCTCTCTCTTTCTCTCTCTCTCTCTCTTTCTCTCTTTCGTTCTCTGTAACCCACATCTTAACGATCAATCTAAATTCTAAAATATGCATCATTGATTTTAATTCTATTGGGCCCGGTACCTGGGCATTGTAATCTCTCTGACATAGACACTTACATTTTGGGCCCGTTAATTTACTAACACTTTCACTTACCCGAACCCCCCACTCGGCCAAAAACAAAAAGTTAGTCCTTCATATGTCTCTTTTTCGGTATCTCAATTAAATCTATATTAAACTTCGACCCTGACCCCCCCTCCCCTATTTTTTTTGCTTAGTTTTACTTATATTTTTTTTCCATTTTCCGAAGGCTCTAATTGAATGTCACATTGCCCTTTCTACAGTCATTTTGGTATTTATAGACAGCAGCGTTTGGGAAAAAAACAAAAATAAAATACAAAGCTTTGATTGCTGTTTCTCGCGAATAGCGGTCCCAAGGTTGAGAATCTGTCAAAAAACGTTCTTAGTGAGCACCTAGGATGTAAAAAGAACTGGCAACGAAATGTGACGGGTATATGTATGATAGTTTATTTTACAAATATGTAATAGATTACAAGAAGAAAAATGATAATGTCACCAAGTCACTTACGTACCTTGAATTATTGTTAACCCTGTACAGCGCGTGCTCCGTTGCACGTGTGAGTAGGGAGCCATGACTGTAGGCCTACATAGACAAAAGGTTTCCGACCGAATATATCAATATTGTTTTACGTGTCAACACACACCAGACAGCTGTCTCTGTCTCGTATCTCTTTTATCCACAGTGCATTCTTCACACACACTAAATCAGGACGGAGTGTGGCCAGATTATGAGAAGTGTGAGTTTCACTATAGTCTAAAAGATCCTAGTTGTAGATCTATATTGAAAAGTTACTTTCATTTGGAACGAATCTAAAACTGTATTTGTTTCTATGGTTAAAAGTTAATGAAAGTATCATGTAGTCACTTTAACTGTCGAAAACCGCCTTATTATCTGCTGGTCTAGGATGGTTGTACAGGCGCGTTTAGGGATTCCATCGCTGGCAGGGCTTACAAGCCCCAGTTAAGCCACTTGCCAACCAGATGATATATCCGTATAGTTTGAGAACCTTTTTTCTTACAGCAGAAAGAATGAACTCTATTTGTAGTCAATATGTTGTATTTCACTAACAACTCATTATCTTATCTTCTTATCTTATAAAATACAGACGTTACTTCAAAACAGAGATCTGTTAACCCTATACAACGCGTATTTAGTGTACATAGAATTAAAATCAATGATGCAAAAAAATAGAAGACACTCCATTAGAAGAAGGAAGAAGATATGCGTACTGCTTATTCAAAAGCAATTTAAAAAGAAAATGCTGAGCCTGAATACGTTCTCGAGGTCTCTAGCCTCCACGATGAATAGCAGACACGCTAGCCACTGAGCTATACAAGTACTTATACAAAAAGAAGGTTATCTTTTGTTAGTTCCAGGTTTTCAGTCAATGACCTAATTCTCTACACAGGACTTATTTCCCCTTATCTAATAAATTTATTATGAATAATTGATCAAATTATTGGTCGACTTTTCGATTGATTGTTGTGTTGTCATCGACAATGAATAAATTGTGCAACGTTTCAGCTTGATTCGAGAATGGGAAGTGGGAAAAACAACGAGTACAAGATTTGTACCGGACAGAGTGAGTTGATAGAAGGGGTGAGTTGATATAAGGATAGAGTTGATAGAAGGAGTGAGTTGATAGAAGGAGTGAGTTGATAGAAGGAGTGAGTTGATAGAAGGAGTGAGTTGATAGAAGCTTTAGTAAAACCTCTCTCGTCTATAAAAAGGCTGGGTCTCCAAATCTTTCTCTCTCTCTCAATAAAAAAAATCTAATCTGCTCACAGTTTGTACCATTCTTCTCTTCACGAGAACCGTTGATCCTTAGACCACAAGACTTCGTGCTATCCATGGTCAGTGTCTCAATACCTCAAGTACAGTCAGGCTAAACATAGTAAGGGAGCTATCAATTTTCGACCTTACAGTAAACTGACCATCGAACTTATCACAACAACTAACTGCATTTATTAAAAACAGAATCCTCTTTTTTGCTAAATTAAAGCTACTTGTGTAGATATCCTTTATTCTTGTATCGATGATGTGATTTTTCTGTCAGAGGCACACACACACAAAAAAGGACTTTTAAGCGTTCTTTGTTCTACATGTTTCGGATGTTTCTTCATAATGAACGATTATTAGCTGACGTCCTAGAACTAATCTCACCAGGACGGCCGGAGATGGCGGTGGGTGGCAGCTGACCTGTCCAAACGACCAGGCCGCCATCTTTCTTCCTTGGTGCTTTTAGAGGTATGGAAAGGGTTGCCTGAATCATTTGATGAAACTTAGCAGAGTTTAAGTATCTAATTAATATGCATGACTAGATTAACTCATTGATACTTTCAGCACGTAATTATCATCTTTTTAATCACACGATCTATCCGCTTAATTTGATGTTGGTAGCTTAATATTACAATTGTTGAGCTCATGTTACTGTAACTATATACATTTCACACTTAAAAATCTAAAGGAAAGTTACAGCCAAAGACAGGTACAAATTGAGAAAAGAAAACTTTACTCGAACCCTGCAGACAATAGCTTTGTCTTCGTTGGGAGTAGCAAATTATATAGCTCACAGTGACGTCTGCCGTTGTTAGCTATTATTTGTATATATGCATATGTGCACTTCATTTTCACACTGTTATTTTGTCATTTGAATATTATCAATGATATAAAAATATGGGTTTAGAGCAAAAGAATTTTAAAATAAAAGACATGTGACGACATCGAAGCTGTAGTTTGTTAACCTGCTAAGAAAATGTTTACTATCGAGTTTTTATAATAAACAAAAGTTTACTTCCTTGTTCTCAAAATATTTTTAAAAAATAACTCTTTTTTTTTATTCGGATAGAAAAGAAAAAAGATCGATTATCTCCCTTCCAAGTCTTCCATCCCAAACATCGATCTATGTTCGTGATTACAGATAGTTTTATTTTATGCCATACTGGTGCTCTGGAAGTCATACACTCGGGCTACTGACGTGTCCTTTGTATCATGTTTCTTATATGACATCTATGTCAAGGGCAGGTGTGTTTATAAAGGGAAGGTAACTTCAAGATAGGGCCTAACTATGGGATAAGGGAAGAAACCAAGTATAGGCCTACTTTTCTGTAGGCTTGGCTCATGCCTGCAGACGACTGGTCAACATGCCGATCAAGCTTTATAGATAGCCTAATTACGAAAATGTTCATCACTTTGTGATACAGATTTTGGCTTTGGCTTTGGCTTTTACCAGGACATGGATATCTAAACTTTTACTAGGGCAGGAGTCTATAGCCACTGGCTATTAACCAGCCAAATTGTGGATTAATAAAAGTACAAGCCCATTAGTCTTCTGATATATGAAAAAGTATAAACGAAAACACAAAACAACTATTTTAAATAAACCTTTAAATTCCTATTTGACACCAAACTTTAACATTGATCGCTAGTAGCCTACCAAACTTTCTCCCCAGCCTCTTTATCCCCACAGAAATTCACACTTTACGCTGGCTGTAATTAACAGGAATTAATTTAAAGGACAGAACTATTTTTCGCCGACTTGGTCCCATGCCATAAGTATTCTTACGCCAATTGTAGAATTTGTTTGTATCTATGACGGAAACACTTTCAATAGCCCGCTCCAACATCAAGGAAGTGCTGTTTCTAGTCTATGTTTTGTTTTTTAGAAGTATACAAGAATTGTTTTTTTTGTACGCTTTTTAGCACCTGCAGAATCAAATGTTCAAAACTCTTTCATTTGTAACTCTCTTTGTTTGTTTGCTATTTAGATGACTATGTTGAAGTTCAATTTATTATCATTGCTGGATTTACCTATAGACCACATAAGTTAAAGGCTAGAGCTCCTCACCCGAATATATTTAAAACAAAGGAATATATGTCCTGAGGTTGATTACAATGGGCCCCAGTGATCAAATAGCTGAGAGCCTTATCAAGTCTAAATCCGGCCCTGGTCATTGAAATTCTTTAATTAATCGTGAAATTCCCACTAGAGATGAACAATTTGTAAGATTGCAATATAAGATTGCACAGCAAAATGTAATCGAAACTTAGTACAGTTTATTAGAAAGTAACGTGATCAAACGTTATAGATGATCTGAACACTGACATCGAACTTCGCTACATGTGGACAGTTTAGACCAATAGCGCGCTGTTATGTTACAGGTCTTTATGACGTGACAACGAGCTATTGGTCTTAGCTGCCCACAGGTTGTGACGTTGCAGGTCCGTGTTCAGGCCTGCTATAACGAATAGTCCTGATCACACACATCCATTTTATTATAAAATCTTCATAGCAGTGGTTCCCAAACATTTTTCTTAACGAAACACTTCGCACATTCTGAGTGTTTACTGGAACATTTTGCTTATTTTTTTTTAGTTTAATTCATTTGGTGGCCTACTAATTGATTATCCCAGCAGTTTGCGGAACACCTATTCAGGCCTCGCGGAACACTAAGGTTCCACGGAACACAGTTTGGGAAACACTGCTTTACAGCACGTGTTTGAAAATTATATTGAAAGAAAAGATAACTCTTACATCCAGAGCTACAAAAAAAATGTAGGTCAGTGCTTAACTCTAACATCATTAAACAAACTAATTATGAAATAATTTCTCGTCCTCCTGTGCCAGACCTAGATCTAACATGTGCGTGTGTTTAAAGTAGAAATGAAAGAGCAGAAAACAAAAAAATAGGAAGCAGTTTTCTAACAAAACAAATTAGTCTCGTAGTGAAATATTCTGTTTGTATTTCCTCTCAGGAGATTTGTGTTTACTTTGTACTGGTAGGTTTGCAGTTTGAATATCTAGGTTCCGTGCTTTAATGACATAAAGTAATAAGAAATCAATGTTAATAAATTAGGTCGACTACCTCATATGGGAAACGCCCATAGACGGAAGTAGATAGCCGAACAGTGAGCCCAGTACTCAGTATGTTTCAGGGAGTAAGGAATGCAACCCCCAGTCCCACCGTCTGTACGGATGTATCACAACTATACGGCGGCTTTCCAACCATTATGAGGAGATAGTGCAGCTATACGAAGGACTCCCTCGTAGAGCTGGGCCTCCTGCCTCGCAGGGCTAATGGCTGTATATTCACGATCAAATAAACCTGAGTTGGTTACAGACAAAGGTGTGAGCCAAGCTTTCATAAAAGGGGATGTAATTCCTTCCTTTGATCACGTGATTCAAGGCTCAAGATCTTCGACAATTTTTACAAGGCTTGTATCAACTCACTCTGTCTCTCTGCCTGTCCGGTAAAAGGTTGTGTATACGTTATTTCTCCCACAACCAATCTCGGATTGTCGTAGCAAGGTAACCGAGGTTAGGCTTCTTCCGGTTAGTCGAGTGACTTTACATAAATTGAGCAATACTGAATCAAATGTAAGAAAACATATCCTAGAAAACAAGACATACGTCAGACAACACACAAAGTGCGCATGCTCTTCATGGGGGTTCGAGAACGAGGTCCTCAAACTTCGGGTCATTTGAAAGATCAAAGACATTGTCCAATAATGTAACCTGCTAGAATTCCGAGTCTCACGCTGAATCTTCAGATATTCTGAATGTGTATTGTTTTTCCACAAGTGTAGGAACATTAAGACTTTCTACAGCACATTTGTCCTGATTTAATGTTTGACAACTTCATTGGAGTCAAAGGTTTTGAAGCTCTGCAAGGAAATTAATATTTTTTCTACTCAGTAGAAGGTCGATTGTGATCACGAGCTTGTTTTTCATGTCACATTTGAATGTTGTATAACACATTCAGCCGTAATTAGACAATGATTCTTTGAAGAATCGTTGCCTTACTGCGGGTGAAGTATGTAGCTAATTAAGCCACATTTAAATTTTGTTGATCGTAGGATAATGCGCAATCACTTATTATCCTACGTTAATTTAAAGTAGTTAAATTTAGAGACCCTCCTTTCTTCTATATAGAAAATTACATTTTTCTGTTTATGTATACTATTAATTCATGTAGTTTTTTTGACGTTGGACTACAGTAATATTACAGAAAGAGATAACAATGAAACGAAAACAAATATTTCTTTCTTGTAGTACACTTTCACGTTGTTTACGAATTATTATTATTATGTTAGAAACGAACGAGTATTCATTCCACGGTACTGCCAGGATCCGAGTTTTGTTAAAGAGAAACAAAAGTCATTGTCGTCCCTTTAACAATGTCCACTGAGGAATTTTCCGGTGATGTGGCAGCTCGAGTACGCTATTCTGCCTTAACGTGGCACTCGGGTGGAAAAGATCGCTAGAGGAAGTGTTTAGGCTAAATGAATGGCAAAACAAAACTCCTGTGGGAGTGCCCAAGGGAATACGAGAACTTTCCCATTGCACGGTGCGGAATTGAAAGAGACCTTCCACGTCTCTATCGATAATCCATGCGCCGTTCCTCAAAAGCCGTTACACTAATGGCGAGTCCTGCACGGTTAGTTTGGTAAAACATAGGAAGATTGCGGGGTTCCTGGTGTGCTCAGACTTCGGCCATGTATTCTAGTCCATGCGTCAGGAGTGCCAGATACATCGGAAATAGCAATATTTTTCATGGACATTGACTTGGACCTCTTCCAGACAGAACGGTTTGATCCAGCAGGCTTACATGCCTAGAGTTCGAAGAGCCTTCGGATCAACTCTTTTGACAATCACACGGTCTGCAGCAGTACCCCCCTAGGACAGGCAACGAGAATCTTCTTAGTAATGTTAAGGGGCCTTGACGGTATCTGTGAAGTCAGTTGTTATTAATATTATCATTATTATTATATTAATTATTATTAATATTATTATTATTATCGTTTTTATTATTTAGGTTAAAAACGAACTAATATTCATTCTCTGGCGCTGAAAGAGAAAAAAAAAATTCATTATGGTCTTTTAACAGTGTCCACTGAGACATGTTCTGGTGATGTGGCAGATCTGTAGCAGTACCGCCCTCTGACAAGCAATGAGAATCTTTTTAGAAATGTTAAGGGCCTTGAAAGTGTGCCAATGATGACAGTTGTCATTATCCCCTCAGTTGATATAACAACGTGGTACTGTTACTTTAGACAACTTCCATAAACGCTTCATCTCCAAGCTTAGGTTTCCCTTCGTGCATGGTTGCTACAATACTGCTTGCTAGTAAATATTGTTGATGCAGGTTATTGTTGATGCAGATACTTTATTAGTTCTGCAGGTAAATGCTGTTGATGCAGGTAATTGTTGATGCAGGTAGTTTATTAGTTCTGAAGGTAAATACTGTTGATGCAGGTAATTGTTGATGCAGGTAGTTTACTAGTTCTGCAGGTAAATATCTGCAGGTAAATATTGTTGATGCTGCTGCCCTGCATTTTATATATATTGGTGTTGCAGGTAAATATTGCAGTTCCCATTTTCAGACCTTGCGATCTATATGGCAGATGATGTAAAGGTCATCAGTTTCTGTGACCCACGGTTAAGGAGGGCGTCATGTGGCCAGCACAACGACCAACCACCTTTACTTTTCCCTAACTAATGTCAGATACCCATTAGAGGTGGACTCAGAGGCGCCCGAAATTCAAAATACCAGTCTTCACCAGGATTCAAACCCGGGACCCCCGGTTCGGAAGCCACCGCGCCACCGCTGTATATAATTCTATGGTATCTAGGAATATATTCCATGTAATTTTTTGTTCAAACAAATCACTTATTTGAACAGAACTACAAATGTTTTTCATTTAAAAAAAATATTTGATAACTTTATCTAAAAGAAAATCATCAAAATAAAAAAATAAAAATTTTAAGAAAAAAAAATGTTTTGCCATAGCTCTCTTATATATCGATAATCGATGAGATCTTCTGCTGTACTTACGAATCTCTGCTCACAGAAGAAGTCAACACAGACGGGAATAATTCAATGCAGCAATGAATTTGTTGAAATATCCAGCGTGATGAATGTTTCAAAGAGTGGACTCAACACTTCCCGAGGTAAACACTTATTAAAGTTTGATCAACGCACATGCTCTGTTTAGCCCTTCAGAGATTCAACGGGAGTCAAAAGGGGAGATAATCAGGGTGTTATCCAAGCATACCTAGCCAACAGCGCGAGCCACCGAGTGAGAGCAGTGTCTGAGTTATCCCTCCTTGTATTTCGCATTCAGTTCTTGTTTGATCAAACTAGTTTTCTTATCCCTGTTTTCTCACTGAAAATCTCATAGTGTGTAATAATCGATAAAACGAAGGTGAAACGGGAGACTGGAAACTGTTCAAAGGTATGTCAGATAAGATATGAAGACAATCTTTATCAATACTTTGTGCTGTTGCAAGTAGGCCTACAATGTCATACGTAAAGCTAAAAATGTAATTGACAAATAAATGAAACTATCAGTACACACCGGCAGCGCTCTTTAATTTCATCCCAGGATTTATATTGTTTATTTTGGCGGAACATATCCTCTTTTTTAACGTCTAATAAACAGGACACATTTTAACGCCCCTCCCCCCACACCAAATATACCTTTTAGCCCGTGAATTATTGTATCTGTTACAATGCAATGAAACAACCACCTGCTTTATCAGTTTAGGTTTTATTCATTGTCCTCGTTTAGTTGATCCCCTTCAAACGAAGTGAAAAGACAGTGCTACAGAGTCTAGTACTTGAATCTACATACGTAAGCACACTTAATCAATATCATTTCTGGCTTTCTCTCTCGGAAAAAAATAAATAGGAATAGACTCTACATCTATCTTTTTGATGCTCTTGGGCTTAAGTTTATTCTGAACTGTATGGAAGCGGAAATGAAAATATAATAGGTCTTAAGAAAAATTAAAAGTAAGAAAAAATACTTTTAAAAAATCCTTTTTTTGTCTTGGACTATTTCTATCAATTTTGATTTATACAGACTTCGGCTTTTCAGGGAAATACTGACACTAAAATACAAGGTTTGATAGAAAGCTTGCGTTTTTTTGCAAATTGCGGCGTTCGGCTGCAAGTCAAAACCGAGTCTTCGCAAACCCCTAGGAGATAAAAGGAATCTGTGTACGAAATTTCTTGCTAATCTGTACGATACTTAATGATATCTCTGGATACATATATAGGTTCTATTATAGTGACAAAACTATGTTGACAAAACAATGTTGACAAAACTATGTTGACAAAACTATGTTGACAAAAATGTAGAAAAAAAATGTAGACAAAACAATGCAGATCTTTAGTATGAAAGTGAAGTGGAAAAATACTACCCATATGTGCCTATATTAAGTCAAAATATTAGAGATAGAGATAATCCATCGGTATTGTTAGATGACGTTTCGTCTTTCATAGATAAATAGATGATATTATCTAGAGAGATTATTTCAAAGAACAAAACGCCCGGAAAAAAAAGTATTAAATATGTTTAGAACAGCCGAATGTCCCAACACTTGACTGGAAAGTCA
The DNA here is from genome assembly GCF_947242115.1 of Biomphalaria glabrata. Taxonomy (NCBI): domain Eukaryota; kingdom Metazoa; phylum Mollusca; class Gastropoda; family Planorbidae; genus Biomphalaria; species Biomphalaria glabrata. The sequence goes on from NC_074715.1 coordinate 17,982,278, forward strand.
GAAAAACTAAAGCAAGAACAAATCAATTTTGTCTTATCAAACTCTATGGAACACTTGCTTATTTTAAATTAGGCCTACATCCTCAGTCCTGTGTATCGGAGGAAATCGGAATTGATTTAGAATTTAGAAAGATGATTTTAAACTCGTTGGCATCTTCATGAAATTGAATTTTTTTAAAAAATATTTTCATCATGACAATTCGAGTTTTGCGCACCCCTTGCTACAGTTTACTCCTAAATGTACAAGAAAACTAAAAAAATAAAGACTAAAAGGTGGCTGACAGAACCACTAGAGTTTAACTATTCATAAATGACTGATTACAGAGGCGGCCTTGGCGGTATTGGCGAGTGGGGCAACAGCACCGTAAGCCCCGCAATAAGAAGAATCTTTGTTTACGTCAGCCCATCGTACAGGTATGTATGGTCCTGATTGGAAACTCGCCCATGGCTCCTCGCACAGCTAAGGCCGCCTCTGATACTGAATAGTGTAGGCCTAATAAGATTATGACAAAATGCTCGATCTTTCGTGAGCTTATAGCCTACTTTTGAAGATCAAAATGCGCAGAGCGTCGCATACAATATATTTTTTACAAAGCTTATATCAACTCTGTCTGTCTGTCTGTCCGTCTGGCCAAAAGTTTGTACACGTTATTTCTACGACACCCAATCTAAAATCAAGCTGAAATTTTGCACCATTATTTTTTACCTGACACCACAAGAATCAGTAATTAGCTATCTTAAACAAGGGAAATAAATAGTACTTGACTGAACTGGAGGTATAAGCTAAATTAGTCCCCTTTATATTAGGCTGCCGTCTAAGGTTTAGTGAACACAAACAGGAAATAGAAACAGTAGACAACTATACTATCTTCCACGTTCATAGACTCTTCGCTTGCAGAGTGGCTATCGAGTTGGCCTGAGAAGCTTTGGAAGGCTTTAGCTCACAAGTTTGAATTCAGGTCGTTCTCTAAAAAATAAATACATTTAAAAAGCAATCACCCAGATACCCCGTTCTTTCTCCCCAATCGGTAGAAAAATATTTATAATCGCACAGATTTATTATTGTTAGTCTAGATCTATCACAAATTTAATTACATGGCGTATCCAAACTAATTGATACACATTAATATAGGTTGTTGGTTTTTTTTTAATATTTTTTTTTATTTTGCTTGTTTGTGTTATTCTGAAACATTTGTTCAGAAGTTCTAGATTTCAAACTTCCGTGTCTGTCGGTTATTTTTCAATATGTTTCTCATTGAGGGCCAGCTACTCTGTTAACGCCTTAATGAACCTAACTCGCCTTAATCTACGCGCTCAGCAGAGCTCAACAGACGATGTAACGACCCGATAAACAGACGGTCTTGGAAGCTGGGACAGAGCGACATAGGAGGAGGGAAAAAAAAAACCAGAGTAAGAAGGGAAGCAATCCTGTCTGTTTTTGTTTTGTCACTACATGGTTACAAAAGCGTTGGTTAATGACAGGAGAGTGGGACTACATGGGACCAAGAGTACTGGAGAGACTCTCAAGTAGGGAACTTTGATGGACACAAAGTCTGACGCTACAGTCTTTCAGCTTCTTGTACAAAGCAGCGTGTGATTTTAGAAAAAAGGAAAAAAAAAAGGGGGGAGGGGGGACTGGAGTATGTCGATGGTGCAAGATATTGTATTATTATGAGAGCTAGTTTGAGACAACTTAACATTTTAGAAAAAAAAAGTTTGAGACGAAAACCTCGATAAATTGTTACAAAACTTATACCAACTCAATCTGTCTGGTGCAAAAATAAAGAAGAAAATTAAAATTACAGTATTGATATGAATATGGCTGTAAATACGGCGTTCTTCTCTTTAGATAAGCTTTATTTTTTAAAAGAGTATTTTTAATATTTTACTTGTTTAACATTGTTTATTTAAATTGCTGGGTTGAAAAGAAATGTAACCCGATAGAGATTTTCATACATGGCGGAAAAACTGTAAATAGCAATCTTTTTGGTGTATCCGGCGTACTGACTAAAGGAAGTAGTGAACAAAGACAAATGTTTTTCTTGTCAAGTCTTAGGATTATTTCTGTTCACTTTTCCCTTCAGCTTCACCTGTCCTTTAGTCTGCTGGACCGTTGGGGCACCACACAAGATTTGTCGGCATCTTTCTCCATTCCTCTGTCTTCTGCCTTGGATAGAGCCTCTTTTAATGGCAGCCCCCCCCCCCTCTTTTATATTTTCTTAACATCGCTTTCTCTGTCAGCTTCAACTTCCTCTCTCCTGGTATGTTTCCTGAAGGAAGATCTTTGTCAGCTTTAAGGACCTTATGATGTGGCCATAGAGTTTTAGTTTGCGTCTTTTTTTTAAACAGTAGTTAGCAGGTCATCGTGGGGGTCCCATCGCTGTACTAACACTGTCTCTAATCCTGTCCGCGTTTGTAATGCGGTCTTCAAATGTAATACCTAACGTCACAAGCATATACGAATGTGTCGAGGACCAAGGAGCGCATTAGTCAGATTTTGGTGTCGAGGACTATGTCTTTGTCTTTCCACATTGTTTTGAATTTAGCAAGTGCTACTGTGGACTGTGCAATTCTGGCCAGTAGTTCAGGTTTGGTTCCCACACCTGCCACGATAGCTCCGAGGTATTTAAAGCTATTGACATTAGTCAGCTTTTCACCTCCAATACTGATGCCCCTTTAAAATTATTATTAATTATTAATTGTTGGTATCAAACAAAATAATTAATTACCAGTAATTGATTGAAAAATTGGTTACATGTTTTTTTTATTCATTCATGTCTTGTCCATGCCAATAAATAATTTCAAGAAGTTTCAACTTGATCCAAGAATAAATGTGGTTATTATTATTATTATTCTGGCAATCTGAATTACTAATTTTGATATTAAAAATATAGTGACTTAGAATATTGGCCTATTCATTTCTCTTTTTATCATGATAAAAAAAACAACATAACTTTTGACTGTAACATTATTATCCATCATGCTTACAATATAATAAATTTATTTATTAACATTAATTCTATAAGGACAGCCAGGCTGTAGATTGAAGATTTAAAGCTGCTCAGGGCTATATCAATTAAATAAATAATGATAATAATATAAGTGACTGAATTAATTATCCATTGGTTTATACTTTTAAAAATTTGTTAAAGCTGCTAATATTTTAAAATTGTTATCTTTATTCTTTAACCAGCCCCTCACACTAAAGTAAAAGTAAAATTCCCCTTTCAGACCTTGGGATCTAAAGGGCAGATGATGTAAAGGTCATCTATTTCTGTGGCCCACAGTTAACGAGGGTGATATGTGGACAGCACAATCAGGTACCCATTAGAGCTGGGTGGACTCAGAGGAGCCCAAATAACAAAAACTAAAAAATCCCAGGATTCAAACCCAGGACCCCCTGTTTGGAAGCCAAGCACTTTACCACTCAGCCATCGCGCCTCCAGCCTCTCACATTGGCTTCTCTTCACTTCAAGTGAGGAAGAAAACACAGAACATTTCTAAATGACTCAGCGTCTGTCTGTGTACAACACAACGAAGTTTTCATTACATTAGTATAATTACTATAATTTGTTTATGGACATTGAAAAGTAGTTTAAAAAATGTATTCATATTTTCAAATATTCTGTGTACCATGCTGACAACTTTATTATTCCATGTCTACACTGTTGTTTTAGTATTAACAAAAAAATCAACTATCAACCTTTTTTTCCTTTTTAAAAATATTTTTTTTCTTCAATGTTATAATGTTAAAAAATGAAGGTCACTTTCTAAACTAACTTCCCCACAATGTCACATAACTTAATTCTACCCCCGGCAGTACATTTGAAGACACTCTCTCCAAAGATTTTTCTGTTACATTACATGTGCAAGTGTAATCATTTACAAAACAAAATTCTAAAATTCTAATAAACTGTAAATATTACGTATGTGTGTGTGTATGTGTACACACTTGAGCAGTCACATGGATGTGTTCACATAAAATTTAAAAAAGCATATTTTAAATAATGATACTTGCAGTTCAATAAAAACAAATACAATGTACAGTAACAAAGAATACTTTATTTTAATATAAGTTCATGTTCACTAGTTTACAAAATTGTATTTATTGTGAAGCACATCAACACCACTACATTTTCATGTAGTGCTCTAAAGTACTGTGTAATATATTTTGACATTCATCCATCAGTTTTAAAAACATAAGACTAGGAGTGAGGGAAAAAAACAACAACTAGTTTTCGGGGGGGGGGGGGGGGGGGGGGAACTTAATTTCTCCAAAAGCCAAAACAGAACTGTTGAATTTAATTGCATTTTCATCCAATGTCATATTTTACAGAAACAAACACTAGATCAAGAAGTAGCACAAAGTTATGGACAAAGGAACTCTATAAGCTTTCATGTGGTCAACACAATGTTCTGGTCAGAGACACAAAAGACAAGGTTTTCATTCATACACTTTATCATATACTATATCAGACAATGTTATACACTATATCAGACAATGTTATACACTATATCAGACAATATTATACACTATATCAGACAATGATAAATTGATTGAAATAATGAACATAAGAAGATGATTAAAAATGCTTTTCACACATTTTAAATAAATTGGTGATTGTATCAGCAAGCATCTTTCACAAAAATAAAATATTAACATAACTTTCATACAAATATATGTATATATATATATGTTCATTGAATTGAAACCAACTATATTCTTTGAATGCAAAACACTACTATACTTCTCTGCTGTTTATCACTTGTGCTTCTCTTTTGTCAAATGAATTTTCAGCTTGCTTGTGTTGATTTTAGTACCAGCTTGCTCCAACTGTCATCTTCAATGTTTTCTGACCAGGGTGCTATTTGAAACATATAACTTTGTCCAGGTTTTAAGTTGATGATGATGGTTTCAGTTTGATTGGGAGGGAATTTCAGATATCTGGGGGAGTAGTAAAAATAAATTTATGGTCATTTTTTAACTTCTAAGTAAAGTTTGTAAAAACAAACTCTAGGACCAATGAACGTCCACAAGCTATGAGCTGAATGAACATTAGTTCATGGCCAAGGTGAGTCTTTTCATTGTATACTTCGGCATTTGAATATATGTACTTTTTGTACAGATTAATATTTTCTTTATATAATATAATAAAATCAAATGATAATGTTTGAAGCTTCTAGTTTAGCTTCTCATTTGTAATCATGCCAATTATCAACAATATATGCTAAATAAATATCACTTTTACACAAACATTGAAGGTTCAAAGTTGACAGGGTTAAAGGTGAGAGGCTGAGATTTATTAAACAAATGGCTGTCCTAGCTACAGCACCACAATAGAACTATCTTTGTATCTATTTCAATTGTATTTGCAGCCAGTGTGATGGTGTATTTAAATAATCCCCAGGCAAACTTGATGTCTCAATGAAAGAGAGAAGCAAAAAGAAAGCAAGGCCAAAGACAAGCTTGTCAACTTTAAAAAAAAAAGGAAAGAAATGAATCCACTAGTTATATGGAAAACCGAAATAACCAATTCCTATAAGGCAAGTGCATTTACAGCAATAATTCTATGTTTGGTAGACCAAATGATTAACAAAAATTATTTCTTTTCTCTAAGGTTATTTTATAATAAAAAGAGGGATAAGGTAAAAAAAAAAAAAAGAAGAAAAGTTGTACCTATATAAATATATATTTTCAATGGTAATTAATTGACATTCTGTGTGGAGCTTAATGTAAGCCTTTAATGACTGCATCAATTAGTTATCACTTTTCAAAAACAGGGGTTTTTGCAGTTAAATCTCTCTCTTCTATAAAACAAAACAAAAAAAATGCAAACGACAATCTCCAAATTCCAAGAGAACAGTTAAGGAAGATTTTGATTTTAAAACCCGCTCCAAAATTTACGATAACCCCTCATGCAATAAAAAAAAATAAAAAAATTACACCCTCAACATTCTATGAGCGTAGACAAAGAGGTTTTGAGTTTAAACTCCCCCCCCCCTCTTCAGTAGGGGTTAAAGCTAAAAAAATACCTCTTCAATATAAAAAAAAAAGCACATTACGCACTCAAAATGTTATGAGCATAGCTAAATGGGTTTCAACTCAGTTTTGAGTTTAAACCCCCTTTCAGCATGGTTTGAAGCTAAAATACCTCTTCTATATGAAAAAAAAAAAGGAAATTATGCACTCAAAATGTTATGAGTGTAGCTAAATGGGTTTTGATACAGTTTTGAGTTTAAACCCCCTTCAGTGGGGTTTGAAGGTAAAAAATACCTCTTTAATATTCAAAACAAAGCAAATTATACACTCAAAATTATATGAGTGTAGTCAAAGGGGTTTTGAGTTTAAACACCCGTCAAGTGGAGTTTGAAGCTAAAAAATACCTTAAAGTATAAAAAAAAAGCAAATTACACATTGTAAAATCTCTGAGCGTAGGTAAAGGGGTTTTGAGTTTAAACCCCCCGCCAGCGGGGTTTGAAGCTAAAAAATACATCTTCAATGTAAAAAAAAAGCAAATTAAGCACTCCAAATGCTATCAGTGTTGCCAAAAGGGGTTTTGAGTTTAAAACCCTCTTCAGAGGGGTTTGATGCTAAAAAATACCTCTTCAATATAAAAAAAAGCAAATTACACACTAAAATTATTTGAGCGTACCCTACAGATGGCTTTTTTAAAAAGTTTAAAACCCCTCTAGATGGTTTTGAGTTTAAAATCCCCATACAAAGCCTTTTGAGGTGGAAAACCACTATCTTCAATATTATTCTAAAGCAAACTACAGTTACTAAATTCTATAACTGTAGCGAAATGGGGTTTTGTATTTAAAAAAAAAACATCTCCAGAGATTTTTTTAGTTTAAAACCCCCAACAGATGATTTTGACGATAAAACTTCCCTTTTCAATATAAAATTTAAAGCAAACTACAGTCACCTAATTCCAAGAGTGTATTCAAGAGAGGTTACACATTTCTACCAGTGGCGGGGCTCCATTAATAAACTGCAATGAATAGTCATCTGCCAAAATTGAAAAACACTAAATGTGGCTCAACAAAGATGGCTAAGACAGATTTTAGGATTCGGTTATAGAGATCGGGTCTAAATCAAGGAAATCCTATGCCTGGGAGTTGACCCCTTAGTAAGATTGTGACAGAGCGTCACATGAGGTTTGAGGGACATGTTCTTCGACAAAATGATTTACGCATAATAATAGTTGCGATGACATCCTAGTACAACTTGTCTCCACACATTTATGGAGGTCCTCAGAGCCGGTGGGAAGAGGCTTCAGACTAGTGAAAGATTTTTGCGGAAACAGCTTGATGGCAAAATGCGCTGAACGGTGCAGGAGGGTCTAAGTCAGTAAGAATAGTACATTAGGTTTTTGAAATAAAACATTTTAATAGCAGGAAAATGCACTGTAGATACCCCAGAATATACATTTTGTTGGCTTTCAATACCAGAAATAGTGCTTGGCGGAGGGGCTCTGCCCCACGCTGGGGTCAAGTGTTGGCGTTGCTTATTGAGTTCAGTGTTCTATAGTGTATTATTAAGCTTATAAGTGTATTATTTAAGCTAACAAATATCTTCTAAGTCTTCATTCTCTTTTACTCTTGACTTGAAAATCAACTTATCATTGGACCCAGCTTTATAACATAATATATCAAATACATGAGAAATATGAAAGGCTTACATCTCCGTACATTCACACCCTAGTGGGAGTATTGCCAATCATCTTTTCAAATGAATGTTGTTTTGTGTAAAAAATTAAACATTACGTACATGAAGTCAATTAGTTGGGACTTGGTAAACTCTGCATACCGCAGTGATGCTGGTGATGACGTGTTACCCTTAAGTGATAACATGTCATACCATTTAACAAATATGGCAGTGCTGTTCAGAGTTTCCACTTGAGTGATGAATAGATTAGTTCCGTCTGCAAGAAGATTTTTTAAAAATCTATGAGGCTAATTTCCAAAAACAAATATATATATATAGGTGTATAGTTTTTTTTGTTTGTTTAAGATCATGCTTAAATAACAATATATATTTGACTTGGATGATCCTATTATTGTGTGTGTAGATTATATTAGTTATATTCTTCATTTACCTAGCAAAGACTAATATTGACCCCATCATCTTAAGGGCAACTCTCCTTTTAAGTTTGCTTGAGTAAAGGTTGAGTGGTTTCAAAGTGACGGTTTGAGGGCTGGTCTTGTAGGAATATGGTGGGCAGTGTGGTGTAAAGAAAAAGGAGTTCCTAGACCAGATTAGCATCTGGCCATTATCAATCATGTTTACTTGTGCTGGTTGAGAAAGGATTCTGACATGTTAGGCCATCGTAAGTCCAAGATCATCAACAACAAGCTTTCATGGGAAGACCATCTTGGAACTCTGACAAAGAAAACAGCCCAGCGACTCTTTCTTCTATACAAACTCAACAGTTTTAAATTAAACAAGAAGATCCTTGAGACATTTTACGGCGCAACTGTACAAAATCTTCTAACATACGGAATAAGTTGTTGGCAAGGCAACGCCTCATCTAAACTGTTGCAACGTCTAGAAAACATCATTAAAAAAGCATCAAAAATTACACTCACAACATTACCACATTTAAAGGAACTTTTTGAACAAACGTGCCTAAGAAAAATTGAAAAAATCTTGGAAGACAACGGCCACCCGCTCCATCAGAACTACGCCAGGTCGTCGCGAAGTGGGCGACTGCTGTCAATCAAAACAAGAACAGAGCGGTACAAAAACTCGTTCGTACCTCACTCGGTCAGACTCTATCACCGCCACTCATTGATCAGGGAACATGAAATGCACCAAAATACCTGTGTGTAGTCGCTGAATGAACTCTTCATGTTGTCTGTTGTATTTATGTGTATGTTTCTGTTGTGTTGTCTTTATATGAGAAAGGAGTCCTTGTAATCACAACAAATTTCCGTAAGGATCAATAAAGCAGTCTTAGTCTTAAAGCCTATTTGCACAGAATGTAGTTGGTACAAAGAGGGACAAAAACATTGGTTCAAGCCCTGGTTGTCTTTTCTTGAATATTTTAAAGTTTGAATGTACATATTATGTTTATGTTGACATACTGATATCTAATAATTTATATATATATATATCAACATTTTCTCTTGCCTTGATGCAATGGTCCATTAGTCGTAGTCCTAGAAGAAACAAAGATAGGCTCAAACTCAACATCAGGGGGTGGTTGATTGTAGTTATACCTGACTGCTGCAAGAACTTTTGTTTGACAATCTACAGCATTTAGTTCAATCACATAATCTCTGAAATAATAAGTTAGCATAATCTATACTACCAAATTTATAGAGAGGATAGGGCAGTCAATGTTTGTTATATAAGGACATGCTACAACTATTACACAAACTATTACACTTTTATTGACTAGATGTCTAGCTAATCACATGGCATGTGATAATAACATGGTATGCGCTAATCACATGGTATGTGGTGATCATGTGGTATGTGCTGGTCACATGGTATGTGCTGATCATGTGGTATGTGCTGATTACGTGGTATGTGTTAAAGGCATGGTATATGCTGATCACATGGTATGTGCTGATCATGAGGTATGTGCTCCCGACTGTCAGAATGATGATCTTCTGCTTTAGAATTAGGATAAAATAATCTTCATTTCTGAATGAACTTCTGTAGCAAACAAATCATAAGTTAAAAAAAAACCTGCAAAAAGCAATAGCTTTTTTTGTTCTTCTGAAAATGAGTTATGGTGTTTTTTCTTGTACGAAGATTAAATATAGTGATTTAGAAATTGTGCACCTTTTTAAAAACTATGTTTGATTATAATAGGTATAAAAATATAACATTATTCTAACAAGATTTAAAAGGCATATGCATTCATGTTAATATGGGTATGGGTGTGTGTGCAAAATAACATAGAATTATAAATGAGCCACAGAGACCGCCCTAAAAGTTTTGTACACTACAAAAAAAAAGAGATTCTAAAAAAAGAATACAAATGTATGCATGTTTAAAAACAAAATGGAAATATTTTGGTCAACTAGATCAATGGCTTTTTGTCATGTCAATTAGATCAATGGCTTTTTGTCAAGTCAACTAGATCAATGACACTTTGTCAAGTCAACTAGATCAATGACACTTTGTCAAGTCAACTAGATCAATGGCTCTTTGTCAAGTCAACTAGATCAATGGCACTTTGTCAAGTCAACTAGATCAATGGCTTTTTGTCATGTCAATTAGATCAATGGCTCTTTGTCAAGTCAACTAGATCAATGACACTTTGTCAAGTCAACTAGATCAATGACACTTTGTCAAGTCAACTAGATCAATGGCACTTTGTCAAGTCAACTAGATCAATGGCACTTTGTCAAGTCAACTAGATCAATGACACTTTGTCAAATCAACTAGATCAATGGCTCTTTGTCAAGTCAACTAGATCAATGGCACTTTGTCAAGTCAACTAGATCAATGGCACTTTGTCAAGTCAACTAGTTATTCATATCCTCCTATAAATTACATTCCAATGAAGAAGACAATGAGAAAAAAAAAAGTCAAGTTAAACTGAGATGGATGTAGAACCAAACAACAGGTGACAAGAAAAGTAAACGTCAGAGAAAGAGCCTCAGACTTGGATGAAATAAGTACACTACCCATGAAGGCCATTCTGTGCATTACAAAGAAGCCAGAACCATTAATATTAATACACCAGTTTCAGAGGTCTTTGAAGTCTGAATGTTTGTTGACTGGATATTTTCAGTGTGAGAAGAGAAACCCAATTATTAAGACAAAAGATCAATTAGACTTGGTCAAGAAAAAAAAAGCTTACTCTTTAGGTACCAAGTCATACAAGGTGATGTGATTGTCAGTGGGAAGAAACGTTTGGTTTATATGGGTTTCTCCACCATATTGGTTCCTGTAGACAAACAGATGCAATCCGCAGACGATTTGCGTAGTCTCCCCTTTTATTAATTTCCAATTCAGAGTGGTGTTGTATCCCAATGGCACAATCTCAAGATCTAAATAATATTCTAAAAAAAAATATTATTGTAGATTGTTCTAAATTTATATAATGCAAATGTAGAAAATTTAATTTAAAAAAATCAATCCTACCTAAAATTCTATAAATTATTTGTATTATTTTTCTGTCATTTTAAAAAATTACTTATTAACCTCTGACTCAAAATATCAAACTGGCTAGAGCTACTTACCATGATTTATATTCTGAGGAGTAGTTTCCTCTAGATCAGTGTAGTCCTCATTAAGGTCAGGTACTCTGTATGGAGCACTGGCACTGCTCAATATTTTGTTTTCAACATCCAAGGCTTGAATTGTGAAGTAATAATCTCTGCGGATTCAGTGCAACATAACCAAAAGTGTGTGCCATTAATGTTCTTAATAAAAGAAGGGTTGCATAATAATAGCTTTAGAAATAGTCTAACATAGTAAATGAAGAAATATTTTCCATTAGGTATTCAATGAAAACATCTTTTTGTGTCATTTCTAAAGTAGTTTTGTGTCTTCACTTTAATCTCAATTCAAAGCCTTGAAAAACAAAAAACTGCTTAGGGCAACCAATAGCATGCAATATTTATAAAGCACAGTGCCAAACATCAAATATAAATTTGACAATTTTTCTTTTTCAGTGTCCTAATGTTATTTTCTTCCAGTACAGTGTATAGGTGCTCTCTTAGTGTTCTGATAAAACAAAAAGCCCTAAGAACTGAAAGGTATACATTTCAAGGTTTTCCTCAGTCACAACCAGCAGGGTTGAAGGCGGGGACAGGGCAGAACAGTGATGGAGGGCAGAAGATAGATGGCAGGGCATAAAAGAGATTGGATCAGGTTTATATTCTTAAAAGAAATTGTTTGGAGGAAATCTTGGACTTTCAAACAAGAATATAATGTGATGATTCCCACATCATGGTTGATCTTTTTTTTAATATTTTTGCTGTGTGTTTGCTGAACTAATTTTTTTAATAGTCATTTTCAAGTCAAATGTAAAAGATGTTTACTTTCTCATCAAAGGTGAGATGGGGGAGGTGTCAGTCAGCGTGAAGAATATGACTTGAGTGACTACATGCTGTAACCTACCATGTAGGCCAAGCACAGACATAATGTGATAAGCAATGATAGAACTTGATTGATAGCTGCATGTTGAAAGATAGGTCACAAACCTACTGGCTTGTGTCAGTGGGTGAGTAAACAACCAAAATATAAATAAAACTTTTTAGATGAAAAAAAAAGCTTATCTAAGGGAAAGAACTGCACAAAAATCACTGCCATAAATCTCAATTCTGTATGGTTTAGCTCCCTATTTTCAATACGAAACAAAAGTAATCAATGACTAATAATTGATTAACTTATTGATTAATTTTCTGACTGATTCATGTATTGTCATCAACTATCAATAATTATGCACAATTTCAACTTGATCCCAGAATGGGAGGTGGGAGAAAAACAGATAAAATGTAATAGCTCCACATCTCAATACTGACTGAAATTTTGAATTTCAGGGCGCCCCTGAGAGTCTACCCAATTCTAATGGGTACCTGACTTTAGTTGGAGAAAGTAAAGGAAGTTGGTCATTGTGCTGGTCACATGACACCCTGTTCATTAACCATTGGCCAAAGAAACAAATGACCTTAATAACTTCTGCCCCATACATAGGGAGTTCTGAAAGGGAAACTTTACTTTTTTTTCACATAAATTGAGTGACATTTGTGATAAGCCATAGAATTTTTTAAAGTCATATAGTGTTTAAAGTCATATAATGTTTAAAGTTTATATAATGTTTGAAGTCACATATTTGAGTGAAGTCATATTTTATGAGAAATTACATATTAAAGTGAAATCACAAATTTTTGGATATAACATTACTGTAAAATCCTATATTAGTGTGAGTCTTTTATATTAGTGGGAGTCCTATATTTGTGTGCCATTATATATTAGAGTTGTGATAACATTGTTCTAATCCAACATTTCTAACTCACCCATTTTTCTCCAGATCTTCTACAACATACTCTCGACTGGCGTCTCCCACCGTTACCTCCAGAGTTCTATCACCAGCTGAGTCTGTCTCTTGAACTATTATATTGAAGTTGGCAATGCTGTCTTCAGCATTTTTTTTATTTTCTACCACCCAGCGCATCATTGTCCCTTCGTTTGATTGCATTACTTTCAGTGTCAGTTTAAGAGGTTCTGTAGACATTAAAGTTTTATCATTTGAGTGTTAACAGTTTTTATTAAACAAAATCTCAGTATATTAAATGAAGATAGATTTAACTATTTCTTTTATTCATTATTGTTTCAAATACATGGATGTAAAAAAAAAAGGATAGTTTCCTTTTGTTTAAAATGAATGATTTTATTTAGCTGATTATTACATATACCAACATTTATAGGGCCATTGTCACAGTCATAAATCAATGAAAATATATACTTCCTTAACATACTCATATTTGTTCTTTAAGATTTTTATTGTTAGACGTGGTAATGAAAATAAACACTACACTACCAATAAAAAGATGGGGAATGGTGGCTGAGTGGTTAAGTGCTTTGCTTCCGAACCTGGGATCCTGGGTTCAAATCTTCAAAACTCCAATGGGTACCTGACATAAGTTGGGGAAAGTAAAGTCAGTTGGGCATTGTGATGGCCACATGACACCGTCCTCATTAAACTGTGGGCCACAGAAGCAGATGTCCTTAACATCATCTACCCTATAGATCACAAAGTCTGAACTTTTTTTTTTTTACTTTACTGCCAATAAAAAGCTTCCAATGGCAATAAAAAGTTTCCAATGGCATGCATCTCAAATAGCATCTGACAAACAGACTAGCTTATGGCCTTCACATTTGGCTCATATATATCAGGTTAGTTAAACTGTTATCACAGACAGGTGAAGGGGCAAAGGTAAGTACCATGGGACTAAACAATTAAGGCAGTAGAATAAGCTGACTACCCAACTAGAAAATGGAAAACATTAAGACCTCTGTTGCCTTGCAGTGCTACAGAAGATCAAGGAGTCAACTATGCGTAAGAAATCAGGAGCTGGCAACCCTTAATAGGCAGCTTGCAGCTTATAATTCTGCATTCTAGCTGAACCCTGTGCCGCTAGTGATCCCAACTGTATCAGAACTTGTCATTCCTTTCTACATAGCAGTTGTATTGAGATGGGGTGCTGTGTAGGTGACAACTTCTGACCATAGCTAATGCACAGGCATTCATCTCATTTCTATGAGATGATCCATAGTAATGATAGTTGACCATAAATATTTGTCTCTAAATCTACTTGACTAGTATGTTTGTGAAAAATTTACTTTTTTATTTTCATCCAAATAACATTTTAAATCTGAGAAAAAGCTTGGATTGGTCTATACATCCCTTTCTATTTTCCATGGTCCAGTGTTGCTGAAAAGAGGAAACAGCTTATCTAAGTTAGATTTATAAGTCAAAGAGGTGGATTTATTACTGTGCGAACCCCAGTATACAGTTTTAAAGCTATGCAATGGAAAAAAAAATTGGGAACATTTTAAGGAATATTTTTTGTTAAAGGCAAACATTAATAACTACTTTAGGCCACTTCATTTTCATCTGCTACAAAATGTTCTTACCTTGATTATTTTTTGCACTTTCAGTAGCAGTGTTCTCGTTGAGGTTCCCATTAGTGGTAGTTGTATCTTCTTGAATGTCATCAGAGAAAGATACAATATAAGTCTCATTATCAGAGGCCAGAGTATTATTAAAAGCATCAAGAGCTTCCAGAATAAAGTAATACTTTCTGTGGAAAAGTAATGAAAAAAAATAGCATTCTTTTCATTTCACAAATTATCTGAAAAGAACAAGACAAAAAATCTAAATCATTACACATTGCATTTCACAGGTTAATGTTTATTTTTAGTTTTAAAATTTAACAACTGTAAACTAGGACTAATGTGAATGAAAAAAAAAAAAATGTAAAAAAAAACAATAATTTTGTAGAAATTAACCTAGATTTAACTCTATGTGATATTAAATAAATAATAAATAAATATTACATATAAATGTTACCAGTTAATACTGAAAGTTAATTTATAGTCTGTAACAATAATATTTGAAAATGCATGTTTTATGTGACGGAACTTGTTTTCTATTGCCTGTACTGCAGTTATAATTGCTATTGTTTTCATAGGATGAAGATGTATAGTATTGTAACTGTATAAATATAAAAAGACATTGTTTTGTTTGTTCTCGTAGTTGGCACCTCACCCATTCTCCTCCAGCTGCTCCACTAGATACTCTTGGTTATCTCTCTTGACCAGAATATCATAAACAATGTCCCCATTCTCATCCATCTCCTGAACTGTGATTCTAAATTGTTGAACTCTATTGTCTGGGTCCTGTAGTGTCCAGTACATTGAAGTTCCATTACTACGGAGGGATTGAAGCCTTAAGTCAAGCTCAATAGGTTCTGGACATAAAGGTAAAAATTAGTTTTAAGTGAAATTAAGCTAAACATAGTATGACTTACAGGAGTCCACTGAGCAACTTCTTGCAGATACATCCTAATATACAAAAGTGACATAGGGCATTGATAAAGATAGGCAATAAAATTAGCACAGAATTGGCCTAACTGGAGATCCACTATAAAAAGGGGTCTACAACCTGAGGAAGCAGGCTGTTTGTAGAAAGACAGCATAAAATGTAACAAACCCTGATAGTATCATTTTCATCCAATGTATCATATTGTTTGATTTCATGAGGTAAAGTAAGGAAATGTTCATGAGGTAAAGTAAAGGAAATGTTCATGAGGTGAAGTAAAGGAAATGTTCATGAGGTGAAGTAAAGGAAATGTTCATGAGGTGAAGTAAAGGAAATGTTCATGAGGTGAAGTAAAGGAAATGTTCATGAGGTAAAGTAAAGAAAATGTTCATGAGGTGAAGTAAAGGAAATGTTCATGAGGTGAAGTAAAGGAAATGTTCATGGGGTGAAGTAAAGGAAATGTTCATGAGGTAAAGTAAAGGAAATGTTCATGAGGTGAAGTAAAGGAAATGTTCATCAGGTGAAGTAAAGGAAATGTTCATGAGGTAAAGTAAAGGAAATGTTCATGAGGTGAAGTAAAGGAAATGTTCATGAGGTAAAGTAAAGGAAATGTTCATGAGGTGAAGTAAAGGAAATGTTCATGAGGTGAAGTAAAGGAAATGTTCATGAGGTAAAGTAAAGGAAATGTTCATGAGGTGAAGTAAAGGAAATGTTTATGAGGTAAAGTAAGGAAATGTTCATGAGGTAAAGTAAGGAAATGTTTATGAGGTGAAGTAAAGGAAATGTTCATGAGGTAAAGTAAAGGAAATGTTCATGAGGTGAAGTAAAGTAAATGTTTATGAGGTAAAGTAAAGAAATGTTCATGAGGTAAAGTAAGGAAATGTTCATGAGGTGAAGTAAAGGAAATGTTCATGAGGTAAAGTAAGGAAATGTTCATGAGGTAAAGTAAAGGAAATGTTCATGAGGTAAAGTAAGGAAATGTTCATGAGGTAAAGTAAGGAAATGTTCATGAGGTAAAGTAAGGAAATGTTCATGAGGTAAAGTAAGGAAATGTTTATGAGGTGAAGTAAAGGAAATGTTTATGAGGTAAAGTAAAGGAAATGTTCATGAGGTAAAGTAAGGAAATGTTCATGAGGTAAAGTAAGGAAATGTTCATGAGGTAAAGTAAGGAAATGTTCATGAGGTAAAGTAAGGAAATGTTTATGAGGTGAAGTAAAGGAAATGTTCATGAGGTAAAGTAAAGGAAATGTTTATGAGGTAAAGTAAAGGAAATGTTTATGAGGTAAAGGAAAGGTTCATGAGGTAAAGTAAGGAAATGTTTATGAGGTGAAGTAAAGGAAATGTTCATGAGGTGAAGTAAAGGAAATGTTCATGAGGTAAAGAAAAGGAAATGTTCATGAGGTAAAGGAAAGGTTCATGAGGTAAAGTAAGGAAATGTTTATGAGGTGAAGTAAAGGAAATGTTCATGAGGTAAAGTAAAGGAAATGTTTATGAGGTGAAGTAAAGGAAATGTTCATGAGGTAAAGAAAAGGAAATGTTCATGAGGTGAAGTAAAGGAAATGTTCATGAGGTAAAGTAAGGAAATGTTCATGAGGTAAAGTAAAGGAAATGTTCATGAGGTAAAGTAAGGAAATGTTCATGAGGTAAAGTAAGGAAATGTTCATGAGGTAAAGTAAGGAAATGTTCATGAGGTAAAGTAAGGAAATGTTTATGAGGTGAAGTAAAGGAAATGTTTATGAGGTAAAGTAAAGGAAATGTTCGTGAGGTAAAGTAAGGAAATGTTCATGAGGTAAAGTAAGGAAATGTTCATGAGGTAAAGTAAGGAAATGTTCATGAGGTAAAGTAAGGAAATGTTTATGAGGTGAAGTAAAGGAAATGTTCATGAGGTAAAGTAAAGGAAATGTTTATGAGGTAAAGTAAAGGAAATGTTTATGAGGTAAAGGAAAGGTTCATGAGGTAAAGTAAGGAAATGTTTATGAGGTGAAGTAAAGGAAATGTTCATGAGGTGAAGTAAAGGAAATGTTCATGAGGTAAAGAAAAGGAAATGTTCATGAGGTAAAGGAAAGGTTCATGAGGTAAAGTAAGGAAATGTTTATGAGGTGAAGTAAAGGAAATGTTCATGAGGTAAAGTAAAGGAAATGTTTATGAGGTGAAGTAAAGGAAATGTTCATGAGGTAAAGAAAAGGAAATGTTCATGAGGTAAAGGAAAGGTTCATGAGGTAAAGTAAGGAAATGTTTATGAGGTGAAGTAAAGGAAATGTTCATGAGGTAAAGTAAAGGAAATGTTTATGAGGTGAAGTAAAGGAAAGGTTCATGAGGTAAAGGAAAGGTTCATGAGGTAAAGTAAAGGAAATGTTTATGAGGTAAAGTAAATGAAATGTTCATGAGGTAAAGTAAAGGAAAGGTTCATGAGGTAAAGTAAAGGAAAGGTTCATGAGGTAAAGTAAAGGAAAGGTTCATGAGGTAAAGTAAAGGAAAGGTTCATGAGGTAAAGTAAAGGAAATGTTCATGAGGTAAAGTAAATGAAATGTTCATGAGGTAAAGTAAAGGAAAGGTTCATGAGGTAAAGTAAAGGAAAGGTTCATGAGGTAAAGTAAAGGAAAGGTTCATGAGGTAAAGTAAAGGAAAGGTTCATGAGGTAAAGTAAAGGAAATGTTCATGAGGTAAAGTAAAGGAAATGTTTAATAGGTAAAGTAAAGAGAATCGTAATTTGTATGTGAGGCTGAGCTAACAAAAATATTATCATTTGGTGCAAAGTCCAATATTATAAGAGTTTTTAAAAAACATTTTATAAATTTTAGTTCTTTATTATAGCTCATATGCCACTCACCCATGGGACTTGGAATGGTTGATATAGGCAGTGAAAAAGCAGCCTCTTCACCTGAAGGTATATCAATTGTCTCATAGGCATCAGCTAATGTGTTATTGTTCACATCCACTGCTTGCACCATAAAGTTGTAGCGCCTGGGGAAGACACATCAAGACATGAGACAAATGTATATCATCAGAACAAAGAGATGACACATCAAGAGGTGAGACAAGTGTATATCATCAGAACAAAGAGATGACACATCAAGAGGTGAGACAAGTGTATATCATCAGAACAAAGAGATGACACATCAAGAGGTGAGACAAGTGTATATCATCAGAACAAAGAGATGACACATCAAGAGGTGAGACAAATGTATATCATCAGAACAAAGAGATGACACATCAAGAGGTGAGACAAATGTATATCATCAGAACAATGGGATGACACATCAAGAAGTGAGACATGTATATCATAATAATGGGATGCACAAAGCACAGTGAGGACCATTCTAGTTTTACTTCATTTGTGTTCACCTGCTCTTTTTAAATGTTAGTATTATCATTATTTCAGTTTATATTTTGCTTTTATAAGTTTTCATTTAAATTTAAGCTTTAGTGATAATTAATGAAGTAAGAAAATGCAACAATTTTAGCATACATTAAAGTTAAATTTAATGTTTACATTCTCATATTGTTCATATTGATATTTTTCAATGTATCAATGTACCACACTTCTTCTCCAGCTTCTACACTTCTCCAGCTTTCACACTTCTTCTCCAGCTTCCACAGTTTTTCTCCAGCTTCCACAGCATCTTCTCTAGCTTCCAAAGCTTCTTCTCAGCTGTTGCCCACAGAATTGAGATTATTTTAAGAAAAAGCAATGCCGTGTTAGACATGGAGAGTCTTGTTTTCCCTTTTCTTTTTTTGCAGATTTCATGTTAAGGCTGACTTTGGTATACATGCCATGTCTTGTCTAAAGATATGTCCCATGAATCTCATAAAAGTTTGGTCATCATTTCACTAAGAGGACAAGTGCCAGTGCAGAAAAAGACATCTCTATTGGTGACAAGTGGCAAGTTGGATAGTGAAAGCAGGAGCTGTCTTCCAAAAACAGCCTATCTGGGGAAACAAATCAATCAGCCTGGTTACCTAGATCCACTTTCAAAAACAATTATTATCCCTATGGCCACCTATGCTTTTGAGACATGGAAGTCCTCCATAAAGTTCAAGAAGAGACTAAATGTGGCTCAGCTAAAATGGTTGAGAAGGATCCTAGGAATAATACCCTCACAGAAGACATAGTTCTAACCAAGAATAAATAGCCAAAGAGAAAAGAAAAACAAAAACATTTAAGTAAAAAAAAAGTTGTTGATTCTTTAAACTCAACAAACCAGCTAAATATCTAAGCTCACTGTTGTACAATTTAAAAGACCTTGTGGTCGATATGGCATATGATGTAAAGGTCATCTGTTTCTGTGGCCTACAGAAACAAGGATGTCATGTGGCCAGTACAACAACCAACCGTCTTTACTTTTCCACAACTAATGTTAGGTACCCATTAGAGCTAGGTGGACTCTTGAGTCGTCTGAAGATCCTGAAATTAAAAATCCCAGTCTTCACCAGGATTTGAACCCCAGTCCCTGGTTCAGAAGCTAAGCACTTTACCGCTCAGCCACAATACCTCCTAGCTCACTGTTGTACTCACCTGTAATCTAAAACTTTCTTCAACTTGTATTCCCAGGTTTCATTATCTGTCCATGTATCTAATATCAAGTATTCATCTTCATGGTCTTTGGCCTTTATAATAAACATAGCGATGTCATTCTTAGTGTTACTATCCTCTAGACTCCAATTCATCACTAGTTCATCATCTCCAAGAGATCTGACATGAAGTTCTAGTTTGACTGGCTTTTTTGTTGCTTATAAAAGAAAATTTATACAATAATTCAATAGTAAAAAAAAAATCAATCAAGATGAAATAGATGTGTGTGCAAAGAGAAAAAGGAATATTTTGGAGAATAAAATGTAATTGAATCATTCTTTCTTTTCATAAAGCCTATATAAACTCACTCTGTCTTACAGCATGTAATAATAGCAAAGGTTTTTTTTATCTGTGAGCTCATTACAAAAAGAAACCAGTTGGTTACATATCCATTCTCTTTGTGCTCACTTATTATTCTACAGAATATTACCTGCAACAGTTGTTGTGGTTAGTGGAAGTAAAGGTTGAGACACTGTGAGTGGATCCGGACTTTCATCTGGATTATACTCTGTTCCCACACTGATAAGAGGCAAACCAAGTGCAGACAGGGCATTCACCTCCACATAATAGACACTGGAAAATAAAAAATAAGAAACACAATGTTGACAACAACAAGTCATGAATGCTTTGTGGCCATCTGCCTTGTTGTCCACTAACTAATGTCAATTATATCAAAGATACCACATAATTTAATACTAGTGCTCATGTCTCAAATGATACAAAAAAAGATCAAAAGATAATATGTAATTTGACTGTGGATGTAATTATTAGATGAATGAATTTCATAATACAATAAAAGAACAAAATGGTTAACTGAGGTCAAAACTAAAATACCTTAAAATTTAAAGTGTTTTTTTATGATACAATCAAAATAGTGTAATTAAAGGCTTAGCAGTTCTAAATGACACCAAAAAATTGTATAGAAACATTTATAATAAAAACTTTTAAATCAACAGTTTATTATACAGTTACCATTAGAATGCATCTTCTTAAAATGATATAGCACTAAGTTTAATCCAGGAAGTTAGTAATATTTTCAATATGTAGGTGATTATGGCATCAAAGAGCATCTAACAATATTTTGTTTACAAAAGTAACACCATCAGAATAGACATAAATTATTTGAAACTGTCAGTAGAGTTGAACTGAAGTCTCTTGAAACTCTAGGCCAGCACAAAAGAACAAGAGCTCCCTATCACCAGCCTGATGAAACAAATAATTCTATTGGGAGGAATTAAAGTAAAGTGGCTGAGTGATTAAGCACTTGGCTTCAGAACCAGGGGTCCTAGCTTTAAATCTTGGTGAAGACTGGGATTTTAAATTTTGGCACCCCCGAGTCAACCCAACTCTAATGGGTAACTGACTTTGGAAAAGTAAAGGTGGTTGGTTGTTGTGCTGGCCACATGAGACCCTACTCGTTAACCGTTGACCATAGAAATAGATGACCTTAACATCATCTGCCTGTTAGATCACAAGGTCTGAAAGGCAAACTTTCGCAGTTAGGAGAGTCAGTCCAATGTGGTAATATATTTTAAAATATTCTTTGATTTGTGTAAATTTAATCATGACATAAAAATACAATTTTAAAATATTTTTTTTTTTAAATTTAATTTTTTTTTTCTGAGATTTCAAGCTGAACATTTCTGGAATATTTGGTTTTAATTTATCCTACATATAATTAAAAATTGTTATTTCTCCATAAATTTGTTTTTGAGATTAGCCATATTTCCTTCAGGGAACAGTACCAGGAAAAAGACGAACTGGAAGAAGAAAGGAAGCAATAGGAAGACAACATCAAAGAACAGACAGGCCCGTCATTAAACAAATTCTACCCTAGCCAAAGGACAGAGAGGAATAAAGAAAGGTGGTTGACAGATCTTGTGTGGTGCCCCAGCAGCTGAACAGACTAAGGAATAGGTGAAGGTGAAGGGTTGCTTGATATACTACATTTTTTTGTTTATTCTCTAAGGCAAAGAAGATGAACATTTATAATTTCTGTAAGAACAGTTCTCTAGCTATCCTAGAAAATTTACTATAGTGTAGTGATGAATTTATAAAACCAATTAAGGAACACTATTTCCCTGCTACTTTTATTTGGTTTCCATTCTATATTCTAGGGTTCTCACTTATAAAACTATGAAAGTTTATAAGAGACTGCTCTAAGCTCTAAAATTCTGTTACCAACCGGCCAGAAGTCATTCCCTCCATTAAAAAGTAGCGGATGTTGGGTGGGAAGGTTTCATCGTACAATAGTTCCCCATTCAGTCCATCGAGTCGAACTTTCATTGAATAGTTAGAAATGACATAGTCATGAAAGTTTTTCAGGCTCCACTTTATATCATGAACAGGATTCTCTTCATCTTGAATCTGGGTTTTACTCTTGGAAATGGACATGTCCATCTGTGGCATTTCTGGTTCCAAGGTGGTCAAAGCTGAATAAAACAATTTTCAATACATAAAAAAAATGGATTTAGATTTGGACTGTTCACATTCTTGTTGTGCAATTCAACTATCAGCCACATTCCTTCATTCAAGATATTTCTTAAGTTTATTCATGTCCTCAAGATTCTTCCTCAGTTTTAACCCTCCCTCCCGTTACTGAAGGAAGGTAACAAATACATATCATACATAAATAGTCAATTAACCAGTATGCTGAGTGGTCTTGTGGAATATATAAATAGTCAATTAACCAGTGGTCTTGTGGAATATATAAATAGTCAATTAACCAGTATGCTGAGTGGTCTTGTGGAATATATAAATAGTCAATTAACCAGTATGCTGAGTGGTCTTGTGGAATATATAAATAGTCAATTAACCAGTATGCTGAGTGGTCTTGTGGAATATACTAGGGACTGGCTGTTGCTGTTAATTAACAATAAAACCTAAAAAATATTTTATAAAAAAAAAAGCTAATACGAAGTTAATTGTATCAATTAGTTTGGATCAGTCATGCAATTAAATTTGTAAGTGATCTAGACCCACGAAAATAAATCTGTGCAATTTATAATATTTTTACCAATTGTTTTTGTTTAGCGCTATTTCATGCTTTAACTTTCTCAATACGCTATGATCCTATCAATTTTCTGGACCAGTTGAGAAAAATGGGGGGGGGGGGGGAGAGAAAGAAAGGGATATCTGGGTGGATTTTGAAGCAACTGGTTTTTAAAAGCATTTAGAAAAAAAAATTTAAACTCATCACTCACACGTTATAATGCAATTTGAAATTTCTGTTATTTTTATGAATATTCTAATAGTTATATTCAATTTTTTTCCAATTTCTAGTAAAGACAAAACTATATATTGCAAGTAGTCAGTAAAGTTTGAAAACACACAAATTGTTTAACTTTGACATTTTCAATATATATTTTGTTTTATCTCACTATAGGACTTATTTATATGTCAAATGGTTCGCTTTAAAATGTGCAAGAAATATTTTTTATGATTTATTCTTTCTTGACAATGTTAGCAATAATTTGTTTTTTTTATTTCATATGTTTTGGATGTTCCTTCCTTCAGATTGGAAGGACAGTGGGGGGGTGGGGAATGCCAGCAGGCAAGGTTCAAACCCGGGGCCATCAAGACCATTAAATGATAGTCCAGAGAACATGCCACCTAACCAGACAGCTAAACATTCAACAGACTTTGACTAAACTTACCAATCTGAGGTTGTGACATGACTCTCATGGCACCTTTGACTGCTTTCCCATATCTTTTGTGTGGAGGCGTGTCAAATGTCACAGATGCCGTCATGTTCACTTGGGCATCCACATCCAAGGCATCAACCACTACATGGTACCGCCTTAAGAGAAAAAACAAGACTGTATTTTTGAATAAGAATTTCAAATGTAAAATATACCAGAAAAAAATTAAAAGTGATTGTCTGGCCATATGAATTGTTTGGACTATCATCACCATGGTTACAAGTTCAAACCTGCCAGCCATCAATCATAGAGCAGAAGGTTAATGCTAGGTCACGATAATCTTTTTTAAAAAATTATACCCAATGACAAAATAGCCAAGCTGCAACATATTCAGAACAATGCCACACGAATAGTCCTTAGAAAAACAAGACGAGATTCTGCTACTACGCTCTTGCGCATGCTTCACTGGCTTCCCGTGAAAGTGAGAATCGATTACAAAATGGCCACACTTTGTCATCAGGGTATATATAACAATGAGATGCCCTTGTACTTTAGCGAACTGATTACTCCATATGTTCCCCAGAGAGCCCTGCGCTAAATGGACTCAACACTTTTAGTGGTGCCACGTTTTTCCCTCAAAAGCTACAGTCTGCAGGCTTTTTCAGTGCACGGACCAAAGCTTTGGAACTCACTCCCGATTGAGCTCACACAGACAACATGCTACTCCACTTTTAAGAAGAATATAAAGACCTGTTTAAACCTTTTTAGATTAATTGTCATTTTAGCTGTCGTGTTTGTAATGTTATTACAGCGCTTTGAGCCTACATTTTGTTTGTTAACAGCGCTTTATAAATAAAATTATTATTATTATTATAATTAATCTGAAACCTTAAGTCAAGGTATAAATAAAAGGTAAACATTTCTTACTAGAACTATTGGGGGGGGGGGGGAAATTTATTGCAATTAACTATAATCTTCACTAGAAAATACCTAAGCATGTAGACCTACTTACTTGTTAGGAGAAAGGTTGGAGATTCTTAATGTTCCAGTGTTTGCATTTAATGTTTTATTCATCAAATTTAACCCTTTTGGACCTTCTTCAAACACTTGAACCCTAAAGAAGACACATTTAAAGTCACAAATGATTTGGAAAATAAAAAAGTAAATTTATGTCAATGCATGAATCATCATAAATATTTAAACACTGATTAAATTTAATTATACTCTAGTTTAATAAATCCAGGTGCAAAAAAAGTTTAAAAAAAAAAGAATTCTTAAGAGACTACTAAGACTGATTTATTGATTCTTATTGACAATGTTTTGTGATCACCAAGACTCTTTTTCAATTAAAAACAACAGCCACATTTCACAAAAGCAAACATAACAACACCCAGAGAAGTGCACAGAGTGACTACACTCAGAAGTCTTGATGTTTATCTTCTTCCCTAGACAATAAGCAGTATTGATACAATCTCACATGAAAAGGAAAATATGAGTTTTGTAGTGTTGTGTTGGGGTGTAACAAAAGTGAACACAGAATACTTTTGGCAGGTTTAGGGACATAGATATTTAGCTGAACGACATATGACAGTTCCCTTAATTGTGTATTCAACATATTATTTGATATTGTTCATAAGCATTGAGTATTTATGCATTGTAGACACAGCTCAGTCCACAGGCCCCTAACAGATGTATCTCTCCAATACAAAATGTATGTTTTCTGGTAAATTAGTAAGAAAGAAAAGGAAGATTCTGTGATCAAGAAGATTTTATGTGACATGCTGAGAACAAATGTTTTACTAATTACCTGTATCCATTGATAGCGTTTGGTGGCATATTAAATACATCCCAGACAATGTTGACATCAGTTGATCTGACCTCATTGGCTTCCAAATCAAGCCTTGGTGTTTGTGAATCTGAAAGTGTTAATTCCAAACTTTTATGTCATATGTGAAAAAGAACATCTTGACAACATTATTTAGAATCTTTTGAAACCTCATGCTAAGGACCAGGAGGAGCACCACGTAGGCTCACGCAGAGGGGTTCTCAAAGGATTTAAGAATGTAAAGAAAAAGAAAAACATAAAGACATAATTATAACACAAATTTTATGTTGTTCTTTCGTGTATAGTTCACACTATGTTAAGAATTAAAATTTATGTAATGAGCTTTCAATAATGCTAATCCATTAATTTATTGTTATAATTTTTTTTGGACATGGGTGGGGGGGGGGGGGGGTTTAAGTAGTATTTTTGAAAGATTAATTTCAAATAAAAAGAACCTGCATCCATTGACATAGGGGGGACAACCACAGTAATGTTGTGCTGGAATAATTCTCCTTCATCTCCCTTAGCGTTAATGTTGACCACATAGATGCCATTAGGCAATGGATGTATATTGATATACCTGGAATACATAAATACAAAGTTGTAAACAAAGTCAATACTTAGGCATGCAAAATAATATAAAGTTATCAATGATACAAATTTTAATCAAAAGTTTGACATTTGTAAAAATAAATGCTTACTCCCCATTTCCCAAAATATCTACTTTATATATGTTGGTTTTGTTAATTGAGTTGATAGTTTCTTGGTAGAATGTAAGACTTTGAACATGTTGATTGATTATTATAATACAAATTTAATTAGGACAGTGTGTTGCTTTTTAAAAATGACATTTCTGTACATTAATACTACAATCCATTTTATATAAATTTTAATCATTGTCAGCAGATTTTTGTATACATTTCATTAATTTATAACTCAGTTAACATATATTCAAGCAGCCTTTAATGAACTTCAATTTGGTCTTTCACTGACTTTTATTGTGGCATAAACCAACTTATCAAAGGGGTATGAGTTTGAATTCCAGCTCAAACTGAAATGTGTTTGCAGAGCACCTTAAGGGAAACCTTCATCCAGATATCCACAACAGAGAATGAACCAGAACCTATGAAGCATGCTAAAGCATGAATGACCCGCTTCATAAAAATAATTTTTAAAAAGCGCCTGACTTTGATGAGATATAAAAATATTTAAGATTTTATAAAGCTAGATAAAAAAGGGGAGAAAACTGGTCAGCACGACCAAGTTAGCGTCCCACCCTTCTGTCACATAAAAATATAAGAGAATATACAATAAGAAATTTTTTTTTTTTACTTCAGACTGGTTTATTGATAATTTTAATTCAGCTTTAGGGTCAATAACTTGATTACATTTGAAAAACAAACAATCTATTCTCAATACCTTTGGTTACCAGCCACTTCACTATCCAGCCTCCTTCGGCCCTTAGAGTCAAACAGTGCAACATTAAAATGTTTGATGTTCTCTAGGTTACCCTGGTCCACTTGCCAGATGATCACAGCACTTAGAGAAAATGAGGTCACTCAATGATAACAGTCAATAAAGAAAGAATGGGATCAAAGTGTTCAAATTGAACATGCATTTCAAGCTCTCAACCCTTTCTCTCCATCATTGTTGATTCGACTCCATTCTGAAGCCTGATTGACAATTTTATTGTTAATGCTTATAAAGTCAGTTGTTTTATTTTCTTTCCTCCCAAAATGTTTATAAATGCTAATTATTTAATCCTGAATAGTTTACTTTTGGAAAAATACAGATTTTTTAATGTTTTAAATGAGTTTTTAACAAAAAAAATGTTTTTAAAAAATGGGGGCTTAAAAAGTGGTCTATTTCTTTATAATAATTTTCATAGGATGGTGATAAGGGATAGTGATGTCAAGACAATTAATTTAAATGTTTCACATGTTATATATTAAGTTTTGTGAAGATATGAATAACTATCACAAAAAAAACTTTTAGTTCATTTGTTCATATCTATGCAGAGATGCTGACATTGGGCTGATACTTTTAAAATGTATTAATGATGACTATAGAACTGTTTTATAGGCCTATCATCCTTCCCCTTTTGATTATTTAACCCTTTACTAAATGCTAGTGAACATTTTTCAATCAAATACAATTGAATCTGCCTAATTGGGCCACATCAAAACATGATTGTTTGGATCCAATTGTCTGTATTTATAAACTACAAACTCCTAATAAATTAAGAAACAAATATATTCTTACTTATTTGGTGATTTAAATCTTGTTTTTGACGAGACTAGATAAGTTTCATCAATCGGATCTTCAGTAGCTAAAAAAATGAAATTATGTTTAGTTATGCATAAAACTAATAATAATCAACTTTGTGTAGGATTTTCTTTAATCTTATTTATTGACCTTTGTTAGAATATTAAACTATCATGATTAAACTTTTAAGTAATTGCTAATATGTTACAAAGTTGGATTTATGTGCATTAAAAATGAAACTAATAAAAACCTATTATAAATTTAAATTGTAATCTTTTACCAATAAAAGATTATCACTATATTTTTTAAGTTCACAATGCATAAATAATTAAACTTAACTTATTCAAAGACAATTAAAACATAGAGTATTTCAATAAAGTTTAGAATGCAACAAGCATCTAGTCTCTAACTTGCTAGTTACCAGCTTTAGACTAACATCTAGTCTCTAACTTCATAGTTACCAGCTTTAGACAAGCATCTAGTCTCTAACTTGCTAGTTACCAGCTTTAGACAAGCATCTAGTCTCTAACTTCATAGTTACCAGCTTTAGACAAACATCTAGTCTCTAACTTGCTAGTTATCAGCTTTAGACAAGCATCTAGTCTCTAACTTGCTAGTTACCAGCTTTAGACAAGCATCTAGTCTCTAACTTGCTAGTTACCAGCTTTAGACAAGCATCTAGTCTCTAACTTTCTAGTTACCAGCTTTAGACAAGCATCTAGTCTCTAACTTGCTAGTTACCAGCTTTAGACAAACATCTTGTCTCTAACTTGCTAGTTATCAGCTTTAGACAAGCATCTAGTCTCTAACTTGCTAGTTACCAGCTTTAGACAAGCATCTAGTCTCTAGCTTGCTAGTTACCAGCTTTAGACAAGCATCTAGTCTCTAACTTGCTAGTTACCAGCTTTAGACAAGCATCTAGTCTCTAGCTTGCTAGTTACCAGCTTTAGACAAGCATCTAGTCTCTAACTTGCTAGTTACCAGCTTTAGACAAACATCTAGTCTCTAACTTGCTAGTTACCAGCTTTAGACAAGCATCTAGTCTCTAACTTCATAGTTACCAGCTTTAGACAAGCATCTAGTCTCTAACTTCATAGTTACCAGCTTTAGACAAACATCTAGTCTCTAACTTCATAGTTACCAGCTTTAGACAAGCATCTAGTCTCTAACTTCATAGTTACCAGCTTTAGACAAGCATCTAGTCTCTAACTTCATAGTTACCAGCTTTAGACAAGCATCTAGTCTCTAACTTCATAATTACCAGCTTTAGACAAGCATCTAGTCTAGCATCTAGCATGCTAGTTATCATCTTTAGAAAAGTAGAAGCAGAATTGTTATTTTTTTCATTATCTAATATTGAAGAATTAAAAGCCAATGGTTAATTTGAGGTTACAAAATCAGTTTAAGGTCTACCCACATCCACTTACTGGCATCAAAAACGGTTGACACAGTTGTCCCCAAAGTTGTGATCACTCCAGTCGTCATATCAGTATCAGTCATATTAGTATCAGTTGTGCTGATTGTAACAGATGATGCAGAAGTAACTGGAACAGTGGTCAGAGTCAATGGGTCTATTGCCTCTGAGGATGAGATCTCTGTAGACAGTCCAATGGAAGCAGTGAAATTTGTGATGTCAGACTCTGTACTGCCAGTAGTTGTGAGGGTGGATGTTGCAGTGGTAGGCCAGAGTGTCATGGGATGCAAATAAGCAACAAGTTTGACTGGATCCAGGTAACCTCCCTTTGGAGCTGTTTGGAAGCTGTATGTTATATTTAGTATGGACTGTTGACTTTTGGAAAGCAGCTCAACGTGGATCTGATATGGGCTACAAACAAGAAAACAAAAGGTTTTACTTTGTAATTTTTTAAACTATTATAACAATTATTGAGACATTTATACAAGCATAATTATACAAAGATAATGGGTTTATAATGAAGCTTTTATTTTTGGACAACTATGAACATAACCCTATTTCCAATAAACATAAAGAAGACTGAAGTCTAAAATTGAGGAGCCAATAACAGGGTAGAAGTCCTTTGGGTCTTTTGCTGCTTTGTCTACATTAACACTGAATTTATTTAACTATCTTTATTTACTGCTGTCAGCTATTCTCATAGCCTCAAAACCTGAAACATAATTACCAACATCTCCACACCATGAAGAGTGCTCTAAACTTTCCAGTCATTGGAGTTTTTTCTGCATTTCTTCAGGGAAGTTCTGAGAGTATTTCAATATCCCTAGTGTTGACTCCAATGAGAATATCTACCATTGCACAGCTTCCAAGACCTTCCTTAAAGGAACAGTACCAGGAAAAAGAAGAAAAGCAGACAGAAAAAACGATGGTCAGACAACATAAAAGAATGGACGGGCCTGCCATTGAAAGAGGTTCTAACTAATGCAAAAGACAGAGAGGAATGAGAAAGACAGGTGACAAATCTTGCATGGTGCCCCAACTGTCAAACAGATATGGATAGGTAAAGATAAATAAAAAAAAAGAATAGGCAAAGTAGTCAATTATCTGAACAGTCTTGGTTTCATAGCAAATGAGACACATTTATTTGTTGCTTTAACGATTCAACTCATATACAAAAAATATTTTTTTTGTCATTGTGAATGATTGCTTTTTATAATGGGCTGTAATTTGCCCATCCCTGATGTAGACTATCAGTCACATTGGCAATATTGTCAGCCCATTGTACTTGGAATCTTTTTGCTTTAGCATGAATACTGTTCATCTGTGGCAAGTGAAGGAAGCGTCTTATAATCTATTATGTCTTCAAGCTGATCAAATTGATATTTTTGCAAAGGCAGTGTCGGTGTGTAGATTATGGCATTCTAGCACCAATGTTTATAAAGTGCACAATTTTTGAACGCACTTTCTTTTTGTTGCCTTGCTTGTAAGTTTATGGAGTGGTTTTGTTATGCTGGTGTAACGTGTGTTTGAAATTCTTCTGTGTCCCCCTGTTTAGGGTGAGTATCTAAGGCATTACTGCATTTCGCAGTTGTTTCGCTGCCTTAGCATTTTGGGACTAGAACTTTCAATTTGTCTTTTCTTATGTCTCTACAGGGAGTTAGTTATGGGATTATCAAGATTTACATTGGAGTTTGTTATCGGCAGTGTGACAGTGTTAAACGTGTGGCGTTGTGGGATAGCAAGGTGCAGAACTATTGTTTAATTACTATAACCACAATATTCGAATATTTTAGATTCAATGTCATTACTCCATCAGTTGTCATTATTACTTATATTCATGTCATTAAACAGTTACATTGTTAACAGTGAGTCAATTATTTATTGTAAGCACGAAGGTGCCTGTTGAATGTCAGGGGCCCGGGCAAACGAGCTAAGGCTTAAACACAACCCTGACAGGCAGCATGAATGGATAATATTCAGATATTTAATGTGGTGGGAATATACTACAGAAAACAGCTTTTTTAGTATCAGATGTGGAAAAAATATGCAAGTCGCAACTGGCTTTGAGTGGTAACCTTATTGTTTATCTTTGGAATCAAAGATATTGCTATTATTATATATTTTTTGACATGTTTATTCATTGATTTATATATTGTTTTGGGTGATTATGAAGATTGGTGGGATGGAACAGGGATGATGGCATACAGGGTTCGATTCCAGGACCATTGAGACCACAGTTTAAAGCGCATACCACATAACCAGGCAGCCATCTTTTAACAAAGCATGGCATCCATTGAAAGGGGAAGAAATGAGGCCTTATGAAAAGGATTAATAATAATTCTATATATGGTCACCATCAGTCATAAAGATCATGTTAGAAAAATGAGATGAATGCTTGGATCAGAAGGATGTTGCCCACACAGCAGTTACACCCCCCCCCCTCTCCACACTACGGATTTATCCAAAGGAAAGGCAATTGCTAATACAGTGGGACAGGTTCTGCCAGAGTGTAGCACCGTGTGCTACAAACTGACTACCAGGTTGCTGGCTCCTGATTTTTCCTCAAGGTTGAATCCTGCTTTCCCATGTTTTGGTATAGCAGCAGAGGTTTGAATTCAGAATTTTCCTTCTCCTAGGGGCAGGCTATTCAGCCCCTCTTGCCATAAGTTAACTGGTTTAGGAGTCAGTTATTCGCTATCACCCCTTCTTCTATTAAAGAAAACAGCTCTGCTGGACTCAATATCTAAGCCACACATGAAAACCTGGAGCTGGACAGGTTGTCAGAGGCTATTTGATACTCATTCCATTAAGAAGCATTTTATAGGTAGTGGAGTTCTTATATCCATTAGCACTCCCATTCCGACAACTACAATCTTGTGGAACCTATAAAAATAATAATATTGAGCAGTATCAAGCACTTAAAAGTAAAATTATTTTCATTATGACTTACTGTGAGGGCCTTAGATTATCGATTACAGATAGTGGTGTTGGGTCAGGACTCTTTCTGTCAAACCAACTTCTCTTATCCCATTTTGTGCCAAGGTCATAAAAAGCAACTCTGTTAAACAAATTAAACACAGATATCAATCTAATTAAAATTTTAAAATCTTATGTCATATCATATAGCACAAGTGTTATTTAAAATAATTTATTCTAAAGCTGAATATGGCATGCTAGTCCAAAGCTTACAATATATTTACCTGTATTCATAAGCCTCAGTGTTAAAATTGACTGGTACCATTTCATATTTGACTGAAGTGTCACGTATCTCTGTCAGTTCTAACTTAAGACATGGAGGGGAACCTACGAAGTTTTAATTGGAAATTTGGCTCATGTAATTATGTCTACAGTTAATAACAACACAAAGCAACTACTTCAGAATGAGATAACTCCTAAGTCTCTGTTCACTTTTCAGTCTGTTTACATGTTGCAGATGTTTCTTCAGCTTTGTAGATAATTACATTCAATCCCAAACCTTCCACAAGATTGGGAGGATGTGGGAGGGCATGGTTCAAAACTGGGAATCTGGGACCATCTTGATAATCAAACGATAGTCCAGAGTGCATACCACATGACCAGGCAGTCATCAAAACTTTGAACATTTTTTCACTGATCTTTTTTTTTATGGCAGCTATTCTCTTTGATTTCTAACTTAAAAACATGGACTAAAATGATGAACAGGTGAAGTTAAGGAAACAAAAAAATTAAATAAATGTATTGCTTAAAGCTCTTTGAATTCCAACTTATATAAATCTGCCTACTTTGAAAGTGTACTATTATGTGAATGTACTGAATGTAATGAATGTTTATTGTTTAACTGGTCAGGGTATGATGGGATACAAAAGAGAGTTTTAGTTTTTACTCCTCTGAAATAAGACATTATAAGTATCTATTACATATTGTGTTTATTAGTCTTTATTATTTTAACTCTCTATAAAAACAGAAGGGTATACAGAGAATATTTAGTCATTGACCTTACTTTGGCCTTTGATCTAGTCAGCAGAGAATGGCCTCTTTAAAATTTTCCAGAAAATGGACTGACCAACCAAGCTGCACCAAAATATATTGAGTACTATGCAGTTCTATGTTGTCTGCTCAGAAAGTTTTAGCATAAACAGCGGAGTTCAACAAGGATGTGTTATGGCTCCAACCATTTTCAGGATATTTTTCTCACTTTTGAATATTGCTAGACTAAGAACCAAAACAAAAATCAGAACCATCCTTTAAGAGCAATGCTATTTGCGTATGTTGCAGCAGAAATGGCACACACACACAGAAGGAGTTTCTGTCACTAATGTCCTGCTAGTTTCAGTCAGTAATGTCCTGCTAGTTTCAGTCAGTAATGTCCTGCTAGTTTCAGTCACTAATGTCCTGCTAGTTTCAGTTAGTAATGTCCTGCTAGTTTCAGTCACTAATGTCCTGCTAGTTTCAGTCAGTAATGTCCTGCTAGTTTCAGTCAGTAATGTCCTGCTAGTTTCAGTCACTAATGATCTGCTTCTCTATTAGCACAAAGAAATCAAACGGGATGAGGGGCCACATGCTACACCACCACCCTCCATCATCATTGATACAAAAAACTAGAAGCGGTGTATGAATTCTACTACCTGGGATCTACAATTCAAGATGACCTGTCCCTAAAAGAGGAATACAAAAATAATGCAAATGGAAAGCTGTGTTGACCTTTGCTCGACTGAGACCAAGAGTTTAAGAAAACTGGAGGCTAACTGCAATAAACAAAAGAGAGATTTACATGGCATGTGTTTTGAGCATTCTACTGTACACACACTAGCCAATCATGAAGTACCTATGCAAAGCAAAAGAGAAAACTAAATTCATTTCAATTGTACCGTCTCTGAAGGATCTTGAAAAAAACACATGAGAAGAAAAAGTGTGTAACACTGAAAGAGTTGCTTGAACGGCTCCTTGCCAGCATAGAACGGGAAAGTCTTTCAATAATAAGGATCCACAGCCACATAAAAAGTGCTCTACAAGATGAACCATAGTCTTTCTGTGACTGAAGGAGACTATCACTAACTAATATAGATCATTACCCCTCCCCCCCCTTTGGGTAACGTTTCAAACTTTGTCAAGGTGTGTTGCACACATGGAGCTATTCACACAAAATCATTTTTTCCCAAATTAGTTTTCAGAAAGCTGTTGAACTGAAGCTTGCTTAGAAATGTAAAGTTATAAACTAATAACAGGCCTAATCACAACTTCTTCTATAAACTTTACTGATCAAGTCCCTAAAAAATCCACTTAAATATAACATGATCCAATGACATAATGTCATAGTAAGTTTTACTTTCCTATTGTAATGATAGAAAAAGTAGACTGACTTACTGGGAGGTGTGTATGGTGGCACCACTATATCATGTGTAGAGTTGGCCAACACACTGCCATGTCTACCATAGGTTTCTATAAGGACCAAATACCTGCAAATTGTTTGGAAAAAAATCTGGTCAATTTAGCTAGCCATATCCCCCATCCTCCTTTTCCATATTCTCCATTATAATCTACAATTGCTCCTTGCACAATACAAAACATTCTCAATCAGATATATGTCATGCTGCATTCAGCATTTTTAATTGTCAATGAACACTTTAAGTCTACAATATTTCACTGCTTCTCAAGAATTACAAACCTGTTACCAGTTTCAACAGATTTAAGATTCAGAGATCTATGATTGGAGCCAATCAATTGACTCATGACAATTTGCCCTTGAGAGAAAGTTGTCAAATTAAAATACCTGTAATAAGAATGTGGAAGAGTAAGATTTTTAAAAAAATAATAGAAATTGCAATGATAGCTTAACCCTAACTACAGAAATAGTTTAAAGACTAAAAGATAAAACCTATATTTATGTCTGTTGTGACAATCATCTAGCAAAATAAACATGGATATTACTAACTACTAACCCAATTTGTGAGAGATCACCCTGGTCCACAATCCACTTGACTACCATCAATTTTGGAGAAACCATGGAAGATTCTATTCTCACTACATGTGTCAGAACAGGTGGAGGTCTCAATGTGGTGGATTTTGGTGTAACGGCTGTAAGCAATTTAAACAAAAATTGTGGGCAACATTTGAGTCAAAAAAAAAAAGAAAAAAAAGAAGGAGAAGTGAAGTGAAAAGAGTTTAGAAAAGTGATTGTGTTCAGTAGTGGAAATCAAGAAGTGAGAAGTCAAGTGATTAAGTACATTTATTCAGTAGTGGAGATTGTTTTCCTGGACTCAATCTTCACTAAGATTCAAACCCATGACGCCTCTGTTAGGAAGTTAAGTGCTTTACCACTCAGCCACCAAACAGCACTCAGAATAGTAAAACTATAGTAAAAAAAAATAACTATGAAATTTTGTCAAGCCAATCAGCACATAGTTTATGCACTCAAATTATTTTATAACAAAAGTTCCAGGAAGCATATAGACAAAAAAAATTATTTTTACAACTTATTTGATAGTACCATATATGAAAACTACAAAGTTGCCTTATTTTACTCCCTCAAATAATACCATATACAATGCATACAAGATTGAATCAGTTAATGACTAGTTGATAGCAAGGATCATACTAGGATGACAACTTAACATATTCACTTCACAAGTGAAATCTGCCCATGTGGAGAGTCACCAGAGAATGCTGACCATGTCCTCCAGGCCTGCTCTCTTTACCAAGTGGCCCGTACAAGACACTGGTCCCAAAACACTGCAATACAAAGAAATCCATATGGAGAGCTCCTGATTTGGAAACCACTATGCAGTTCATCTCATATATTGGTCTAGTCATCTGAATACTTCAGCATAAAAATGAGAACGAAGAAGAACTTCACAAGGCACATTTTCCTTGCTGGTGGTACAGTCTTGTCTAAAGCTTCTCCTGCAACTTGTGACCTAACTATCAAAAATGATGCAAAGGGGGACAATTTTATAGAAGACAACTTACGCCTGTATTTAACATTCAGCATGACACTGGTCTCACCCATGCCAGCGACATTCTCTCCTCGACACCTCAGGAAGGATGACTCTGTCACAAAAGGTATGTTCAGGGTGTTGCTTTTGGGTTTAGCCTTCACCAACAGAGTGGTATCATTGAACCATGTGACTCTAGGCACTGGGCGTCCATGGAACTCACAGGGGATTGTCAAGGAGTCTCCATAGAATTTTTCAATTTGTCTTGGTATCTTGGAAACTAATATAGGAGACTGGTATGGTTCTGAAAGTCATTCATATAGAATTTTTGATGCAAGCATTAAACTATCAAATACATGTTATTATTCTATGAAATCACATAAGTTAGTAGATTGATGATACAGTTTAAAGTGTACAAAAAAAAAGTCATTGGAGACATGTTAATAGCATATTAAATCTAGAGAAGAGAATCTAACCCAACTTTTAAAGTTTGGGTTCGGTTTGGTTCAACCAGATTTAAGTTCAAGTTTGGTTCAATGACAAGTTTAGTTTTTGTTCAGTTCGGTTTGTTCAGGTCTTAAGTTCAGGTCAGCTAGGTTTGATGTTATGAAATTATGTAATAGCAAAATTAAGTTATAAGGTTTAATGCAATTTATTAGTTTAAACATTAGTTAAGGGTTACTTTATTATTTTTTTTCACAAGTGGCTTCAGAGATATAATGAACCTCAGAATTTTCCTTTTAATTATGTTAGTTCTACTTTTGACTTCTTTGGGTCTATTTCAGTTTTTAATTTTTGTAGAATATCTCCAGTGTTATTAATGTTCTCAATTTTAAAAAAATCTATAAAGAGTTATTACATTTTTATTTTATGTTGAAAATATGAATACCATATCTCACCTATCACCACAACATTAACCACATGATCCTCACTGCCATGACGGTTGCTGACACGACAATATAATGTGACATTTCTGTTGACAAAAAAAAAATTGTGTTATAAACTTAAAAACAAAAAAAAAAGTTTAATTTTTACAAAACAATTTTTTTCACACTATATCAGGAGACCTAAGCAATTTTTACAACTTTTTATAATAGCAAATGTTAATGTTTGTGAGCATGCTAAGCATAAATAACTAGCCTACATATTTCTGTATGGGTTAGTATGTCACTTTGCCTTTGTTTTAGTTTTTGTAAACACCTTTTCAGAGACCACAGTCATTCTTGACCCTTTCTTTAAACATTATCTTTTTAATAATTAATTTCTGTTGGTGATTTTATTTGTTTAACCCAACTTCTTGTGAAAATGTCAACTTGAAGCTGTGTTGGATATATTAGGTGTATTTTTTTTCTTTTTTCACATAGTCACTGAACTGAAAGTGCAGTCATTTATATTACTCAATGTTTGCATCCATCTTATACTCAAGTAGTTAATGTATAAGATTTTGTAGTTTATGTACAACATTTTGCTGTAGTAAATGTCTCACTTTCTCTTCTTTGAATGTACACAGGTTACTACAATAAATGTGTACATTGCTGTAGTGAATACATAAACAATCTAGTACAATAAATGTGTATTTTGCTGAAGTGAATAATAAACATTAAAATAATTGCTTTGGCTCTTGAAATCAGGAAATAAGAAAATGTTTAACTCTTTGGCTCCGCACCAACGCACAGGGCGTTGATTTTAAAAAAGGGGAAAAAAGTCGGACCAACGCTGGGGGCATCGGCTATTTCAAAATTATTTTTTTCGTTTCCATTTCTCCGATTCTTGTTTTTTATTGCTTAATTGTTTATCTAGAATAGTTTCCCTTTGCTAAACATCCGGAATTTCCTTCATTTAACGTGTTTTTATTTTGTACGAAGTTTGTAAAGAGATGACATTTATTTTTTCTGTGTGCGTGTTTTTTTTAACATGGAGCTTCAACCAAGGCCATATAAACTTTGTAGATCTAAATATTTCTTTGATAAAGAAGTATAAGAATTCAGATGACAGTGGTTTTGTTTCATCTGATGGTGATATTGATAAATCTAATTATATAGATCTAGATCTAGTAAATTAATTTATAGGTCTAGACCTAGGCTTAGCCTAGGTCTAGTAATGATGAAGTTTATCAGCTGATGAAACAGCTCCACCCCCAGCTAATGTGCAATGTAGATCTAGAACTAGTTTAGCTGTCTCTACATTATCTAGATCTAAATCTAATCAGATAGATGTAGATCTCTAGATCTATCATCTAGGCACTTAAACAGAACAATTTCAGATTTATTCCACCAAGAAATTGGATTGTCAACCTAGACTTAGTCAGCACTGCATCTATTGAGATGGAATGTTTTTTTCATTGACAATCACATTGTTGATAGTCTTGTTAGCAAAATAAATAGCTCTGCTGACCATAGGATTAAATGGAACACCCCTGCTAGAATAAGATCCATTTTCATAGAATGGAGACCTATAACTATAAAGAAAGACAGAGTATGTAAACACTTTGGGTCAGGGAGAACGGTTTATGTTTGCGCTGGATGGGAGTCGAACCCACACATTCATATTGACTGCTTCCATGAATATCACAACTAGAAGGAATATTTATATACTAAGTACATGAAGAACTTTAGAAGAAAATACTAAAAATATATATATGCTGTACAGTTGGACTAGTTTTAGGGTAAAAGTGTTTTGTTCCAAGCGTGTTGCTTTTTTTATGGGCTTTTTCGTTAAAGTAGTGACATTGGATTATTAGTTCCAGTTTATTATTTTTTGCATCTATTGCTGTTTCTTCTGTGGTGTTCTGTAAACAAATGGATAAAAATGAGAAAAAAAGCTATTTCAATTCAATTTGAACAATAAATTTCTTTAAACATGCACTTGGATGGATATTTTCAATGTCAGTTGGTGAGTTTTTCATTTTTAATTTTTATATTCAAAACCCAAAATTACAAAAACAACATAATTTGCAAAATAGAAAACATAAGAAATGGAAAGAGCATCCATTTCTCTTTAATTCTATATCAAGTTTATTATTTTCCAATAATAAATAAAAAAGTTATACAAGTTATATCGAAGCAAAGAAGCGCACTCTGAAATGGCGGAAAAATTAATTCCGTCCAAAAGTGGCAAATAATTCCGAATTAATTCCGGAGCCAAAGAGTTAATAGTAAAACACAATTTCTAAAATATATTCCAATATATGCTATAAAAAGTGAGAAGTAATCCAAGATGCTCTTTGTTTTAACTGATCTTTCATTCTGAGTTGAATTAAACCTTAAACAGAATGGACCAATATATGAAACAATTACATGAGTATTGAAAACAAAATCATACTAACTCTGTCACTGATTTCTCATGTAGCTCCAAAGCATCATCACCCAGTCTCAGACCACGAACTGGGCTTTGGTTTTTAAACCATTCTATTCCTGGCATTGGCTCTCCCCAGCCTTGGCATTTCAATGTCAATGATTTCCCACTTTCCACCTCAACAACGCTAGGCAGAGTGTCTAGGATGATAGGCTTGGACCTTCCAGCTGATAGAAAAAAAAGTTCTTAAAATGATGAATTAATTTTGTTTCTTCATGTAAGAATAATGTGTCTCATTATAGAAATAGAGACAGATTTTAAAAGAATGAATGGGCCAGACTAGCAAGAAGTGTTGTCATGTTCACAAACTGTTCGCTAAAGAAATAGGAAGGAGTAAAAAAACAAAATAAAAGAGGAAAAAGTTTCTGAAGTACCAGAAGCAGTCAGTCTATTGTGGGAGGATTAGAAAGTTCAGTGTTTCTCCTATTTTTACAAGTGATGCCCCCCCCCCCCACCCCCCAAGCAGGCAGATCTCTTCAGACTCCTGCATATTGGTTCTTTGAGGGTTTTAATAATGTAATGAACAATAAACTTAAAGACGTGTTTTGTATACTTGAACAAGGTTCTTTCAAGGCCTAGTAGTGGGAGAGACAGCAATGAGATCTGGATGAGCACTGAAATCTCCTCCTCCCTGGCGCCAAGCATTTTCCTGCTTTATGAGCTTTGGGAATTCATTTTCCTGATATCATAATGCACTTTTTCTCTTAGTATGAAGTGAATTTCAAAAATGTTATAGTACAAAGGGCTGGGACAGGCTGATAGTGAAGATTTGCAATCAGAGCTGCGAAATACATTCTCATGGGTTCTAGAGTGCACTAATCAACCTAGTAAAAAAAAAAATATGCAAACAAATTAATAAAGGCTTGTCTTCGATTCCAAAGAATAATGAGGATGCAGTATTTCCAATGGCTATGCAGCCCCAGCTGTGACCTACATATTTTGCCGCATCCAGGGCAAGCATAACTATTGTCTGTCTGCACCTGTCTTCGGCAGCAGATTTTCTTTTGGTCTAAATGTGTATCCGTGACCTTTATGAGTGACCTCCAACTGTCTCTTTCTAAGGCTGCATGCAACCAGGTGCTCTATTTTATGTCAGGTAAAGCAAGTTGGCACCTAAGCTGGTCCTTAAAATGTTTCCTCAGGGCACCTGTTACGTAAACTAATGTTTAGCTCACTAAAAAACTGCCTTTGGCATACGTTTGTCTCCCAGTGGGATGCATGCCCTGCCCAGCATAACCATAAGAAGTCTCTCTATACTGTCCATACCGGCGTTTGCAAGGACATTGCTGGTGAAAGCGCTAAGTAGTCTTAGTTGCTTTCTGTATAGTGTCCAAGTCTCAGATCCATATAGAAGGGTTGAGAGAACCACAACTTGGTAGACATTGAATTTTGTAGGCAGGCGGAGTGATTTATTCCGCTAAACTCTCGCTTAAAGGTGTCCAAAAGCACTACTGGCCCTGGCAAAGACAGGTTATCAACTTCCCTTGAAAGCGAGGGTCATTTGTATTATACTTCCTAGATATGTGAAGTGGTCTACAACATAAAGGGGCTGTCCAGTTATGGTGATCTTTGAGTAGGTTTTATTGGGTCACTTCTGGAACATGACTTCTGTTGTCCCGAGGTTTATAGATAACCTGAAAGAGGCAGCAGGGTATGCAAAATCATTGACCGGGTTCTGGAGATCATGTTCATTGTGACCTAGCAGGGCACAAACATCGGCATAGAGAAGCTCTGTTATGACCATTCCTTTTGTTTTTGTATGGGATAGTAGACATTGCCGTACAAACGAAACCTGGTGTAGATGACTTCATGCAAGTACACAGCTCTGCTTACGCCATTTTCTATCGGGAAGTGATCAGACAGGTCACCACTGTGTCTAATCTGGCCTTTTTGTTGCACATTAAAATGCTTGAGAATGGATAGGAACGTTGGTGGGCATCCAAGCCTGGCCAAAATCCTCCACAAACCATCGCGACTTACCATGTCAAAAGCCTTGGTGAGCATATAGGTTGAAACCATTTTGTATTGGAATATGATTACAGAATCTCAAAGTTCAGGTGGGACCACGCAATACAGCCTACTATTTGGTGACAATAGGCACATATAAGAGGAATCGCTGGCAAATGTTCCTGACAAAATTATGAGAGAGGAGCTCGACAACTCACCGACATTTGAGGAAGTTGAAACAGCAATTCATAAACTAAAAAAAAACACAAAGCACCTGGCTCGGATGGATGAAATATTTAAAATGGGTGGTTTCACCCTAATCGAGAGGCTAACAGACTTGTTCGCTCTATGCTGGGAGAAGTGCAAGTCAAATTAGACTTAATAAATAAGGAGGCAACTCTGTCAAATATTATTATTCGAGGAACTTTTGAGGCGCACACAGACTGCATGTACATCTGTTATGGGAATAATTGTCAAATGATCATCTTTGACATCTCATTGTTGACCTTTAGCCACACAAAAGTAGTTTACATAATGATGTATGACATGAAAATAGAACTGGCATCTCATTGACATCCCATTGTGGACCATTAGTCACACAAAAGTAGTCTACAAGATGTATGACATGAACACTGAACTGGCATAGGAACGTTAAGAAATTTAAAATGTTTTTCTTCAAACATTTTAAGTCAATATTGTTGCAGAGTCAAAAATGGTTTTTCGATAAAAAGATGAAACAATATTTTTTACTTAAACTAATTTGATTGGTATTGTTGGTCATCATACTTGGTAATATTCAAATATGAATTTATAACTACAATAAAAAAAACTATTTTTATCCCTTGAAAAATAAATTAGCCAGTTTGAGAAACACTGGAATAGGTAAAAAGGTTTTAAGACATTTATGATAGTTGACTAGTGAACTGCTGTACCAACCAGGATCAGATGGGACAGAAATAATCACTTTCTTTGAGTTCTGACCCAAACTATTTTCTGCGCGGCATTCCAGCACGGTGGGCACAATGACGCTTGAGACAACATACTCCACTCTACTCTTTTTTTTTCCTGTGACTGGTGATCCTTTCAGAAACCACTGCACAGTGGGCTGTGGCACACCTGTGGCCTGGCAGATGACCTGGACATCTTCACCTTTAAATGCCTCCACTTTCTCTGGCTGACTATCAGTAAATCTTGGTTCATCTGGGGTTAAGAAGTAAGAAAAACTAAATTACAGACTTTATATTCAGATTGTAAAT
This sequence comes from Biomphalaria glabrata, assembly GCF_947242115.1. NCBI lineage: Eukaryota > Metazoa > Mollusca > Gastropoda > Planorbidae > Biomphalaria > Biomphalaria glabrata. The sequence goes on from NC_074715.1 coordinate 18,024,975, forward strand.
ATTAGTAAAACAAAACATCAAAACCTGTTCACTAAAATTGTCTAAGGGATCTAACTTTAGCGTATGCACAAACCTGATGTAGATTGTACTTTTACTATGACTTTCCTCTCAATAGACCTCATGGGATTTTCTGCAATGCAAGTGAATTCAACGTATTCTAAAACAGAAGCAATAATCAGTTCATTCCTTTCCAATGCTGTATCTCCAATGGGAACTCCATCCTTCAGCCAGTACACTCTTGGAGGTGGTACACCATCAGCTGCACAGACAACTTTGAGTTCTCCCCCTTCTTTGAGAATCACTTCTTCAGGAGGCAGTTCTACAAAACTTGGAGCTTTCTTTTCTGAAGACAAAATGAATTATATTGCTTTAGAGTTATCAATCCTAGACAAAAATCCTGTCATTCAACTTGTTTTCTATTTTAGCTTAGGAAATCTTATCTGTCTAAGGGTCATTGGTTTTCTTATTTATCATCAGGGTTAACGAGCCCCTCCTGCCCAAAGTTATCCCTTCTCCTGTCAGTAAAATAGTTCTGCTGGATGTGATATCTGAGGCATGAATGAAGGCCAGGGATTGGACTGGTTGACATTTTATAGGTTGGGGAGCCCTTGTATCCATTACCATTATGACAATAACAACCTTTCATTGGCATCACTAACCCATTTTTTTAGATGCCCTATTCAAAACATTAGATCTATATGAGCAAGGTTGTATTATTAAACCAGAAGAAAAAGATATGAAAGAGTGAATCTGATGAATAAATGTCATTAAAGTTAATGAAATAGTGGAAGTACTGAAACAATTGCTTGATGGACAGGTGACTGGTCTGTTAGATTTACCAAAAACAACCAACATGACATTTTTTTTACTTGTCAATTTTCATTTGAAAAACAACAACTTTTGTTGATAATACAGACTACAGTAGGTATGTTCATTGTAAACCACTCCAATATAGATCTAGGTCCAAATGATTCCAGAAAGCAAATACCAATATTCAGTGCAGGATCATAAACAAGACTGATATCTATTTGTATACCTATTTGTAAGCATATTAAACAAGACTGATCTCTATTAGGATACCTTTTTGGAAGCATATTAAACAAGATGGATCTCTATTTGGATAGCTACTTGTAAACATATGAAACAAGATGGACCTCTATTTGGATACCTATTTGGAAACATATTAAACATATGCCTACATAGTTTGTGACTTCCAACACAAAGTGATTGTTGAATGAAGAAACAAAAGGACATAAAGTAGAATAAAAAAAGATAAGACAGGTAGTTTGAAGACCAAGAAAAGATAAGACAGGTAGTTTGAAGACCAAGAAAAGATAAGACAGGTAGTTTGAAGACCAAGAAAAGACAGGTAGTTTGAAGACCAAGAAAAGATAAGACAGGTAGTTTGAAGACCAAGAAAAGATAAGACAGGTAGGTTGAAGACCAAGAAAAGATAAGACAGGTAGTTTGAAGACCAAGAAAAGATAAGACAGGTAGCTTGAAGACAAAGAAAATATAAGACAGGTAGTTTGAAGACCAAGCAAAGATAAGACAGGTAGCTTGAAGACAAAGAAAATATAAGACAGGTAGTTTGAAGACCAAGCAAAGATAAGACAGGTAGCTTGAAGACCAATAAAAAAGTCAAAAGTCCACAAGATGGAAATTTATTGTTCATGTCAATATAAATACTGTATGTAATGTAAAAAAACAACATACTTTACAAAACCTTCCTTACAACACCTTCCATTAGCTATAACAAACTGTTCCACTAACCTGGCTTGTCCTCTACATCAATATAAACTTTCTTTGAGATTTGTCCATATGTGTTGCTGGCACGACACTCTAGCTCAATGGACCTGGGAATTTGTTTAATTGTATAATCAGCTTTTCTGGCACTGACTGGGCTGAGATCTGAGTTTTCATGGAGCCAGAGGATAGATGGTTCAGGTATACCTGTAGCTTCACAAGTCACCAAAACGTCATCACCTTTGTAGGCCTGCACACGTTCAGGCTGTGCATCAATGAAACTTGGTGGCTCTGTAATTTTAATGAAACAACTTGTCCATGCACTGCTATGTATAAAATTTTGGAAGACTAGATAGACAAACAGAGGGGGGGAGGGGATGAAGAGGAGGAAACTGAAGAAAAGACTGTTATGGAGTGTGTGGGTTTTCAAGATGATGATGAAGAAAGGGAGCATTCATTTTTGGAGAATGATGAAATCCCAACAGACCGACATGTCTGTCAAAATATACAGGGTGCGTCAAAAAAATGTATACACACTTTGAACTGTCATAGACAGTTTATTTCCCGTTCTACAATGCTAAATTACTAGACATGGAAAGCTTAATGTCCGATTGGAAAAATAAATGTTATTAATGTGAGTAATGTTCAAACTGGTGGCCTTCAGCATCAGTAATTGCTGAGTATGAGTCAACACTGATTCCGCACATCGTACCAAAGTGTCCACTGAGATTTCTGCGCCCACCGCCTGAATCTCATTCCAGAGTGTGTCCAGGTGATGTGGTTTACGTTTGTACACCTCACCTTTAACTGTGCCTCATAAGAAGAAATCCAGCAGCGTGAGGTCTAGAGAGCGTGCAGGAAACTTGATTGGTCCCCTGCATCCTATCCACTGGCCTGGCACAGTGTGATCCAGGAATGCTCGTACGTCCCTATGATAGTGCGGGATGCCATTTTGTTGGAAATAAAAGTCATCATTACCATATAATGCATGAATGGCAGGGAATATGAAGTCAGCAAGTTCACGTCTCCACTGTCTTCGAACCACAGCTACATTCTCAAACCACATAATTATCTGCTTTCGCTCTATAAAACTCAAACGCACGTCCGCCATGTTGCAGTTACTTCCTTGCCACTGCTGCAACATGTTGAAGAAACATAACATTACCTTCTCATAGAAATTTGACCTTGTAGAATGGTAAATCAATTGTCCATGACAGTTCAAAGTGTGTATACATTTTTATGACGCACCCTGTATGTTAGGTACAATAAATAAATGTTTAAAGTTTCTTTCAACTTGATCTGATATTGGGTTTGGGAGAAAGTATGTTTTCAATTATCTAAGGGGATGAAACCCTATATATTTAGCAGTATCTGTGAATACTGAAGGATTAATTTTCCTTGTTAATTAACTAATTGGTTAATTTTTTTTATCGATTTATGTCTTGTCTATGCTAATAAATAATTATGCAAAGTTTCAACTTGATCTGAAAATGGGTGTGGGAGAAATAAGATGAACACATTTTTTTACCAAGGAGACAGATAGACAGACAGATTGACAGAGTGAGTTGAAATAAGTTTTGTAGAAATATAATACGCCTACGTCAGTTCCGTTGTACTATCTGTTTGGAGCTAGAAACCAACAACCAACTAACAACAGAAAGAGAGAGAAAAAAAAGGTACTTACGAGCAGAAGGCTTTAATTTCACAGAAACTCTTTGATGGATGGTGCCGGCATTATTTCTAGCAACACAGGTCAAAACCACAGGCTTATCAACATTCTGGATCTGGAGATCCATACGTCCATGTTCTGGCCTCCCATATGGTAACCTATCAACATACCACTGAATTGTTGGAGTTGGGACTCCGTCTGCTGCACAGTCAACTTTCAATTTCTCCCCACTGTTGACAAAAAGTTCCTTGGGCAACTTGTCTTTAAAACTTGGACCTTTCATGTCTTGAAGAAAAAAAAAACAAATATTATTTTCCCCACAAACAAAGTATTTAGCATTTCCTACTGAGTCGTGAGGCATTTTTTAATGTTACTTATTACTTGAAATTTTAAGTGATGTATGTAATAACTTAACTCTTTCACTGCGACTTATTTTGATGGAAACAATTGAGTTTTCCTAAACAAAAATCTCCAAGGTGGTTAGAGTTACTAAAACTAACGTAACTTTTTTATTTAATCATATAACTTAGCATATTTGATTTTATGTTAAAAGTAAATAGGTCTCCACCAGCAGCCAAAGTTACTACCTGAGAGTAATACCACACTGAAAGAGTAAAAATTTTTTTGCTATTAATGGAAAAGTTCAGAAGATGAATTGAACTTCTTAGATAACATCTAGATAGTTTTCTTTTAGTTTTATATTAATCTGAAATAGGATGATACACAATCACAATGTGATTCATTTCCCAGCATAGTCACAGGTGTGTAGCTGTATTCTTTTTTGTTAAAACATGATGGGATGATCTGACTTAGATCACTTACTCAACCTAAAGCAGACTCATGACAGGCTGTTGAACTATACTGTCCTGCAACATCACTTGATATTTGATGGCGGCTAATGCCTAACTTATTAATAAAAATAGCTCTTTCAATTTCTGCTCTAAGAGTTCACATTTAGATCTAGTAGCAATGCCATTTTTTTACTGGTCAGAAAAAAAATACAACTTAAAAAGTTTGAACTTCAATAAAGTAGTTTTGTTTCCTTTTCACGTGTTATTTTCTACAGTATTAATGTCTGTGGTCTTGAAAGCTGAAATGTACTAATAATAATGCAGAATACTAATTATTGCTTTGATTTTTTATCCAGAACAAGCAGAACATAAATATAAATGGCTCAAGATTCTGAATCTAAAATAAACAATGTGCTTGCAAATCTGGATATTTTGTTTTATTTTGTTTTAAATGTCTTGGGTGTTCCTTCAAATTTAAAGATTATTACAACCTAGGCCAACAAACCTCATGCAAGATGGCGCTTGGCCAAGTGACTTTAGAGTAGTCTGCAAGATAAATTAATAACATCATTTTTTTGTGTGCTTTACTTTACATTTTTTAATGTTCCTTCAGATTATAAACATAATTACATCCTAGCCCATACTCCCCATGGCAAGGGGGGATAGAAGCAGGCAGGATTTAAAAATTAGGGACCTTCAAACGACAGTCCAGAAGGCCACATGACTTGGCAGCCATCCCAATCGGCCTTTATTGAACTCTTTTGTTTTTCTTCATCTAGGTCTTTCACTGACTTTCATTGTGGCATAAACCAACTTATCAAGGGTCTTGAGTTTGAATCCCAGCCAGAGCTGAGTTATATTTGCTGAGGTTTCTGAGCTCCTAAAGGCAGAATAGAAACCTCCTTCCAGATACCCTCTTTATCACTGGTCCACAAATGAGATTGGACCACAGCACACTTAGTACACTATAAGCATGAAAGATGTGCTATGTAAAAGCAATTTAACAAATATTTAAGTCTCATTATATCTAAGTATTCCAAGGCAAACTATAAAACTGTAATGTAAAATAATGTCAAGTTTCTTCTCCTCCCTTAGAGCCCAATTACATTATTGATGCATCTTTAAAATGCCTAAATATGCTTCTAAAACATATTATATGAGCCTAACAGTCTTTCTCATGAATAATGTAATAATATGTATCAATAATAATTTTAGAACAGTAGTAATGTGATAATGAATGCTTGAAATGGGCATTGTTATTTTCCCTTTTTACTGTATCGTCTCGTTTCTTATTTTGTACTTTATATTAAGTGACATTATTATTGTAAGATTATTGAACAGTTAGTGTTAATGTGAGCTTCAAACAATCAATGGCAGTGAGTGAGGGTATTCTGTAAAAGTTTAGTTAGAGAAATATGAAAATTTTGTATAAAGAATTCAAATGAGTTTAAGTTTGGTTAAAGAGTTTAGTATGTTAAAAGTTAAGATAAAGAGTAGAGAAGAGTTAAAGTAAAAATTTCAAGTATTTTTCAGGATTGTTGTCTATATTTCATTTACCTTGCAGGTCATACACATAAATGTATAACTTCTTTGAGATCTTTCCTAATCTGTTTTCTGCCCGGCACTCAAGTTCCATGGACTCTGAAACTCCTGAAATCACAAACATTGCTCGCTTTGGCTTTCTTGATACCAGGGGTGCTCCATCTTGAAACAACTGAACATAGGGTTCTGGCACACCTTCAGCTTCACAATATGCTGTGTAGTTTTCTCCTTTAGGTACCTCTGTACGTTGTGGCTGTCCATCAATGAAAGTTGGCGCCTCTAAAAATAAAATAAAATATCTGTAGGCTTTAGAAAGGACCCTTCCAATCTAAGACACATGCGAACTTTTCTATTTAATATTTCTGATAGTGATTACTGTTTTTTAAGTGTTCTGACCAATTAGGGAACAAGAAGCGGAACAAAATCATAACAACCAATAAATGTGCTTACTTGAAGAATCATCCTGCATTGTGATAAAGACTTTTTTGGAGATCTGTCCTTGACTGTTTGAGGCCCGACACTCTAGCTCTGTAGACTCAGTGATTCTGGACAAGGTATACTCCGCTCTACTGGGTACTTTTGAGGTAATAGAATAATCATTCTTGTACCATTGAACTGTAGGGAGTGGAACGCCAGAGGCTTCACAGACAACACGGATGCTTTCACCATGGGACACGTCCACATATTCTGGTTGCCCATCAGTAAAACTTGGTGCTTCTAAAAAAAATCAAGATAAGACAAGAAATGGGATGTAGAAAAAGTAATTTTTTTTTTAATTAGAAAACATTTAACTCTTTCTCTCCGTAATTATTTACCACATTCCGGTGGAATCAACGTTAGTATCGTCAGTTAGGAGAGAAAGAGTTAACTTATTTATATTATGTGTCTGAATACTAACTTGACTTTGGCATAACTTTGACATTGACTTTGGACTCAATTACACTGAGGTTATTCCATGCACGACACATGAGTACCATAGGCTCAAAAACTGATGGTAGTGTCAGTTCGTTTCTTTCCATCGCTGCAAATCCTATGACATCATTGTCTTTCAGCCACTGGACTGATGGGGTGGGCACTCCCTCGGCAGCGCAGACAATTTTCACCTCATCACCTTCATTAATGTTTAGCTCTTCTGGTGGACTTTCAACAAAATTAGGACTTTTCCATTCTAATGCTTTTTTTTTTGTTGAAAAGGAGACAGTGTAAAGATATTAAAATCCATATTTAATATATATCAATAATAATATTAAAAACAGTATAACTAATAACGATTGTTAAGAAAAACAAGAATCTCTTTATTTTACTTCACCATTAATGAAGTAGGCCTACATTTCACAACTAAAGGAAATAATATATGATAGCAAATGGGACAATTTATAATTTTGCGTCCAAACAAGTTAGTTTATAGAGTAGGCACAGGGCATCTTAAAGACCACAGAAACAATTAATCAGGGGGGGAATGATGCAAAGTGTGACAGTCCATCAACCAAACATTGAGCCACTGAAACTTCACCCCAGCCTACACAATGATTTCCTGGTATATTTAAAAAAGATCCAATAATACAATTGAACATTAGTTAATAAAGGAGATTTGAAGACATGCCTAAAATTAATGTAGATAATGCATTAATTAACATATAAAAGTAACATATAAAATTAAAGATGAAGTAAATGTTAGCGTGTGGGCCTAGGTCAGTCTAACCTGAGCAGCTAACTAGAATTATAAAGTAGCCAGATGGTAGACTACTGGGTGGGTTTGATCTGTGCACCTAAGTCTGAGATCAAGGGGCTAGAGAGGGGCCAAAGCAACTAGACTAAACTTAACTAGTCTAAAATCATTTTTACCTTAACTAATAAAAATAAAGAAACTAATTTAGTTTAGACTACACCAAAACATTTACTATATTTTTCAATATAAAATTAAATAAACCCAAACAATCCAAAAAATAACAAATAAATCCCAGCTCTATAACCCTATCAAACCCAAACAATCCTAACAATAACAAATAAGCCCCAGCTCTATGACCCTACCAAACCCAAACAATCCAAATAGTAACCAATACGCTGTACGACCATACCAAACCTAAACTATTCTAAACCAAACTAGATCTAGATCTAACAACATATCAATGGCAGGAGTGCAGCAGTAAAAAGCAATGCACTCAACATCAGCTTAAAAGTGCTTAAAATAAAGAGCTGGAAAAAGCATTGCCCACCATTGTACATGGGTTCATCATATTGATATTATTGTGCAAATATTGTTTTTATCAGAACTTAATTTTAAATAGTTCTGCTGTAAATATATAAGAAAATATGACTATATGAAAGATATTTCAATATTAGATGTCTTGGCATGAAAATATATAGACAGTTTAACTAACCTTTTGTGGTGGTGTCTACATCTGATGTTCCAAGCTGAAACCTGACAGCCTCACTGCATGCCCCTCTATCTTGAGTGCTGAAAGGAATCACCTGCACCTGGTACTTTTCATTGGTCATAAGATCTTTGACCAACACCTCAGTGTCTTCTAAAACTGCCAACTGCTTAATAGTTCTATAAAAGAAAAAGAAATAAATCTATTAGGCAACTTGTTAAATCGATATTGATGTTTAAGATATTATAGAAGCCAAAGCATTACAAAAGATTATAGACATACTTGTGAGCTTATGCAAAAGGCTTGGTAAAACAAAGTCTAAGACTAAGAGTGCTCTACATGTGTAAATGTAGAAAATGTGTCTGGATGAAGAGGACTCTTCTAGTCAGTTAAAAGCAACATCAACAATCCACAAAAGAAAAGAGACACAACACACAGAGGTTCATTGAATAACCTGCAAATGTTTTGATCTTTTTCATGTTCCCTAGTTTTCAAGTAGCAACTCCCTAGTCAACAAGTAGCAACTCCCTAGTCAATAAGTTGCAACTCCCTAGTCAATAAGTTGCAACTCCCTAGTCAACAAGTAGCAACTCCCTAGTCAATAAGTTGCAACTCCCTAGTCAATAAGTTGCAACTCCCTAGTCAACAAGTAGCAACTCCCTAATCAACAAGTAGCAACTCCCTAGTCAACAAGTTGCAACTCCCTAGTCAACAAGTAGCAACTCCCTAGTCAACAAGTAGCAACTCCCTAATCAACAAGTAGCAACTCCCTAGTCAACAAGTAGCAACTCCCTAGTCAACAAGTTGCAACTCCCTAATCAACAAGTAGCAACTCCCTAGTCAACAAGTTGCAACTCCCTAGTCAACAAGTAGCAACTCCCTAGTCAACAAGTAGCAACTCCCTAATCAACAAGTAGCAACTCCCTAGTCAACAAGTAGCAACTCTCTAGTCAACAAGTAGCAACTCCCTAGTCAACAAGTAGCAACTCTCTAGTTAACAAGTAGCAACTCTCTAGTCAACAAGTAGCAACTCCCTAGTCAACAAGTAGCAACTCTCTAGTTAACAAGTAGCAACTCTCTAGTTAACAAGTAGCAACTCCCTAGTCAACAAGTAGCAACTTCCTAGGCAGCATGTAGCAACTCTCTAGTTAACAAGTAGCAACTCTCTAGTTAACAAGTAGCAACTCCCTAGTCAACAAGTAGCAACTTCCTAGGCAGCATGTAGCATTGATACAGTCTCACAGAGCAGGGAGCAAATGATAGAAAAAGAGTAAAAAAGAGAAGATCTTTACAAAATAATGAAAAACTTTATAGAGAAGAAATAATAAAAACAAAGGACAGTTCAGTGAATACATTCTATTAACATTAGATCTTGTTAGTGAAGTAGAACTTACTCTATTGTGTTATCATCTACCAATCTCTGCACTATGACAATATGGCCCTTTAATTTACTTCTATCAGAAGTTGACCATGACACTTGTGCACTTGTGTCTGATTTGGCTATAACCTTGACCTCACTGGGAAGTGGCAGATCTGTGAGAAAAGAAAAATAGCTTTAAATAGAGTACAATTAAAATTAATTAATTTTTTTTCTGCCAATAATACTATCAATAAGCCAGTGCTACAATGGCTAGACTTAAGAATGGATTTGAATGTTGTATCTTATACGAGTTATTTTGATTCTCCAACCAAATATGTTTTCTAAGATTTATAAATAAAAAGGAAATATTTTAAGAAAGATTTTTATATCAAATTGGGTTTCATGTTGGAAATAACATTTTATTTACATTGGAAACAATTTTTTTAAACAATTTGAATTTCTATGGCATGATTCTTTTGTTGTTTTTTTCTTTATAATCAATATTTTTTAATTTATTAAAACACAAAAAAATTAATTAAAGTTACAACATTATGGGGCTCTGTTAGGAATGTAAATAAAGAAAAAAAAAGGTATCAAGACATGGAAAGCCTTATGTTGAATGAATGCAAAGGATACAAGAAACAAAGAGCACTGGAGATGCAAATCACTTGGTAGTGCCTCAGTGGCTCTAGAGATTAAAGTTAAAGAAACAGCAAGTGAATTCTGCCATAACACAATTATAAGAATTTACAAAAAAATGGTCAAGTAAGTATAATAAAAATAAAAGTAAAATTTCTTTTTGACACCTAGCTATTATGTCAAGATTAAATACTTCTGTAAACCAGGATTGATCACAATGATTAAACGCTACTGTCTTTTGAATTAATGTCCCATTCTCATTATAGACCTATTACACTCACAAATCCCTAACTAAAGATCTTGGCATTCAAAGAAATTTATTATTGAAACCTTTAGTCACAATCCTCCCATATATTGCTGAATCTGAATGGAATTTCACTAATCTACTTGGTCTTTTAAGCCTAATTTGACATTTTGTTTTTACAGTTAGACTGATAGGGACAACACTACTTTGGTAATACTGATATCAAAATTGTGTATTTTAGTTCATGTAGTGGAGAACTGATATAGCCTACTGACCAAATAATTCTCTTAGTCATTATGTGCAAATTATAGAGGCTGCTGACCAAAACATTCTATACTGACCAAATGAAGGAGTAACAGCATGTGTGACTGTCTGTCGTGGTCTTGTGCTGACCCTTGCTTTGGCCATAAAAAAATAGGATGAGTTAGGTTTCAGTCCAGTGATTACTCCATAGCCTTGCTGAAAAGGAAATCACAATGATTCAGAAAAGGAAATAAATATGAGATTCAACTAGGCTGGAATAGAATTATTTCCATATAGATCTTGATCACATATCTTTTGATGCAAAATTTGCTTTGTTCGTTCTCACTTAGCTAGAGTTAGCACAATCTAGTGCTCATTTTTCAAAATCTGTAGCATTTTACTTTTACACAGACACTATCTTTTCCTTAGCAATTTCTCATGTGACTAAAGAGGCCAATCCTGGATATACAACTGTGGTTACAGTTTGGGCCTCTGTAAATACCAGATTTTTTAACACTTTCCCCTTTCTAATTCTGGTGTTTACCCCATCTGCAGTCCAGGACATTTTCTTTTTGATTGCTCTCCATGTGAATCTCTTAAGTTCTTCTTTTTCCCAACTGTTGTTTTCAATTCTGAAGAGCTTCATGTGATGTTTGTATACATCAGTAAACCTTAAAAATGGACAACCAGCAGGTCTCCTGACTTCTATTAGATCATCATACAGCATGTCTTGTGTGAGTCCAACTTGTGGCATTCTGTGAGCATGACAAACCCAGTCTTCTACTGATATTAATCCTGCATGTGTATTATATGGCAGTTATAAGCAGCTTTGTTTTTTAAACTAATTTTTTATATTTGGCATGTTGTTACCTTGATTCCATGGCTACATTATCTCCAATGAATGTGCTACAAGAAAAAGAATTCAACAACAGCCTCTAGCTAAGGGCACCATTTCATTGAGGCAGAAAACAGTGTGGGACAATTCCTTGCCAATAGTACCAACACCTATTGCACCAATGATTGTTTCTTGCAAACCAATAACATGTATAGGCCCTAGTCCTGTTAACAAATGAGCTGAAAATATCGATCAGAATCTATATAAGTTATAACCAGGTAATAACAGCAAAGAATGGTATGAACGTCACACTGATCTACAGGTTGGTTTGTACAATGTTTTATACGTTTCGGATGTTCCTTCAGAGTTCACGATAATCTAGATCTAGATCTACTTCCTTGCCCAAAACCTCCGGCAGGACGATGGGGCAGGGTATGAACCAGGGACCATCGAGAAAACATAACGACAGTCCGCACGACCAGGCAGTAGGCAGTCATGAGTCATACATGATTTCACAGTAACATTTTACCCAAACAACTTTTCTGCCAAGCACATAGACTAAAAAATAGATCTACATTGTACAAGCACACGGAATTCAATGTAGAATCAACTGAATTAATTAGATCTACCTTTTCATCGAATTCGTCAAGACGTTTCCAGTCGATGGCGCTCGCGTCAGAATACAACACGCGCAATACCTCCACAACAGCATCGCCAACTGTGTCCAGAGTGACAAGAATTGTGTCCGGTGTCAGTGGTACAGCATTCAAACTTATCTCAGGCGCTGGGGAAAACATTTAATAAGACTTCAACAAGAGTATCTGTCTAACTACCGAAATTGAACAAAATTGAGTGAATAAGGCTAGTAGCTGCACCTGTTAGACTAACGTCACGAAAAGAATGTTATAGTATCTTGAAATTACAGAAGTTCCTTCATATAGGCCTAATGTTGTAAAAGTTGAAAAATTCTTTGACTTAACAAGACACGTCACTATTAACACGCAGTTATTATTATTCTTTCTTTCTTTATTTTTTATTTTGTTTACATTTTTTAAATTATAGCCTTTTCCAAATGTTTTTCAAAAATCAGACGAATGGAAATCATAAAATCATATGTAGTTCTAGTAGCCTAGGTCATATTCTTTTTTGAATTAACGTCTGTATTTTATAAGATAAGATCTATGGTTCATTAGGTGAAGCTTTTTTAATACCGAAAATTCAAACTTTTACAGAAACGGGAGTTAAGAGAAGACCTACCAATATGCATCACAGCTTGAGAGTGAATAGTTTCAGTCCTGTCTCATTGTCCCTATCTCTCATATACAGATGTAGATCTAGTTTGTGAGTACTTACTGAATCCGTCGTGGCGATAGTCCAGAGTCTTGCTTTTTGGGCCCATCACTGGTGACGGTCCTTTGGTTAGTGCGGCCACTTCAATTTTGTATTTCATTTTGATGGGCAGGTCAGTCAAGACCGCTTCCCACATGTCCTCCTCATTAGGGGACTCCACCAGGACTTGCCCTTTAGATTTGTGTTTGCCAAAGCCCTAGAGAAATAGGTTTTGTGGCAACATTTTTTTTCTTCAACACGGTTTAAAAATATATACATTTGAAGGAAAATATTTATTAACCTATTAATAAATACGAATAAAAGCGGTGTTTATTTTCAGTTGAATGGGTTAGATCAGGGGTGGGCAAACCTTTTTCTACCGAGGACCACATTAAACAAATTTGGGCACTGGCGGGCCGCATAATTTTTTTTTACTCCCAATTGAGGAATTACAACAACAGTTAGCAATTTCTTGAAGTAATTTTACGAATAATTTTTTAGATTTTGTTATTTTGTCTTTTTACATCACAACATTTCACCACAAATGTGAAAACTTCGCAGCAAAGCTTTCTTAAGTATAGGAATACAGCATCTGGCAGTCATTAAACTTCTGTGGAAGAACTCACTGGAATTACTCTTTCAGGTCATAATTTGCTTGGAGGTGTGTCATCTGGAGCTGAATCAGCTTCTGCATTAAATGGTGAACTGATGGTATTGAAAACTAGTTCCACGTTCTTGACGTCAAATTCCACAATCAAGGAATCCAAGTAACTCTTGTAATTTCATCAATTTCACTAGAAATAGTTTCACCTTTCAGCTAAGGAAAATGATAAAATCTGATTTCACTTGCTGCCTCAAGAAGTGGAATAACTTTGTTTGAAAGGATTTAAGATGCACATACATTTCATTTGCAAACAAAACATTGCAATGTTTCCAATGATAAACATGAAGTCTGTCTTCAACTCTTCTTCGTTAGAAATATTAGTAATAAAGTCACAGTCAATGTCCTTCAATGAACCTAATTATTTCTTCCTTGAGATTCCTTATTCTTCTAGGCCAGCGGATACTACTGTGTAACCGAACATAGGAACTGCCAGTCAAGGCCGGCAGATAATTGGAGGCCCTTGGCAAAGTGAATTAGTTGACCTCAAATAAAAAAAAACTGCGACAACAGTAAAATTATTCCATTTATTGAAAACATATTGTACTTCAACAATAATATTGATGACAAGTTTCGCTATTTCTAATAAAATAATATAATAAATAATAAAACAGTAGTACATGCAAGGCCCTCACCATTTGGTGACCCTAAGCAGTTTGTCTATGACTAAGGCTGGCCCTGTGCCAATAATAAGATCATTGAGAAATCATTTCCAACAATATATTTGATATTCAATGCTTTACTTTATGAAAAAGCCTGTTTTTCTTAGTCAAAACACGAGCTCCATTAGTTGTTACACTTGCCATCTTGTACAAGCCGACCCAACACTTTCAACACAGTTTTTGATAGAATTGAATAAATACTAGCTTGTGTTTGTCTTTGACTGAATGTTTCGAAATATTGCCACTAAGAATAGTCTTCGTTTACTTTAAACTTTTTAGAATGAACTTTAAAGACAATGTTTCTTTAGCCTCTTCATGATAAGTCATAAGAATCAAAAGTTTCAACAATTTCTAGATCTATAGATATTTACAATTATTTATTTAAATATATTTGCGTTTTTATATGTGTAATGTGTGGGAACACCTGATTTCTTTAGGCGTCGGCGGGCCGCATAAAACACTTCGGCGGGCCGCATGTGGCCCGCGGGCCGTAATTTGCCCCTGGGTTAGATAATAGGCCTAAATAGTGCAGCTGCCATTTTTGCAAACCAAAATTTATTAATTATTTAAATCTCAAAGTATTTCTCTATACAAAGTACTAACAAGACCGAGCAGCAGTCAGAATACTCTTTAAAAAAAAAAGGCAGTACTTCATTCATACAAATAACAGAGTGATTATTTTTCTCTTAAAAAATTAGTGAATGTTAGATTTTTTTTTAATTGAACATTTTTCCCGAGAAATATTATCGTTTAAGCAAATATATATACCTACTAGAATTTATAATATTTCAATGATAGATCTTTGGATCTAGACATAGAAGAAGATGAACTAAATGTTCATGAACATTAATTTATTAAACTCTACAATGAAAGCGAATATGCACGTTCAAGATGGACATTTTCTAGTTCTGTGAAGCCAAATTTAAATGTATTTATTTTCATATTTTGACAAATTACAACCGTCAAACAAGAGTTTTCCCAATAAGGTCAAATAGCTAGTAATTATTTTCCAAATGATCTACACCAACTGTAAAATTTCTAGGAAAATCGTTAGAGCCGTTTTCAACCCACCCAGAATGCTCCACGAAGGTACGATTTGAATAGAGGCATTGTAAAAATAAACTAGATATATAGTTCATTACGCAGGTCTACTTATCAGATAAAGATATAGTGCTGAGCAAATCATTGCATTCAATATTAACCAGAAAAAGCGTGTTAAATTTTATCAATAGTATGTGAAAACAATGACAGCACTAAATCACAGCGCGGCAGGACGGCAACTAAAAATGTCAATATATAAAGAGACCATAGAATATTCAGTTGTTTCATTCAATAGCAGACAACTCTACCCGTTTGAGCTAGTATATTTGAATCCTACCTCGTAAAACACTTTAAAGTTATAGGTGTCGCCACTGTGTAAAGGTTTAGGAGGCAGCCATTTGACTAGGATGGAAGAATTAAAACCTGGCTCGGCTTCTACTTTCATTGGAACTCCGGGAACAGCAGCATCTGTCACAGCAAGAAGAAATCGTCACTTTAAACACATCAACATAGATGGCTTTTACTTTGATCTATGAGCCACTTTACTTTTGTGAACAAAGGAATTTTGCGTGATTATATATATAAATATATATTCTATGTATACATTTGTATACTTTTGCTTGACTAGTGAAAATAGAATTTGATTTTTTAAAATATATCTTATTTATTCACCTTAACAATAATGCATCATTTATATCTGAAAATACTTCTCAGTTTGACATAAAAATATGAAAGAGTCTGTATCATTTTGTTTCTTATTTTACGCTTTACCGGCACAAGTCTATATCTCTTTGTTAAGAAGAATGCTAAATACCTGCAGGCCATACTTTCCACACTCTGCCAGTTCTCAGTTTAAGAATACCCCCCCCCCCCCAAAAAAAAAAGGAGTTCGAGGGTATTATAACTGAACTAATCAAAACGATTTCTTTAGAAATTATTTGTACAAAAAAACAACCTAAAGAAATACATAGACTCTTAAAAATAGTTGGTTGGAAGCTGAAAGTTAAACCCGGGCAGGGGTAGATCATCGATACGTGAATATAGAAACTATAGGAGAAACTATTGGAATAATTGATTGCGACAAAAAGACGTTAGTTTTCTGTTTACCGATTCTCCTATTCTTACTTGTTTTCTTAGGTAAATGGCCTACTTTGGGTCTCCCTCTCTCCATTACTTTAAACACTTTAAACTACACAGGGACATTTATTATTTTGTTCTAATCTCTCTGATAGCTGGGAAGCAATTAGAATAGACTTTGAAATAAAGCGTGTCGGTTATAAAATTTTGTCTCTTTTCTCCCAAAGTGATACAGTGGATGGAGATGAATCTTTCTTCTTTCTTAATTTTTTTTGCCGTAAAAAAATTTGGTTTCGCTAATTTAAATATTTTATTTAATTTTGTTTTCTTATGTTTTCTTCAAATTATTCTTTCTAAGAATACAAATCTTTTCTATTCATTTCTTCTATCTCGTTTTTCACTATTTTATTATACGTTGCTTTAGAGTTGAACAAAGCCAGCAGTGCTGTACCCTTACGTACATATCTCTCTCCCAAACATAGGTAGCCTACATACCCATACTTCCCTACCCCCTAAACAAATTAAATCCACGTTCACTCTGTGAAACATGAATATAACTGACTGAGAACTGGGCTGAATGTTGACAGTGGGATGAAGAAAAACACAATTAATTTAAGATAATTGAACGCTAGACCATGGCTAGACTTTCACAAATTTTCCGACTTCCTATACAGCAACTAGGCGTGCTGCTATTGAAAACAAATTGGAGATCGCGGAAGTGCTCAAAGCTGTATTTGTTTTGTCCTGCATTTCAAATAAAAGATTAGCATTGTAACTCAGGTTTTGCTGGGAATTTCATTGTATTCAAATGATCATTAGCACACTTCTTTTTTAATTTAATTAATTGAAACCGGAAATAGTTCGAGCTAGGATTTTATTTTTTGAAAAGGGAATTGTGTCACAAGTCTAAAACAGTGGTTCCTAAGCTGTTTTTTCCTGGGACCCCATACTGTTCTGATACGCGTGCTACGAGCCGAACCGCCGCCAAAAAAAAAAAATGTAACCGAGTCTCTGCGTCTTCATTATGCATTGTGGGGTAGAAGTTTTGAGTGGCCGAATAGGACCAAATCACGGGCCGGATATAGTAGTTTAGGGCATCACTGACAAATGACTTCAAGATTACAATGAATGTATAATTCAGCTCAGTTTTATAATAAACTTAAAGAGAATAATGTTTTTTTTTAAAATTACATATTGAAATAACTACAAGCCTAAAATTAAATAGTGTGTGGGGGGTGGGTTGTTGTTTTTAATTTTTATGTTAATTTATCAGCGAGTAATTGTTTTAGCATAGTAAAACCAATTTCTTTCAACACCCTGTCTAGCGTGAACACCTACCAAGGGCTCATACAATTGTTTTTCTCTTGATAATTTTAAGTTTCTTGTAAATTTTATTTGATCAGTAATGCAACTATAAGATATCAACTCCAACGAAAACAAGCTACAAAATAGAGATACTCTAAATCAGTGATGGCCAAATCCGCCCCGCTACTTTTTTTTTTGTTTTTTCAATGAAAAACAAATACAGATTGTTATTACGAGTTGAAATATTGGTGTAAAAGAAAAAAAAATCTGTAACTGGAGAGTTTGTCTGCATGCGTTCCTTGAAGGGAGCAAGAAAAGGGCCAGACATTTTTCTTTAAATTTGTGATCCAGGAATTTTGAAAGTACATGTATCAGGAATATATAACATTATGAAAGATAGAGCTCCAAATGTAATTAAAATATCGGAAATTGAAATTGTCAATGTAAACAACCCATAAAATAATATTGTTTTCCTGCACTGCACACCAAGACATCCTTTGTAAATTCCCTTTTGACTATTGCAGGAGTTCCTTCATTATATGCAATCTGAACACTCCGACATGCTTTACTATACGAAAGTCAAATAACTAAATGCAAGGCACTTGGTGTGATTTCGAGCGAGTTTGGACATTTCCCAAATTTTATTTCTAGTGCTAAGAGAATGGCTACAAAGCAACTTCCTGTATTTATGTGCAGAAAACAAAATATGTGACAGCAATAGATTGACGTCAAGATCTCAGAGCACTCTTAAGAATAAGTACCTGCGAATTGCAAGCAAATCATGAGTACTATCAAACCACTCACAGCTTAATAGATGGGATGAAAAGTTTTCATGGACCTAGATTTAATGCAAAATTTCTGAATTTTCATATAATATATGATTTTGTGAATGTACATTTGTCATTACTTTCAGCAACAATCTATTTATATTCGTGTACAAAAGAATGGTTTCCAAGACTGTGCATATTGATTTAGTGAGCCCTTTTTATGTAGCGAGTTAGATATATTTAAATAGAGAATCATTGATTATGCTTGCGTGGAATTTCTTACCCAGTTTGGTAGTGTCCAGTCTGGCTATCTTGGATTTCGGTCCGTAAAACATGGAAGGCAGCTCATTTGTACCTTCCATAAAAGTAGGTGCCACCTGGAAAACAAAGTATTATTAGCATGGGACAAATCTCAATCAGCCTAGTCTGACATTGCATTCTGACAATGGTCAAATAAAACTGAACATTCTAACGTCATTAACGTCTTGTCTACGAAACGACCAACTTTGGCCCCTATAAGAAAAAGTGAAAACAATTAACAGGTAACAACATTTGGTCGTAGGCCTAAATATACCACCATGTGATGGACTGTCTATAGTCTAATTGTTAACATCATTGAAAAACGAATTTTTAACATTAACTTCAGTAAAAGTTATTGAAAGCCTCAAACTATTTCAAATTTGATGTTTAATACCGCTTGTACAGTTTTTTATAATTTTAATACATGTTGTATATTACACAATAAAACGTCTAGTTAGTGATACATCTAAGTTGTTTCAAAGCAGTCTGAAAAAAAGATATTTTGCTTCGTTTACTTATGACAATAAATATAGAATTCTCCCAACGGTCACACTTCGTGCCTGGTTGTAAGACTTGTGTAATATCCTAGAGGTTGTGTTATATTTGATTTCTTGACAAACATTGTACTTTTTAGAAGAGAGTTCAACTAGTTCCATCATTGAAATCACTTTTTCTCCTTCATTTTATTTTTCTGTTATTTGTGTTACTGACACCAGAAATATTGATCTTATTTTTTATATTCCGTTCATTCCTATTTTGAAATTGAATGGAGAACAAGGTTGTAGCTATAGCCTAAGATTGAAGTTTGGTTTTTATTCCCCCCCCCCCATTTAAATATTTTAAACATACTTTAAGCTAAATGTACGCTACCTCCATTTAAATATTTTAAACATACTTTAAGCTAAATGTACGCTACCTCCATTTAAATATTTTAAACATACTTTAAGCTAAATGTACGCTACCTCCATTTAAATATTTTAAACATACTTTAAGCTAAATGTACGCTACCTCTATTTAAATATTTCAGACATACTTTAAGCTAAATGTATGCCACCTCCATTTAAATATTTTAAACATACTTTAAGCTAAATGTATGCCACCTCCATTTAAATATTTTAAACATACTTTAAGCTAAATGTACGCTACCTCCATTTAAATATTTTAAACATACTTTAAGCTAAATGTACGCTACCTCCATTTAAATATTTTAAACATACTTTAAGCTAAATGTACGCTACCTCCATTTAAATATTTTAAACATACTTTAAGCTAAATGTACGCTACCTCCATTTAAATATTTTAAACATACTTTAAGCTAAATGTACGCTACCTCCATTTAAATATTTTAAACATACTTTAAGCTAAATGTACGCCACGGAGACAAACATTTTGACGACCAGTTAGTAATAGGCTACAAGGTCTTGTACAAAATGTAGGATAGACGCATTGACGTCATTTATGTGAGATTGACGCATTTGGGTCTGAGAGTAACGGGAGCACCATTTCGGTCTGAGACTAAAGGCTTAAGTAAGTTGTGTCTTATTTTATTAAATACAGACGTTACTTCAAAAACAAAAAATGATTACGTCAAACGCGTGTTTCTATGTCTGAAGGTAACCACGTTGACACATGGGGTCTAGATCTAACAATTACTGCGCTTGGGTCTGAGACTAAACTAACAACCAACTTGGAAGGCTGTGAATAAGCTTTAGATGTCTACACTAGAGAAACAATATAGTTAAGTGAATCATCAGCTCTAGGTGTATAAGCAAATGAATGGCATTATTAAATCTTATGCAAAAAGAACATGGGAGACTAACCACGCCCCTCTTCGCTGAGTAACATCGTCACTGGAGATAACCAAAGTATTACCTTCATCGTGTGGTGTCAGTAATATAGGGCGAAGTATTTGCCTCCAGCACCTGGACCACTAAACGGAACCACGTGCTCTTCACCTCCTGGCCCGGAAAGAACGACTTTTTGCAATAACTTAAATTGCACTGGCCTTTAGAACTATTGGCATGTCAGAATGTCATTAGTGTGACTTTCTTATAAACGCATGACGGCGACCCGTTGTTTTCTACTGTAATGTGAAAAGCACTGTAAACTTGAACATATTTTGGGTTAACCAAAAGCCAGTTAGTCTACAGCCTAAATCTGTAAAGTTCCCCTACCTGTTAAATAGATGTAAGCTAACAGCAATCAAAGGGAGACAAACTGTTACCTCGGTTCACTTTCATCATTTTATTCCTTGCTTTGTGAAGCCAAGAAAAAAAAAATAAGGGTGGCCAGTGTGATGGTTAGTTAATAAAAATAGCTTTTTTTCCCCATGCCCCGGGGGTGGGGGATATTTAGACTTAAATCCTCTCGCGCCGTTCGGCGCATAGGGCTGCAAGCTATCGCCACAGAGATCGGAGTGGGGGGGGGGGTAGTATTGAATCTACATAATATTTCGTAGTAGAGGTT
Organism: Biomphalaria glabrata; assembly: GCF_947242115.1. Classification (NCBI taxonomy): domain Eukaryota; kingdom Metazoa; phylum Mollusca; class Gastropoda; family Planorbidae; genus Biomphalaria; species Biomphalaria glabrata. The sequence goes on from NC_074715.1 coordinate 18,046,027, forward strand.
AGAAAAGAAAGGTACTCGACGATGTCCGACACTTTACGATTGGAAAGTTTGTTGTTCTATAGAACTCATTAATGTACTTCCAGTTCTTTCAAGAGATAGGCCTACGTAATTTTGTATGGCTGCGATAAATCTCCAAATGCAGCGAGGTTTTTCAAAATGCTTTAACCCTCAACCACAGATCTTCATAAGTTGTTTTCTAATGATTGCAGACAGCAGCCATGGAAATTTAAGATTCTCGCCAAAGTTTCAGTAAGGTTCGATTGCAGCTGACAGAACCTGCGCTTAGTAGACTAGACCTGTTCCTACTATTTCTGCAAAGATCATAGAAGGCCACCTTGACCTGCAATATATGTGGACGGGAGTGTCTCTCTAAAATAGGGCTCCACAGCTATATGAAAAAGTGTTCGAGATGAACCATAGTCGTTCTACGACTAAAGGAGGTCAATAATAATAATAGATCTGTTTACTAGAATTATTTGACTAAGATTAATCTACGCCTAAAGGAGGTCAATAATAATAATAGATCTATTTACTAGAATTATTTGACTAAGATTAATCTCTTTGTCATTTGAATTGTGTTGCCCAGCCTCTTTGTGACAAGCTTGTGACTTGTCTAGACCGTGTAACTTAAAAATGAAACCGAGGCACTGTGGTTTCATTTCTAAATGTAAGCAGATATACCATTCCCAGATATGGACCAGGGTGCGTAAATTGGCCATCACTGCCTTAGATCTCAAGTACTTTTCTTATAGTTTTACGGTAACCACGGGAAATCTGCATTTCTCATTAATCTTCGGACTCGAAGACAAGCCTTATTATTATTATTATTATTATTATTATTAAGGTAACCTTTGCATGTACACTATGTTATTGGCCAGGAAAACTTACCGAGATTTCATAGATTTTATCAGGAAACAAATCCTGAAGTAAAAATTCTCCCGCTTTGTTTGGCTTGGTTTTTGTATCTTCAAATTCTTTGGTTCTATTTGTACTGGTGTCAGTGACAAATAGTCTGTAAGTCTTGACCAGATTGGCGTGTCGTTTGGGAGGATTCCATTTGATGATTGCTTCGTGTTGTCTGACCATTTTGGCCGTCACATGTAAAGGTTCCGATGGATCTATCAGATAAAGCACTAGTTAAAATATGTATGTATTTCAAAAAAGTCTTCCTCCTTTCTTGTTTTTCTTGCTCTGAAGAATTTTCTACTTCTTGCGATTCCAAAAAAAAAGTTTTAAGGGAGGTAAGTATAAAACAAAAATGATTTAGTTAATTAAGTTAATTTTTAAAAAATATAAAAATAAAAAATATAATTTAAAAATTTGTGAATTAGGTTACTATATATATATATATATATATATATATATATATATATATATATATATATATATATATATATATATATATATATATATATATATATATATATATATATATATATATGTATATATATATATATATATTTGTTTATTTATTTATTTATTTATATATATATATATCATATTGTAGTAAATCAACTACAATACAAGACCGAAATCCTGGCACAAGACGTCGCAGAAATACCTATATTACAAACTGAAAACTACATCCTTTCAGTGGTGCAGGAATTTACCTACTTGGGTTCAACAATTGTCAGTAGCCTAGACTTAGACATCGAGCTGACAAAAAGGATAGGAAAAGCTACCACAGCATTGGCAAAACTCTCCAAGCGCGTCTGGGAAAATGGTAAATTGACCACAGCGACCAAAATCCTAGTCTACAACGCCTGTGTTGTGAGCACTCTCCTTTATGGCAGTGAAAGCTGGTTAACATACATGTACCAAGAGCACAGATTGAATAGTTTCCACTTGCGCTGCCTGAGACGCATAATGGGCATCTCTTGGAGGGACCATGTCTCCAATCAGGAAGTTTTGAGATTGGCCAATATGAACAGCATGTATGCTCTCCTGACACAAAGAAGATTACGCTGGCTCGGACATGTCACCCGCATGCCAGATGGTAGAATCCCGAAAGATATCTTATATGCTGAGCTTGTGGAAGGAGTCAGACCCAAGGGCCGCCCAAGACTAACATATAGAGATGTCTGCAAGCGAGACATGAGAGCCACAGGCATCAGCGAAAGTATGTGGGAAAACATAGCTAAAGACCGGAGTGCATGGAGACAGACTGTGCGTGCTGGGACAACCCTTGCTGAGAACAAAAGAATTGAAGCGGCCTTAATCAAGAGGGAAAAAAAGAAAGCTGCCCTGTCCGCTAGCCCTAAATCAGAGGAATACACATGTTCGAATTGTGGCATAGTCTGCCGTTCTAGAATTGGCTTGATTAGCCACACCAGATTCTGCCCCGTCTCAAGATTAAGCCAAAACCAGTGACTCATTTGGGCGCATCCATTGCCTTTCGAGACAATCAACTAAAATACAATTTAACAACTGTGGGTCCGAGAACAATAATAATAATTCTATAATGTATTTAGCACTTTCAAAATGAAATATGCAAATAGCATATACCAATATCCTTCCGATTTTAGGCATCATGTAATACGTCACTATGGATTTCATGCAAATTATACACAGGCGCAGAGATACTTTGCTAGAGAAAATAAAATTATAAATTCTTGTATCCTATAGGTAACACAAGCTGTTGCTTAGAGCCCTCAAGATAAAGCTCTCAAATAGAATTTATTAACTTATAATGGACCCCAAAAGAGCCCGAAATCTTTAATAGCTTAGGGCTCTTTAAGTCTAAATAAGGCACAGACCATCTTATTGTGGGAGATGTAAGTTTTAAGAAGAAAAAAAATCTACCGTCACGAATGAAACTTCTTTGTGTGGGAACATCTTTCTTAAACACATCGAGACTATGGGTTTTTTTTATAGCACATTTAAGAAACTATTGGTTTTAAGTTGTCTGTCTGTCTGTTGTTCTGTTACGTTAGATGTAAAAAAAACAACGCTATTTAATATTAGATTTTACCATTGACATTGTTGTGTTTAATATAGAGGCCACGACTGCTTTTGTTCCTCGGATACCAATTCCTTTTTTTTAAATTAAATAATTGCATTTGTTTCATACACATTCCATTTCTTTTGAACAAGATTAAAAAGTAGGACAATTGTATAGCAATACGTTTCATTCAAACGTGAGATTGTCACAAATACTTCCGTTAAATCCATTCCAGGTTTCTGAATATAAAGTAAAGTTCCCCTTTCAAACCTTACGATCTATAGGGCAGATGATGTAAACGTCGTCTGTTTCTGTGGCTCAATGTTAACGAGAGGGTGAAGTGGCCAGCACAACGACCAACCGCCTTTACTTTTCCCCAACTAACGCCAGGTGGCCATTAGAGCTGGGTGGTCTCAAACGCGCCCTAAAAATCCAGGATTTGAACTCGGGACGCTTCGGTTTGAAAACCAAGCGCTTCACCACTCAGCCTCTTAGGTTTCTGAATATATTGACACTTTTTTTTTCAAGAACTACGACTTTTTTTTTTAAATATTATAAAAGAAAATGTAAATGTCAAACAGTTTACTTATATCTAATGAACATCAGACTGTACAAGACACAGACAACACACAGACAGACTTACTGACGACAATAAGTTCTATCGTTTGGTTTTTCTTTCCATCAGAGCACACGTAGTGTCCACTGTCTGTAAGCTGGATCTTGTCTATAATTTTTAAGCTTAACTTTCTGTCCACAGGGTCCACTACAGTTCTAGATCGAGACTTCAGATATGCATCCTCTCGCTTAGAAAACCATGTCTGGAAAAAAAAAGCTTACATAATATTTCCTCCTTTACAAAGCAAATTAAACTTGTTTAAGTTTTGGTGTCTTCAAATCTGTTCATTCATTTTACTAATCTTGTATAGTAATAATCTCCCTTGCGTTTAATGTCTAGACCAGAGTTACACGTTGTCAGCAAAATACCCCATTACGAGACTTTATGTACTCCGAGAGACTTTCTCTTATCCAATGTCGTAGCTAGGAATTTGAGATCATTTGGGGGCCAGGGGGGCTTGACCTCTTTCGGAGCCCCTGCGTTTTCCGTAATATTTAATGTAAAATACAATTTTGAATACTCATTTGGGCCCCCCTCAAGTGGGGGCCAGGGGGATTCTCAAATTCTCCCCATTCCTCCCTCACCCTAGCTACGCCACTGCTCTTATCTTACAGATGTACTTACTAATTCAAAAGCATAATAATGGCGCTATTCCCTTCCAATAATACCAACAGGCCCAGCTATTGCCCCAGGAGAGCGCGTAACTCATGTTGGCAAAAAGACTGGTCTAGACTTATTGAAATTAATTGATTATATTTCCGAGTATATACAGAATTGTTCTCACCAAAGTATCTTGAGAGGATGCAGCCATACAAGGAAGTTTAGCAACGCCGCCTACTTGAACATAGTACTTGGAGGGCGTAAATAATGTTGGTTTTTCTGTGACAAGAGAATGAAACTGTGTCATTACTGTTCATTAGGTATGTAATGTTACAATGATGTAATGTGGAAATTAATGAGGGTCATCTATTATTTGAGAGACATTCCACATGTACAAACCACATTTCCAAGATAATGTCCTTATTATCTACATAAATTTTACATTACCTGCATAAATTATACGTTACCTACATAAATTACACATTACCTACATAAATTACACATTACCTACTAGGCACTCGTTAAAGTGAAACAAACAAAATATTAAAAATCCCTTTTTTTTTTAAAATATCTATGGCAAGGACTACACTCTTACAACTATATCTGTCAATACTGTAGAAGTTATTTCCCCTTTTTGATATCAAACAAAATAATTAATTACCTTTAATTAATTGACTGATTGGTTACTTTTTTTAAAAATTGATTCATGTTTTGTTAGATACATTAAATAATTGTTCAAAGCATTGGGCGGGGACAAGGAGGCAAGATGCCCTGGGTGGGGCGCCACACGCAGCCTATATTTCTATGTGATATTCATGGAAAATAAGCGGGGGTGCCAATGAAGTACATTGCCCCGGGCGCACGTTTTGCTCACGACGCCTCTGGTTCCTAGATCTCGGTCTAGTCATGCATGTTTACCAATAACTTAAATTCTGCCAAGTCTTTGTTTTTCTGTCTGACTTGTACTGCAAAGAATCAATTGGTTTCAAACAGTATTACTATCAAGGAAATGAATGTAAAAAAAAACAAAACATGCCAAATTCCTTATTAGCGCAATCTTTAGATTGGGGACACTGTGAATTCCATAGCAATTACTTTTTGTGACAAGCACACATTAGATTTAGCTTTGCAGTCACATTTTCTGAAACACTGACCACTACAAAGAAATAGTCTTATTGCTGCTTGACATAAAACAAATCTTTACAGCAGGGACATTTTGTATCTTTCAAAGTCTCTCTTTGCAATTCTGCCAGTGACACGACATTGGCGTGCTTAACATTACAACTATTCAGATTTTCTTTGGCTTGCTTATTAAACGTAAGAATTGCCGTTGTACTTTAAGTGTGTATCATTTGTCTATTGGCAACAGAAAGTACTTTACAAGAGTGCTAATCCTATTGGCAACAGAAAGTACTTTTCAAGAGTGCACGCCATGTCAGCAAACAATTTGTGTACTTTTTACTTTTTAAAGTAGATTTTATGACCTAATATTGTCAGCTAAAGGTTGTTTCTGTAGAACTGCATGCGAGATTTTTGGCAGTGATAAGTTTATTTAATTTTTATTTTGACCATGTAGTGTCCTGTGTCCTTACATATACAGATCTTGGTGTCCTTACATGTATAGATATTGGTGTCCTTACATGTACAGATCTTGGTGTCCTTAAATGTACAGATCTTGTTGTCCTTACATGTACAGATCTTGGTGTCCTTACATGTATAAATCTTGGTGTCCTTACATGTATAAATCTTGGTGTCCTTACATTACAGATCTTGGTGTCCTTACATGTACAGATCTTGGTGTCCATACATGTATAAATCTTGGTGTTGTTGTGGGCTAATCTAATCTGACTTCGACTAAGTATCAATAATTAATTAACATTAGCCACAGAACATTACAAAATAGATATACTTGATAACAACATTCAGTTCTATAAAATGAGACTTAATTAACCACTGGGAAATCCGTCCAGTCTTTCTAAAACGTCGCTATAACTAACTACTATTCAATTACTATTCAAAACAAAGCCTACTTCTAACATAACGCCATGTTGGTCTCTTGTTCGCCTAAGTCTACTACGTCATTAGTCTGTCTTACTACGTCATTACTTTTACCGTCGCTAAAACTATACACAATATATTTAACTAACAAAACTAACCTACTCTCTAAACTAGTACATTACAGTGTCCTTAGATGTATAAATCTTGGTGTCCTTACATGTACAGATCTTGGTGTCTTTACATGTTCAGATCTTGGTGTCATTACATGTACAGATCTTGGTGTCATTACATGTATAGATCTTGGTGTCCTTACATTACAGATCTTGGTGTCCTTACATGTATAAATCTTGGTGTCCTTACATTACAGATCTTGGTGTCCTTACATGTACAGATCTTGTTGTCCTTACATGTACAGATCTTGGTGTCCTTACATGTACAGATATTGGTGTCCTTACATGTATAAATCTTGGTGTCCTTACATGTATAAATCTTGGTGTCCTTACATTACAGATCTTGGTGTCCTTACATGTACAGATCTTGGTGTCCATACATGTATAAATCTTGGTGTCCTTAGATGTATAAATCTTGGTGTCCTTACATGTACAGATCTTGGTGTCCTTACATGTATAAATCTTGGTGTCCTTACATGTATAAATCTTGGTGTCCTTACATTACAGATCTTGGTGTCCTTACATGTACAGATCTTGGTGTCCATATATGTATAAATCTTGGTGTCCTTAGATGTATAAATCTTGGTGTCCTTACATGTACAGATCTTGGTGTCCTTACATGTATAAATCTTGGTGTCCTTACATGTATACATCTTGTTGTCCTTACATTACAGTTTTGGTGTCCTTACATGTACAGATCTTGGTGTCATTACATGTATAGATCTTGTTGTCCTTACATGTACAGATCTTGGTGTCCTTACATGTATAGATCTTGGTGTCCTTACATGTACAGATCTTGGTGTCCTTAAATGTATAGATCTTGTTGTCCTTAAATGTATAGATCTTGTTGTCCTTACATGTACAGATCTTGGTGTCCTTAAATGTATAGATCTTGGTATCCTTACATGTATAAATCTTGGTGTCCTTACATTACAGATCTTGGTGTCATTACATGTACAGATCTGGGTGTCCTTACTTATATGTACAGATCTGGGTGTCCTTACATTATAGATCTTGATGTCCTTACATGTACAGATCTTGGTGTCATTACATTATAGATCTTGTTGTCCTTACATGTACAGATCTTGGTGTCCTTACATGTATAGATCTTGGTGTCCTTACATGTACAGATCTTGGTGTCCTTACATGTACAGATCTTGGTGTCCTTAAATGTATAGATCTTGGTATCCTTACATGTATAAATCTTGGTGTCCTTACATTACAGATCTTGGTGTCATTACATGTACAGATCTGGGTGTCCTTACTTATATGTACAGATCTGGGTGTCCTTACATTATAGATCTTGATGTCCTTACATGTACAAATCTTGGTGTCATTACATTATAGATCTTGATGTCCTTACATGTACAGATCTGGGTGTCCTTACATTATAGATCTTGATGTCCTTACATGTACAGATCTTGGTGTCCTTACATTATAGATCTTAATGTCCTTACATGTACAGATCTGGGTGTCTTTACATTATAGATCTTGATGTCCTTACATTATAGATCTTGATGTCCTTACATTATAGATCTTGATGTCCTTACATGTACAGATCTAGGTGTCCTTACATGTATAGATCTTGATGTCCTTACATGTACAGATCTTGATGTCCTTACATTATAGATCTTGATGTCCTTACATCATAGATCTTGATGTCCTTACATGTACAGATTTTGGTGTCCTTACATTATAGATCTTGATGTCCTTACATGTACAGATCTTGATGTCTTTACATTATAGATCTTGATGTCCTTACATTATAGATCTTGATGTCCTTACATGTACAGATCTTGATGTCCTTATATTATAGATCTTGATGTCCTTACATTATAGATCTTGATGTCCTTACATGTACAGATCTTGATGTCATTACATGTACAGATCTTGATGTCCTTACATGTACAGATCTTGATGTCCTTACATGTACAGATCTTGGTGTCCTTACATGTACAGATCTTGGTGTCCTTACATGTACAGATCTTGGTGTACTTTAATGTATTTACTGAGGCCGAGATGTTATTTTTTACATCACCGAAAATTAGAATCAATTGTAATTTCTATTCATCTTTTAATAACATTGAACTGAAAATATACGGTTTTATAGCTATCTATATTTAGTTGAAGTGATTACCTAGTTCTTTACACAAAGTATATAGGGGACTAATTCAACTTCTACTACCGAGCCTGTCAAGTACAATTTCTTTCCTTTGTTCTATACCAAAGAAAATAATTGTCGATATTTAATAATTAATTGGTTGTTTTTTTTTTATTCTTGTATTGTCTGTACAATTTCAACTTGATCCAAGATTGGGGAGTGGGAGACATAAAGTTTACAAGCATTTTACCAGACAGACAGACAAACACACAGAATGATTAGATAAGCTTTGTGAAAAGAAAAAAAATTACGACCAAACATTAAAAACATACTAGAATCAATAAGAAATATAAATATAGAGAAATATAAATATAATTTGGTAATTAATGTATGAGGTAGCATAGTTCTTACCTTGAGCTGCTAAAACATGTACAATGTAACCAATAAGGACATAGAACAGTAGCAATGTTGTATTTAAGTTAGGAGCCATACTAAACGAATGTTATAATTTAATGGTCGTTAGTTATCACAGCGTTTCATTTGGACATCATCTGAACTAATAACAATAACAAAACAGCACACAATCCTATTGGAGCCGGCTCCACTCATCAAAGTGAGCGTAAAACAATTGTATTAGAAGGGGAGCGCTTCTTTCAGGAACAACAAAAAAAAAAATTGGGAGGGGGGGAAGGAGTGCATCAGATGAGATTTCACACACACACACACACACACACAGAAATGATTTGATATAAAACAGCAAGGTGGGGTAGAGATGTAGATCTTCGCAAGAAACGTGCAGGTGTGTGTGTGTGAGGTGTGTGTGTGTGAGGTGTGTGTGTGTGAGGTGTGTGTGGGGGGGGGAGTAGACAACGGGGTAAAGTTCATGGGTCACTAAGCCCCGATGTTTGAGTGATCCCTGATACCCTAGGCCACCTCTAACCCATCCCTCAAGGGCTAAGTGAAGTCTTGCATTCCCTTTGTTGTTGAAGCTATCGCCCTGATAGCCTGCTTACCTCCACCACCCCCCTACCCCCAACCACATTATATATTTTTCTTCCAGCCGTTAGCCTGGTTTCCTTATTTCTTGCGCCCCTCTTTTGTATTTTTTTTTCTTTCTGTAAGACTTCATTGCTTCCCTTTGTTTTAGGCAATCAGCTGACTTAAAGGCGTTCTCTCTAACCTCTGATCTGGGATTGTTTGAAAAACACCAATGAGACAGCAAATGGAGAAACATTTTTCGTAAACGTCGGAGTGGGATTTGGTCTACATTTTTTGGAGTGGTATCACTGGCCCATCACAAGCTGTAGTTGTTATTATGTTGTTGGTTTGTTGGTGGCTGTTGTGTTGTTGTTGTTGTTTTTTTAGTCTATTTAGGAAGACTGAATATCGTGACCACAACATAACCACTGACTTGTTTTGGATCTTTGTTTCTTTGTCTGTGTGTGACTATCAAGGGTGGTCCATGTTGCAACATTTCCGGTTTTAAAAGTACAAGGTCTGGGTAGCAGACGTCTAGAAAACATGAAGGGAGATTGAGGCTTGTCGGATTTATTAGAACAACGTGAACTGATTTTGATGTTTCGTTTTTTTTTTTTTTGGAGTCCGTGGCAAACTCATTTGCGTAATGCATCGTAGTAGTTGCCATAGCGAAGAAAACAATGTTTGTTTGTGCTTCTGTTCTTAACTTTAAAGTCAGGCTCTGAACGTCTGCTGCTAATATTTCTGGGTGGTGATATTTCCTTTTTCTATGTTTTTTTTCCCCGCTGACTCCTCCCTTCTACAATGTTTCTATTAAACGAGTTCATGAAGGTCCTAGTAATGGGCACCCAGTCAGGAGTAAAGTCCTTTGATCCTGTTTCAAAATATAGGTATATGTCTGCCAATTCGTTCTTTTTTTTTAAATACTCCACCTGAGCTGGTGTCTTCTAAAGATGCGCTTAAAAATTTTGTTTTTGCTGGCACATTGTTTTTACAATTTGTCAGTCACTCCTCATTGGTCGTTCAAGAGAAATGAGTCTGTCAGGTTGAGGGATACAACTCTAGTGCAGATGTTCACGGTCAACTTAACAATGTCAGGGACACTAAATTGAACATCACAATTGCCAACTAAACGACTAAATGTCAAGGACACTAAATTGAACTCACAACTGCTAACTAAAAGACTAAATGTCAAGGACACTAAATTGAACGTCTGCCTACTAAAAGACTAAATTTCAAGGACTCTAAATTGAACGCCTGCCTACTAAAAGACTAAATGAAACTTACAAACGGAAGAGCATAGATAATTTGATTCTGCGGTGTAGGGCATGTTCATTGATTCTGCGGTGTAGGGCATGTTCATTGATTCTGCGGTGTAGGGCATGTTCATTGATTCTGCGGTGTAGGGCATGTTCATTGATTCTGCGGTGTAGGGCATGTTCAACTTGTACTAGTAATAGTGTTATGAGACCCAATGTTTTAACAACTTTTAACTTTTTAAAAGTAATAATCTTCTCATTGGCCTTAATGGGCTACGTTTGAAAGAGCTACACATTTGTTATAACAACACTGTTCAGTGTCATTAGCGCAAGAGAGTAAGATAAAAAGACAGACAAAAAGACACTTCAATACAGAGGTAAAAAGTAAAGCAGCATAAGTTAAACACTGAATTTTAACTTGCTTATACATAACCAAATTAAAATGCTCACTAAGACACTAAGGGCTTAGTTCATATGCTATAAGCTAGGACAAATAACTACAAGTGTTCTTTCTTTCTTAATGCCATCAAAGCATGGAACAAACGTCTGAATCAGCCAAGAAAACAACTTAGAAGCGTTCGAGTCTCTAATTAGCATGGAAAACAAGATTAACACATGGATAGACATAAAACATAATGATATATTATATAGAGGAGTCTGTAATTTATAAAATAAGACAGTGAAAGAGGTAGATAGAGGAAGAGGTGTTTCAGGTATACACTGAGGAAGGTTAGCCTAAAAAATAAATGACATCTTTCTCTAATATAAACCTTCAGATTTTTTTCCTATTATGTACCAACGTATTATTCAAACAACAAAAACATTTTTTAAAAATACTTTTAAAGAAAGCTCAAATTAAGTGAAATTGAATCAATTAGTTTGGATCGGTCAAACAATTAAATTTGTAATAAATCTAAACGAACAATGATACATCTGTGCGATTAGAAATATTTTTAGCAATTGTTCTAGTTTAGCGCAATTTCATGCTTTTAGTTTTCTCAATGGGCTTTGATATCTTCTCACTTGTCTGGGCCAGTTGGGAAAGCGAGGTGTAGGGAGAGGGGAAGAAAGTGGTATCTACATTAATGTTACCGCGATTGCTTTTTAAATGCATTGTATATTATTCAAAAATGTTGGGCGGCTTGAATTCAGTTCTCAAGTCTCCTCAAGGGGACTAATTCGACTTATACCACCACATCTGTCAAGTACGTTTTATTTTCCTTGTTTGATGCCAAACAAAATAATTAATTACCAATAGTTAATCAACTAATTGGTAAATTTTTTTTTATTGATTATTGTTTTGTCAGGTACTTGAAATAGTGGTGCAAAATTTCATTTTGATCCGAAATTGGGTGAAATTGTAAAAAAATTGTTACTAGACAGACAGGCGGAGTGAGTTGATATAAGCTTTGTAAAAATACAATGCCGAAGATTTTTTTCTTGTGTTATTAATGAAAACACTTTGCTACTAAAAGATGTACAGTTGATAAGTTCTTTAGACGTTGTTGTTTTTTTCTTTCTGTTCCAATTATTTGTTTAACTATAAACCTAAGCACTTAGGTCCTACAAATGTTGATTCTAAACTTATAAAATATAAGTACAAAAAGATTCAAACCTTTAAAAGAACAAAAAGTAAAGGGAAAAAAAAAGAATTTAAAAGATTTTGGAAGGTGGAGACTGTTCCTTATATTTAAAAAAAACAAAAACAATGTACACATAAATACTTGTACAACTTAACAATTCTATATTTAAACTTCGGCATTAGTGTACTCACGACGAATGTAAAAGGAAACTCTAAAATGACGTGGGATAATGCACAGCCCCCAAAAAAACGAAACGGTCGACGCCCCACTAAAGACAACGTGAGAAACGATCCTGCGACCATCAGGAATGCCGATCTGTAAACAATTGGATCTCGTGTCGCTGCCACCACGCCCACGCTCAGAGAGAACATCCACCCCTGCTCCCCCTTACCCGGGGCAGAGAGCGCCCCTCCCCCGCCCACAGGCATAAAGCGCTGATGTTTAAAGTGAAATAAACAAATGTCCCCGGCTGAATGTCTTTGCAGTTCCATTAGAAATACGTGCCACAAGCCTTCACACAAAATACGTTTCGACATGTCTGGGATTGAAATATATTTACTCAATGTGACGTTAGTGATGAAAAGACAAAACACGATTATATAAACTAGAAAAATATGTATTATATGAAAATATAACAAATAATAAATAACATATTAACAAAAGAAAGTAATATATAAAAAACTATTTACTAAATAATATACGAAACAATAAAATGTGATAACATAAATTTTGATTACAAATTATAAAGATATAGGGGAACAAAATTTAACATGAGAAGATATTGTATAGCATAAAATATTATGATACTCTATTAAAGTTCCCCTTTTATACTTTGTGGTCTATAGGGCAGATGATGTAAAGGTCATCTGTTTCTGTGGCCTTCGGTTAGCGAGAGTGTCAAGTGGCCAGCACAACGACCAACCTTCACTTTTCCCCAACTAATGTCAAGTACCCATTAGAGCCGGGTGGACTCAGAGGCGCCCAAAGATCCCGAAATTAAAAATCCCAGTCTTCACCAGGATTCGAACCCGGGACTCCATTTTCGGAAGCAAAGCGCATTACCGCTCTGTTACCGCGCCTTCATGATAATCTATTAAGATAGAATAATAGAGCCTATAAGATGTTATAAAAATGTATCAATATAAGATCCAAATTACAGACGTCAACGTTTGAAGTCTAAGTATTGACCCCGTCGTGCAAATTAATCATACACTTCAACTCTACCAAGTCAGGTGTTTACCTGGCTGATTTGCGCAACCCGTTCCCTGCTCTTGTGGCACTAAGGAAGACGGAGCTCTTATTACAAACTCATCCTAGCATATGGAATAAGAAATGCTCTTTTATCTTTGTGTCTGGCGTCGTACGCTGGGTTGGCGGGCTATCTTTAACAAGTGCCTATACATTGTAGGAAAATAAACTACTGTTTTTTTTTAATGCTTATGAAAACCAAATGTTTTCTAATGGCAATGTGTACAATTCCGAGAATTAAGGATGCGTGAATCACTTTTTATCTACAATACTGCCTAAAAAAAACGTAAACACTTATGAAATTATCTTTGTTGACTACCAGGAGTTTTACTTTCAGGCAGACATTGTTTGGGTGTGTCTGCTGTTTTAACGTGAGAACTCTTCAATCTTTGCGCCTTTCTTTCAGTAGAAGAAGGTGTCACTATAAAACAAACCGGAAGCTGTCAAGTTAAGTAACGTCTGCAAGCGAAATCCCAATCTCACAGCGATGATAGCCGGTCCATTACAGCTCGGTGCTAACTAAGGTTGACCCAGTACAGATCTACAGGTGAACTTTCAGACACACGTTTAAGGTGAAGAAAAGAGATGGCTTCCAGGAGCGGTTCAGACTTAAGTGTTACAAAGGCGGCTCCGCTAGCGTGCAACACGACGTACGTAGGGGCATGTGGCAAGAGCAGATGTATAATGTTCATCCGGGTTTAGCTGTACCGTAACTGTGCGATGTATCAACGGTTGTAGGGAGAAAGTGCCTGTGTGTGTGTGTGTGTGCCTGTGTGTGTGTCATTAATTCCGGTTGCCTTATTCAGCGTTTGGTTAGTGATAATGAGTCTAGAATTTTATGTTGAATATAAACAAATGTTTTAATAAAGTATTCTAGATAAATGCCGTAAATAGATTTGATCTCATAATTTAGCTCCGGTGATTCCCAAACTTTGTTCCGTAAACACAACACGTGTTCAACAGGTGTTCCACAAAAAGAAAAAAAAGTTTAAAAATTCTTTAGAAAAAAACAAACTCAAAGCTTTTACTAATGTAATTGTATCAATTAGTTTGGATCAGTCATTTAATTAAATTAAATTCAAATTTGTACTTCTCCTCCTCATCATCATCAAACTATTTGAGTGAGGGCTTGAGAGGCTTAAATCCTCTCTTGCAAAAGCCCTGGACAGAAACCCTGCTGACTTGCGTAGTGCATAAATGTCGCCATACAGGTCGAGAATTTTTGGTTTCCCAGACCTGTCGAGACGGAGATCAGCAAGTCGGGGGCAGTCAAACAGAATATGAAGCACGGTTTCCTCTTCTTCCCCGCAGCGGGGGCACCGTGAATCGAAATTTGGCCATATCCGTGAGAAATATGAGGCAACAGGACAATGGCCTGTGGTGCACTGTGCTACTTGTACTGTGGCATTTTACGTCTCGAGAGACGATATTTTCCCTTTGCAACTTCTTGTGTGACTAAAGAGGCCAATCCTTGATACACAGCTGCGATCGCAGGTTGGCCATATATAATAACCAGGCGCCGTTGCATTTTCACCCTTCTTTCTGCTTCTGTTGTGTATGACATCTGCAATCTGTGACCCTTCCTTTATGCTCTCTCTCCATGTGGATCTGTCCAGTGCCACCTCTTCCCAGTTGCCAGTGTCAATTTTGAAGAGCTTCATGTCGCGTTTGCATACATCCGTATAACGTAAAAGTGGGCGACCACCGGCTCTCCTGCCTTCTATTAGATCGCCATACAGGATGTCCTGTGGAAGTCGACCTACTGGCATTCTACGAACGTGGCCAAGCCAGCCAAGGCGTCTGCTGCTGATAACAGAGCGGATGTCCTGGCATCCTGCTCTTTGTAGCACTTCCTCATTGGTTATCTTATCTTGCCACCTTATTTTAAGGATCCGCCTTAGGCATCGGAGGTGGAAGACATTCAGCTTTTTTTCCTGCCATGAGTTGGTTGACCATGTTTCACTTCCGTACAGCAAGGTGCTCAACACACAGGTCCGGTAGACTAGGGCTTTAGTACTGCTAGTCAGCAATATGTTGTCCCAGACTCTTTTCTGCAACCGTGACATGGTGACCATTGCCTTGGCTATCCTGTTGTTTATGTCTTTATCCAGTAGGGTGTTGTTGGATATGATGGAGCCAAGTTAACAAAAGTGATCAACAATTTCTAGTGGTTGGCCATTAATGCTTACTTGAGGTGCAGTGTTTGTGTTTTGGACAAGTATCTTAGTCTTGCTTTGACTGATGTTTAAGCCGAATTTCTGGCAAGCAGCAGATAGTTTGTCAACCAGGGACTGTAGCTGAATATCAGAATCAGCCACAATAGCTGCATCATCAGCATACAGGAGTTCCCTGACGAGTAGCTTCCTAACCTTGGTTTTTGCCCGCAGCCTTGATACATTAAATAGTTTTCTAGAGGATCTTGTATGGAGAAACACACCTTTGTTTATGTCGCTGTACGCATAATGCAGTAGACAGGAGAAGAATATGCCAAACAGAGTAGGTGCTAGCACACATCCCTGCTTGACACCACTGCAAACCTCAAAAGGTGCTGATTGGGCTCCATTGAATTTGACAGTACATTTAGTTTCCTCGTAAAAACACTCAATTAACTTCAGTATTTTGGGAGGGCAACCTATTTTCCTCAGGAGTTTGAAAAGGCCACTTCGGCTGACCATGTCAAAAGCTTTAGTCAGATCAACAAAAACAATGTAAAGGGGTCTGTCTCTCTCTCTGAATTTCTCCTGCAGTAGTCGTAGAGAAGATATCATGTCTATAGTGGATCTACCACTCCTGAATCCACACTTGTACTAGAGCTACACTAACATTAATAAATCTTTGCGATTACCAATTTTTACCAATTGTTGTTTTGTTTAGCGCATTTTCATGCTTTTAACTTTCTCCAATGCGCTATGATCCTATCACGTGTCAGGACCAGTTGGGTGAGAAAAGGGAGAAGAAAGCAAGGGGTTATCTGGGTGAAGGTTGCCGTGATAGCTTTTTAAGTGTATTTTATTTTTTTTTTAAGTTGTACTACTTGAATTTGTATTCGAGGTTTTAAGTCTCTTCAAGCCAATACACTAACTTCTAAGCCAGCGAAGAGGTTATGAAAATAGTTGTAAACTATCTATCTATATTTAGTTTCAAACTTTTCAGCGATGACCTAATTCCCCATATACCACTATGTCTGTCAAGAATAATTTCTTTCCCTTGTTTGATGCCAAACAAAACAAAAGAATTACCAGTAATTAATTAACTAATTGGTGATTTTGTTAAATCGATTCTTGTATTGTCAGGTACAAAAAAATAATTGTGCAAAATTTCAACTTGATCCGAGATTTGGTATGGGAGATATAACGTGTAAAAAATGTGTAACGAACAGACAGACAGACAGACAGAGTGAGTTGATATAAGTTTGTAAAATATGAAGTAAAAGACTAGTGAACGTGATTTCAAAATAAATACATAAATGTTAGTCCTACTTTAACGTAATAATCGTGAACACAACGGACTTTTGTTTGCCCACCTGGTGAAACGTACGCTCTGTAACCTAGAATACATTTAAAAAAACAAAAAACTATATTTGAGCAAAAGCATTGATTAGGTTGTCGTTATGGTTTTGTAAATTAAACAGGCACGCGACAAGATGTCTTCCTGAAAACGGGAAAGATTTTACGACAATCAAGCTTATTACAAACCTAAAGAATCTATGACCTCGAATGTCCTAACACTTCAGTATCGTCACGTCCCACCATTGTAACTTTATTTGACCTACTTCTGGTATACTAGAAATAATGAATTGTAGATGCCAGAAGAATGAATTTTACAGCTTCCCTAGACCACCTAGCTACTTTTGGAAAGGGGAAAGGGGGGGGGGGCGGCGAACACCGATATTTTCGTACAGACGGAACAACAAGTTAAAGTTTAAGGTAGGTTTAGGGCGTCAAAGTTGTTGGGTTCCCAAGCTTATGTTTACCACATTTTGTGGCCTGTACCTATTGAGAGCATAGAGCCATAGACAATATCTAGTCAATGATGGATAGAGAGGGTTTTTATTTCGTTCGGGTTATGTATTGATACATAATGCTGATTGGTTTCTCATTGCGACGCAGATGCAGACTCGACAAAGTTATTGCTAGTATTATCTTAATAATTTTTATTACTAATGTATGGAGGCTATTCTTTTGAAGGGGACGTAACCAATAGATTTGTATTAGGTTGTGTGCTAATGTAGTGATTGACTCCCTTGAATTTGAAAAGGTTGACACTACCTCTGATTAATTGACGTGGAAGTCTTCTTGATGTGTCCAAGTTGAAAGGCTTTTTATTACAAATATTTTATCAACTCACTCTGTCTGTCTGGTAAAAATATTTAACAGACAATTTGTCCCATTTGCATTTTTGGATCAAACTCTACACAATTATTCATTGATCCTAACAAAACACGAATGAATTTTTAAAAAGTTAATGAAATAATAGTAATTAATTAATAGTTTGATACCGAAAAGGGTAAATGAATAGACTATTGAGAAATATAGCCGTAAATAACTGTGTATACTGTTATGTACTAGTTTAGAGAGTAGGTTAGTTTTGTTAGTTAAATATATTGTGTATAGTTTTAGCGACGGTAAAAGTAATGACGTAGTAAGACAGACTAATGACGTAGTAGACTTAGGCGAACAAGAGACCTACATGGCGTTATGTTAGAAGTAGGCTGTTTTGAATAGTAATTGAATAGTAATTAGATATAGCGACGTTTTAGAAAGACTGGACGGATTTCCCAGTGCTTAATAAAGTCCCATTTTATAGAACTGAATGTTGTTATCAAGTCTATCTATTTTGTAATGTTCTGTGGCTAATGTTAAAGTAATAATTGCACAACATGAAGTCAGATTAGATTAGCCCACAACAATACACATGTCACCTCATACATGTAGAATGAGCTCATAACTAAGGTGGTCTTTCTATATAGTTTAACCCCACTGTAACTATATTTCGAAATTAATTTAATAAATATATTGTATGGATAATAAAATTTCTACGTTCTGTTTTTCCACGGACAAAGAGGGTTTTTAAAGATTTTATGTTTTAGGCAAGTCCTTGCTACAGTCTATTTTATATTGGAAATAAGTCTTTTTTTTATATAATTGGTAATTGCTCAATGGTTTCCCTTGTTTAACCTTTCGATATTTCACTATTTACTTTTTTTTTCCTTTGTTACTAATTTGGGA
Source organism: Biomphalaria glabrata (assembly GCF_947242115.1). NCBI lineage: Eukaryota > Metazoa > Mollusca > Gastropoda > Planorbidae > Biomphalaria > Biomphalaria glabrata. The sequence goes on from NC_074715.1 coordinate 18,064,749, forward strand.
AACTATTTTTGTGTAAGTCGGGGTTTGGGAGGGGGGCGCTATGTGAAGCAGAGTGGGCTTGTTTTTATGCGTTGAATGTAAACCCGGCTATTACAAACATTTGGTAAAGAAAGAGGAGATCACTATGTTTAAAATGTGTCGTAACAAACTCCAATGTAACCGAATTGTCTCTGTTCAAATCATGTGTCATGAATTCCATTTACCACCACCACCCCACACTTTCACGTCTCTGTATTTGTGTCCCCTTGTAACTTCTGTATCTTGCTTAGTGTGCTCTATGACCAATGTGTTTATTTATCTTGCTTAGTGTGCTGTATGACCAATGTGTTCATTTATCTTGCTTAGTGTGCTGTGAGACTAATGTGTTCATTTATCTTGCTTAGTGTGCTGTATGACTAATGTATTCATTTATCTTGCTTAGTGTGCTGTATGACCAATGTGTTCATTTATCTTGCTTAGTGTGCTGTATGACTAATGTATTTATTTATCTTGCTTAGTGTGCTGTATGACCAATGTGTTCATTTATCTAGCTTATTGTGCTGTATGACTAATGTGTTCATTTATCTTGCTTAGTGTGCTGTATGACTAATGTGTTCATTTATCTTGCTTAGTGTGCTGTATGACCAATGTGTTCATTTATCTTGCTTAGTGTGCTGTGTGACCAATGTGTTCATTTATCTTGCTTAGTGTGCTGTGTGACCAATGTGTTCATTTATCTTGCTTAGTGTGCTGTGTGACCAATGTGTTCATTTATCTTGCTTAGTGTGCTGTATGACTAATGTGTTCATTTATCTTGCTTAGTGTGCTGTGTGACCAATGTGTTCATTTATCTTGCTTAGTGTGCTGTGTGACCAATGTGTTCATTTATCTTGCTTAGTGTGCTGTGTGACCAATGTGTTCATTTATCTTGCTTAGTGTGCTGTGTGACCAATGTGTTCATTTATCTTGCTTAGTGTACTGTATGACCAATGTGTTCATTTATCTTGCTTAGTGTGCTGTATGACCAATGTGTTCATTTATCTTGCTTAGTGTGCTCTATGCCTAATGTGTTCATTTATCTTGCTAAGTGTGCTGTATGACCAATGTGTTCATTTATCTTGCTTAGTGTGCTGTATGACTAATGTATTCATTTATCTTGCTTAGTGTGCTGTATGACCAATGTGTTCATTTATCTTGCTTAGTGTGCTGTATGACTAATGTATTCATTTATCTTGCTTAGTGTGCTGTATGACCAATGTGTTCATTTATCTTGCTTAGTGTGCTGTATGACTAATGTGTTCATTTATCTTGCTTAGTGTGCTGTATGACTAATGTGTTCATTTATCTTGCTTAGTGTGCTGTATGACCAATGTGTTCAGTTATCTTGCTTAGTGTGCTGTATGACCAATGTGTTCATTTATCTTGCTTAGTGTGCTGTATGACCAATGTGTTCATTTATCTTGCTTAGTGTGCTGTATGACCAATGTGTTCATTTATCTTGCTTAGTGTGCTGTGTGACCAATGTGTTCATTTATCTTGCTTAGTGTGCTGTGTGACCAATGTGTTCATTTATCTTGCTTAGTGTACTGTATGACCAATGTGTTCATTTATCTTGCTTAGTGTGCTGTGTGACCAATGTGTTCATTTATCTTGCTTAGTGTGCTCTATGCCTAATGTGTTCATTTATCTTGCTACCCAGCAATGAGCTCTACACAATGACTACACTCGATAGATTTATTCATTGACCAAAAAATAAACCCCGCTGTCAACGACTTGGCTCTACTCCAGGGGGTCATGACCTCTTGAAGGAAGGGAAATAGCAATGTAGATAGAATCATAAGTACACTGCACGAGGGGCAGGGCAGGCCTTACGAATTGTGGGGACCAATTTAATGGGTGCGATGCGAGGCCCTCTTCTTCTTTTTTTTTTACAAAAACAAATATTTCTACTAATTAGAACATTATATCAACATTTATTATACAAAATGTATAGAAAGCAACTCAAAAAACAACTACCATTAATAATATAATGACACAGAATAATTAAAAACTGGACCTTTTCTTGCTTTCTTCTTTGCAAAGTCTGTTAGAAATGTTCGTAGTTAATGTCTCTGCTTACAATAGATATAAGCGCTAACTTGTTCCATCGTTATTGGTGAATTACTGATCTATGGTAGGTTTTGATCAATTGGAATTTGGAGAAGCGACTCTTACTGGAATTGTCATCAATATTCTGCTTATAATAAATAGCTTTGGGAATGCGGTAGACCTATCATTACTATGATTCATTACTAGCAAGCTATTGAAACAAGGGCTTTTGTTGGTGATCAAGCAGTATTGTTGTTTTATTGTCTCCGTTTCTTCAGAAAGCAACTATCCATAATCCATGTATGTCTTTGGAGATGTCTGACAGAGAGATCTCCAGGTCGCCTGAACATTCTTTGATATTGTCCTTTGTCATATTTTGACAATTATTTTTTTTTAAATCCAAAGAGTTTGTGATGTTCCTTCAACTCTATAAGCCCTGGTTGAAGATGATTTCAATGCATGGTCAACAACTTGCTTGAAAACGTTCACTCTAAATTCTATCTTGGGGTCTGCAATGAGTTCATGAGAAGATTAAAAAATAAACATTTTCTTTTTCATGCGTCTGCGCTTCTGTTGAAACAATGGGAGAACTTCTAGCTCATTGGCATCAATCACTTGTCTAAACTCAGAAATTCGGAAGGACTTTTGCAGATGTCACATCAAAATCGTGCTAAAAACAACTTTCGATCAACCTAAACAACAAAAAGAGAAAGACTTTTAAGTCAGTTGTAATACTAAAGTGAACAAATAAAGGCATGTATAAAAAAGCAAGGAGTTATTCAACCATGTTGTCTATTCTAATATACCGGTATATACGTTTAAAACCTTTGTGATGAAAGGTAACAACAAAAAAATCTACGTAAAAGGGGGGGAGGAGAATTTCTCCCAGGCTGAAGGTTGCTCTTGAGTCCGAAACGTTCATGTTTGTGTACAAGAAGACCAGGAAGTGTAAACTCTCAGACTTCCTCATTGGGCTTGGTGCTGATTGGTTATTTTTACAAAGCTTAAATCAACTCACTGTCTGTCTGTTTTTCTGTTTGGTAAATAATTTGAACACGTTATTTATCCCACATCCATTCTCGCATCAAGTTGAAACTTTAACTCATTATCTTCGCAATCTTTAAAGAATTGTTCATTTTTCACATTTGCACATTATACGCCGTTATGATTAAACTTCAATAATATTTTTGTTTGTAATCAGAAAAAGTTAATATTCGGTATAGGAAAATGCATTATCTTATTAAATTAAAGTTTATAAAACCAAAAATTAAATGGGGTTGAATCAACAATGATGATTTTAACTAGTAGAGAAAGAGTTAAACAATAATAATTTTTTTTACCTAGCAAAACATGAATTTTTTTATTTAGTTAACCAATTAGTCAATTTTTTTTCTGATATCGAAAAAGGGAAATAAGTTCTTCATTCATGAGTGATATAGCTGTAAGTGCGGAGCTCTTCCCCTTAGATAACCCTTGTTTTTGTCTGTCTTACAAAGCTTATATCAATCACTCTGTCTGTCTTACAAAGCTTATATCAACTTGCTTTGTCTGTCTTACAAAGCTTATATCAACTCGCTCTGTCTGTCTTAAAAAGCTTATATCAACTCGCTATGTCTGTCTTACAAAGCTTATATCAATTCACTCTGTCTATCTTACAAATGTTGTAAAGCTAAATATCAATGTTGATAAATCCTACCACTGTCTTAAAGCCGTCAAAAGTATTCCGCTTACATTTCGCTATTCTTCTTAAAATCCTCGTCTTGTTTTTTATTACTCGCGTCATAGTCTCACAGTCAAAAACTTTCCCTTTCTATGAAACAAATAACTCATTCCTCATCGTGACATAACAGTGTTCAAACGTTTTAGGATTTCTACTAGGACTAAGCTGTTTTAGTTTGTAAAGAGGAAATATGTCTTTGTTTTTTTCAACTAAACAAAATCGCTGGCAAATAATTAGATAGTGGGTCATCAGAGTTTACTTACAGAAATACAAGGACAAATTCACCAGCCAAATCCTTACAATACATTAATCCTAGGCTCCTGTTCTACTGAACACGCTTGCAGTCAATGTAGGTAAAGAGCCGTCCTTAAACTCAGAGTTGATAGGTTTCTACACGTACAAACGCCCATGAAATAAGCATAATAAATGCCTCTGGAAAAAAAAAGGTTTCTGCTCTAAGGAACGCCCCTGTACTCATCAAGTGAACGCCACTGCGCGATGTGCAGCCATGAGCACATTCCACTTGTAACGTCTTTCAAAGGGAAGGAGCTAGTATGGACAGGCCACGCTTTTGTTTAGATTACATCTCTGGACAGCAGAATTTGTTTACTTTGTAGATGCTAAACATTCTATTCTCGGTGGTAAAGATACATCTCAGCCCGCGAACAGGTTTCTACACAAATACAGTTGTAGCCGGCACTTCAATGCTGACGAGGCATGTCAGAATAATCCCCTGACTTTTTCTCGCTTCGATAGATATTAAATTCCAAATATGAAACCTCACATTGTTGGTGTTTATTATTTGCTTCCACAAACGTTTTTCCAGGTGAAGAGAATAATATCTTTTTTTTCCAAAGGACATGTCTGTGACCCATGTTTCGAATAGTGATTAATATCTATAGTATACAATAGCGATCCAGGAAGTAGGCTGTTACTTCCTGGTACAGTGCTAAAGCGACAAAGAAAAACAACAAAAAGCGTTTTAATGTAAGTACATGTATACCTGTCAAACGTTGAAGTTTGATTAACTATTGCTTTGACTTCAAATGCAATAAACATACCACAAACACACATCCATTATCTACACTTTTTCTATTTCGCTTGCGTTAGATTATCATTGATTAAGTTGTTATTACGAATCTCACATATCACCTTGTCTGTCTGTCTGTCTGCCTGGTAAAAAGTTTAAGCACGTCATTTCCCCCACACCCATTCTCTGATAAAGTTAGCACTTTGCACAATTATTCATTGCCTAAGACAATACATGAATCAATAAAAAAAAAGTATTCAATTAGTCCATTACCTACTGGCAAATAATTCTTGTGCTTAGCAAAACACGAATCAATTTAAAGAATTAAACAAATAGTCATTTAAATATTGGTATTTTTTTTTAGATTTCTTTGTTATTGAAATAAGGAAATAATTTCTACATTAATGAGATATACAGTTGTAAGTGTAGAGTTATTTCCCTTAGATAAGCTTTTTTTTTAAAACAAAAAAGTGTTTGTATAGTTTGCTTGCTTCTCTATTATTATTATGTTATATACCTTCAATCTAGAATCTAAACTGGAGGACATTTATTCACAGCTTTAATTTTTTTTTTTGTTTTACATTCTTCGGATGTTCCGTCGGAATTGAGGATAATTACATCCTAGCCCAACGTGCCGTTTCCCTGACATATGTTGGGTGTATTTTGTTGTAGCATTGTCTGTCCTAGTCGTAAATTTGTATATACTGTTGATATAATTCTCATTTCGATTACTAGATAGTTGTCATCTTGAATTAAATACCAGTATTTTGTTTTCTTCTAGATGACATTATATTTGTGTAGGTGATAAATGAAATACACATCACTTCATAGTTTCGGCATGGTTAAAAACAAAATGTCAGTTGACATGCAACTTTGTTTGGTTTGTAGCATTGGATGACCAGCATTCTCTCCCCTAGTGATGTATTCAACAAGATATTTACCAAACGGATTACCCACATCTATTCGATTTCGTCTTACAGTGAACGAAGAATAAATGGCCCCACCCTACATAGGAAAGCTTACATTAACTCACTCCGTCTGTCTGTCTGGAAACATTCTTTTTTTACCCACTTCCCATTCTCCAATCAAGTAAAACTTTTACACGATTATTCATTGTCGATGACAAAACATGAAATAATAAAAAAATGTAACCAATTAGTTAATTAAAAAGTGGTTATAATTAATTAAGTTTTACATAGAAAATGGGGAATACATTTTGCCGTATTGAGAGACATGGCAGTAATTAAGCGGTTATTTCCCTTATATAAGCCTAGTTTTGTTTTGTAAAGTATTTTTCCCAATTATCAAATGTTTAAACTGGCCATCTGGGTCGAGCTCTTCCCTTAACCATTATGTCCAGCCAACAGCCAGCCGATCATTTCCCGCTCGTGAACTGTCCCTGGTCACAGTTCAAGTGCATAATGAATGCGCAATGGTTCGATTCCGTTGAACGTCGATATCTCGTATATATTTATACACGTAATGAAACTGTTCCTAAAGGCAAAACAGGTTGAGGACTGCGCTCAAATGTAATCTTATTGAAAACTGTTATTAAAATGAACACTGGACTTGGTATTTTCTATCTATTTAAGTCTTCGGTTAATGATCAAATGACCTGTAAAAATCTCTATGTATTCCTTTGTTTGTGATATATCTATAAATAGACAATAAAATATCCAAGCCTGGAAAGCACTTACCAGGCTATAGAGATCTACGTTCCGCTGTAACACTACCTGTTTAGGTAACTCTACCTAGATATGCATGAGTGCTTGCTAAGGGTGACATACTTTTGTCTACGTCATTGAGCTAGGTACCGGAGAGAACCACTTTGTCGATATAACAATCCCACAACGCAGTGGCGTAAAAACAACGACGTAAGCCCCCTGACCAATAGACCTCCTCCGATTGGGGGGGGGGGGGAATCTTGAAAGAAAAGAAAATGTTTGACTGTAATAATTTTTTACTAAGTCTGTCTGTCTGTCTGCATGGTCAAAAGTTTGAACTCGTCATTTCTCCCACTCCGATTCTCTAATTGAGTTGAAACTATGCACAATTAGTCATTGGCGAAGACTATACATGAATCAATGAATAAATAACCAATTAGAAAATTAATTACTAGTAGTTAATTATTTAGTTCGATCCCAACAAAGGAAATTAATCCTTTAGTTTCGCATTTATGGCTAAACATGTCGGGTTTTGTCCCCTTAAATAATTGTACACCCTATTTCTCCCACACCCATTCTCGGATCAAGTAGAACCTTTAAATAAGTATTTATTGTACCTAACAAAACATTAATCAATTCAAAAATTAAGCAATTAATTATTGGTAATTGTTTTTTTACTTGTTATCGAAAAAGGAAAAATAGCTTCTACATTATTGAGATATAAAGCTGTAAGTGTCGAGCTCTTTTTCTTAGATAAGCTTTGTTTTATTTTCAAAGTATTTTTATATTTTGCTTTTAGAAAATTGCTTTTGTATAGCTGAACTAACATGCCCAGAGCTACATGGTCCAGTGGGAGGGAGTGGGTATCTGGAAGAAGATTTCCGTGCTGCCTTTAAGCGTTCAGCGCCCTTGGTAGCTAGCCAAGCCGATTGGGCCCCGCCTGACCACACATGACCCCTCTAGATGTATCAAGTCTTAGTTGTTCCAGATGAGTTTAATGAAAACTTTTACTTGTCTTACCTGCTGATACCTTTTCACAAACTTATGTCAACTCACTCCGTCTGTCTGTCTGTCTAGTACAAATTGTGAACACGTTTTTCTCCCACTTCCCATTCTCGGATCCAGTTGAACATTAGCGCACTGATTCATAGTCGATGACAATACGTGACTCATTAAAAAATAGCCAATTAATTCGTCAATTAGTGGTTATTAATACATTTGTTTTTTATAGAAAAAAAAGGGAGTTAAACTTTGCAACACATGCAGAGATTTTTTACGGTTTATCCCCTTAGATACAATTTGTTTTTGTTTTATTAATATATTTTATATTTTGTTTGTAATAAATCTATCAATATATAAAGGATACAAAAAAACAAAATCTAATGAAATACTCTGTAAGACACAAAGATAAGGGCACATTCCTCGTTCCATATGCTAGGACAAATTTGTAAAAATGATCCTTCTTCCCTAGTGCTATTAGAGCATAGAATGGGTTACCTGAGCTAGCAAGGAAAACCAATGACTTGGCAGAATTTAAGTCATTGGTTAAATGCATGACTAAATGCATGACGAGTAGGACGTAATCGTCTTCTTTTTTTTTTTAAAGTAACGTCCGTATTTAATAAGATAAGATAATGTGATTTCACGTTTGTCACATTTAACCTATAAGTGGAGGGGGCAAATAGATCCAGGGCTACCCTGCTACACCTTTGACTTCACAGGGGCATTTGATCCCTAATTGTTCTATAAAGTTGACATGAAAACTCTATTTTTATGACATAAAAAATCCCCATTTGTCACTAATGTCTCGTGTCTCGCTACCACTAACCCAATTGAGAAGGACTAGACACGCTAAAAGTTGACATTCTTAACGGCATGTCTTCGCTCTCTAGACAAACACAAAAGATATAAAGATAGAGTCAATACTTAATGTTTTCTATTAATTATTGTGGCATCCACACGTCTATGAAGGAAAAAAAAAGTTTGTTCCTGTTGGCGTGTAGCTGTATGCAGCCACTGAAAGGATTTACCTGTAACAAGCAGATTCCTGGGGGCGTGGTGCTGACTTTAAAACCTACGGATCTCGGGTTTGCATCTTGGTTAAGGCTGGGATTTTGGGAAGGAAGGGGGGAGTAAAGAAAGCTGGTTGTTGTGTTTCCCACAACAGACCCTCGTTAACCGTTGGCTATAGAAACACAAAGCTTCTTTACCTAGTCTGCCCTAGAGATTGCAAGGTTGGAAAGTAATTTACAGGTTTGGATTCCTAAATAGTTGAAGATTTACAATAAATTTATAAAAAATAGCGGTTTAGAATTTATTTTCCAAAAATGCGAATCCGCGTGTCTTCTAACAAGAACGAAAATGTTGAAGAATGCATGTACAATAATGCATATACAGAAGGTGACAAAGCAATATTTTCTTATTCTCTTTGTTTAATCGAAGTTATTGTGACATTTACGCATGACATCCCACTATCAGACTGTAGCCCACTGACCTATACAAGTGCACTGATGGTGTGTTATAATTCAAAGTTTCAGTACAGACTGGTGGTGTGTTTTAATTAAAAGTTTCAGTACAGAATAATTTCTTTGTTATTGAATTAGTGTAGATCTACTTCCCAAAAGGACATCATTTCCCGATCTCTTGTATTTATTGTTTAAAATGGTATCAGGGCCGGCGTTAGGCATAGGCAAACTAGGCCTAGGGCCTCTGATTGGTGGGTAACTCGCACATTTTTTTGAGACGAAATAGCGAAACGTGTACACAACCTTAGTGTAGAGGTACTCTAGGTTTAAATAGCGTAATTTTATTTTTATCGCTGTTTTTTTTATATTTTATTTTTCTATTTGAGGGCCACCAAACTCACTTTGCCTGGAGCCTCCAAATATCTAAGTCCGGCCTTGATGGTATATATATATATAAATCCTCCTTCGTTCTCGAAGATCATTATATTACTCATTTCCGATGAGCTCAAAGATGTGTGCTATGGGGTCTCGCTTTAATAAGCCAGCCATGTACATTAGTACATCAGTACATCAGTACATTAGTACATCAGTACATTAGTACATTAGTACATCAGTACATTAGTACATCAGTACATTAGTACATCAGTACATTAGTACATCAGTACATTAGTACATCAGTACATTAGTACATCAGTACATTAGTACATCAGTACATGGCATTCATAGGCTTGCTTCTTATCTCAGCTTTTTGTTAAAGATCTGCATTGTTTGTTGGTGGCTGATCTCCTTGCCTCATATCTTCAAACTCTGACACTCAGGCTTCAAGCGACGAGGAGTGATCGAGAGCTAGCGCTGCCCAGACGAGAATGTCAATCTCACACTTATCGAGGGAGCTCTTAAAAGTAACTTTGTAACTCTTGTATTGAACCCCCCTGAAAGCGTTTTCCTGCACAACTCACCCCATAATAATGTCGTTTAGGGAGGCAATATTTGGGCATACCTATTTCGGACATGTCCGGCCCATCGTGATTAGGACCTTTTTGCTGTGGCGTGGATTCTGTTCATCTCTAAGATTTCAACGTCTTATCAAACCAGTTTCACCTGAGGACTTTTTCTTTCACATCGTAGGTGGAAGGATACTAGCTTCTTGTGCCGGGAATATAAGGTCTAGGACTCTGAAGCTTATAAGCGTGAAGAAACACGACAGAACTGTGGACTTTCAGTTTTATAGATATGCTGAGTCAACTCGTGACCCTATCTGTTCTTGAAGTCTGTCAAAGTCTACCTCATCATCTAGGCTGGCATTAGCTGATAGGATACCTCCCAAACAGACACACGTTTTAACGTTTGCTACTTTTTGGCCATCTTTGAGAATGTCTAGTTCAGTGACTGGACTGATTTATTTGCAGGAGGTTTGTGCAACACTTTTGTCTTATTTACATTTTGGAAAAGTGATAAGTTATTTTAAAGGTCTTCTTGGTTTGAGGCATTTAGGCCACAGTAGTCTGCGAATAGTATATTTACTTTGGTTTTCTCCATAAGCGCCGAATAGAGTTGCGTCATATACATGGTAATTAATAAATTATCAGCTTTGTAATACTAAAAATTCTCAATCATAAAAACGGAGTAAATTTTATATAATTTTTTTTGAGTACAAATATTTGAAAGTAAATATTACCTCCCGCTGATCCTTTCACCTATGCTCTTCTGTTGCTTTCTTATTACCAAGCTTCTATCAAGTCACTTTGTCACTCTGTCACTCTAATGTAAATATACAGAAGGTGACAAAGCAATATTTTTTTTTCTCTTTGTTTAATTGAAGTTATTGTCACATTTACGCATGACATCACACTATCAGACTGTAGCCCACTGACCTATACAAGTGCACTGATGGTGTGTTATAATTCAAAGTTTCAGTACAGACTGATGGTGTGTTATAATTCAAAGTTTCAGTACAGACTGATGGTGTGTTTTAATTAAAAGTTTCAGTACAGACTGATGGTGTGTTTTAATTAAAAGTTTCAGTACAGACTGATGGTGTGTTTTAATTAAAAGTTTCAGTACAGACTGATGGTGTGTTTTAATTAAAAGTTTCAGTACAGAATAGTTTCTTTGTTATTGAATTAGTGTAGATCTACTTCCCAAAGGACATTATTTCCCGATCTCTTGTATTTATTGTTTAAAATGGTATCAGGGCCGGCGTTAGGCATAGGCAAACTGTCTTTTACACGTTATTTGTCCCACTTCCCATTCTCGGATCAAGATGTCAATTACATGAATTAATCAATAACAACAAAATTTGTCATAACTAATTTTGTTTTATATGGTAAATCTACAAAATTATAAAAGTTACTTAATGTAGAGTATTAGTTCGTTCTATAAAAAATTTAAAATAAGTGTGTCATAATTACACCTTCACGTTTTCTAAGAACTTGACTAGTTGTGACCTCTACCATCATGGAGACGAGTTCATTCAGACTCGACATTTTCTTTTTAAATTGCATTTTTGAAATTGCAGCAAGGAAACCTTCTCTCGGATGATTGATTGCATGATTGAGTCAAAATAGTTGATGCAATCTCACTCAATGTAAGCGAGATTTATTTTTTACTGTAAATTTCTTTTTTGTATTTAACTCATTTTTTTTTAATTAGAAACAATTAACATCTAGACATTGGTTTAGTATCTATATATAAATTCAAGTATTTTAACAAAGTTTTTAGGGGGGGGGGGATAAACTATTCATCCTTCACCTTCACCTTAGTCTGTTGGACCGTTGGAGAAACGCACTTGATTGGTCGACCGTCTCTCTCCATTCGTCTGTCTTTTGCCATGAATAGAAGCTCTTTCAATCAACATTCTTGTATGTGGTCTTCCCAGCTATGAAATGGGAGACCATTCATGTGTTACTTTATTGAACACAAGTTTTTTTAAATTGTATTCCTTCGTAAACTTTAAGCTAGCCATTCTAACCTATGTGTAGCTTGGAAAACGGAAAGCGCGCCACGTATTACTCACGCGAACCGCAATTTACCTACCCTCTATTTAATTATGTACTGTCCCTTTTTCAGAGTAGATTTTGTAACATCATCACAGCGTTATGACTAGCAAGATTCTCGTGTGAAGAACTTAAGTCTAGAGTGTTGTGCTCTAAATAGAACTCGATTCTCATACGAATCTAATGTAAGACTTTCTTAGGAGGGAAATTGTAGATCTATAGAGATCTTACATGTCAATTTATTGGAGTGAATGTATGTGGTGAGGGTGCACAGCTCATGAACATGATTTGACCTAGATATTTGTGAACCAATGTCGTCTTGCGCGACACGTCGTCTGCTAGCTTCTATATATAACTTGGTAGGTAATTTGGAAGTTACTATTAAAAAATACAAACACAGGCTTTATTTTCTGTTTCAACTAGGATATAGATATAAAAAAAACAACAACATAGATATAGATAGACATTTAGGTTTTGAGTATCTAATTCTGGGATTTCAACCGATTTTCATGGACGCGTTATTTATTTCGCGTATCGGCATAAATTGTAGCTGTCGACTTTAAAACTTGACATAAGAATCTACCCGTGTGTGTGTATTTGCCAGCTCTCTTCGATTCCCCTCGTTGTGTAAGAAATGGGGACGATAGTTCTAGAATAAAGCAATGTGTTACCTTATGGCTAAGACAGCTACATAAACGTACAGTCTGGTGAAAGCTTGGCTACGTTCTTCTGTTGATTAGCTGGGATAGTGCTACAGGGTGGACTGTCCATACTTTCAAAGGTAAGATCATCGCTTAACATCACACGAGAATCATTTGATTTGAAGAATGCTCTAGCGCTGAAGCCTTCAACGTCAGAACCTAAACTCGTATTACACTAGAATGTCTTTGAGAAATCTATACTTAACATTATAATAATATATATATAAAGCTATATATATAAAAGTTAATATGCCATCATTAAGATGAAATAAATATATTATCATTTTTTAGCAGTTTTAAATGACATTAAAAAATACAATGAATGTTTTTCAACATTTAATTTTCTTCTTTTTGCTAAAAAAAAAAAAGTTTGGTTGGGTGGGGGGGGGGGGTACCAATCAATGAATTGGATATACTAACTTGATTCCGATAAATCTGACTTACTCAGCAAAAAAACTAGTGGACTAAAAAATTAATTGATTGATTGATTGGTGTGAAAGAAAATAAATGATCGTGGCAATGTGAGATAAGGTGTTTCTAACTATTTCATGTCTATATCACCAACCAGTAGTCTCTTAATCTCCTCTCTCTTTCTACTAGATGTCGCTTTGTAGACTGTCCATCATATTCAGCTTTGTCTGATTCAGTTACAGGAATTAATTTCGCCTTGTAACATTGGGGATTATTAATGTAAGAGTTAACCACAGAAACCTGTTTTAAGTTGAAGTTTTGATTTATAAGAGATGGTTTAAGTTTTTAAGCGCCAACATGTACAGTAACAAAAAAGTATAGAAAAGAAAGAAAAGTTCAGAAATTGATTGGGAGATACTTTGATATAAACAGACAAAATAGACACTTTGAGGACGCCATATTGAAAGATCACTAATGTCAATCAAATAATAAAATATCCATACTTCTGGGTACAACAACAAACCTTTACGTTTATGAATGTACCATAATGTTTGCTAATCTCCAATAACATAATTCCGATATCATTGTTTTATTTAATATATTCTTGGAACATAAACTGGGAATATGCAACAATATTAAAGTACTTGTTTTCTTATAGAAATAGCAGTCTGCAAGCTAACCAAATACCATCAGTTCAGCATCTGAAGTATCTCAAGTATTAACCCTGCACGCCTGAGATATATAGACCAACTTAAAAGGGTAAAGACATAGAGTTCAATCATGGGAGTTCTAGACGTTGTACTGTCTGGAGTCTGTGTTCATTAGAGCCATTATTCTTTCGGTTTTCAGAGTAGCACGTAGAACAACTTGACCCTATTTGGGAACACCCCCCATTTTCCTTTGACTGCAAAAATGTTTTTGATTCCACTACCAACGGATCGAGACCAGTCCGTTGACTGGTAGCTTCCCTCTATTGAATACGCGCGATGACAAGTTGACACAAAGCTTGACCCAAGGTCACTACTGTTTAATCATTGACCAGACAATAGCACAGAATAGCCCAACTTTTATACCGGGTTATAACTGACTGGAAAAGCACTTGGCTATATATTTTTTAAGTGCGCCTGTACTTCAGTTTGCCGACACATTGATAATGTAGATTGTGCAAACATCTAGTTAAGACATTCTTTAACAAGTTTCAAAGAAGAGCCGAAAGTAATATCAACTACAGAGATAATTTAGCATTCGCATTAAGACGAGGACAGACTTATTGACCACAATAAGATGTCCGCCACTATTTCTCAACCTTGTGACGCCCCCCCCCCAAGAAGATACGTCCACCCCGCTCCACTTTAGCCTTCTTAGGTGGTCTAGGGAAGCGATATTCCGTCTCCTCCGGCGAGGTCAGTTCTTTCCGCATTCGGAACAGTAGAATTTTTTTTCCCTAGTGTCCAAAGAGATCATTATGATGATGGATACTATACTATACTGTATTGTACTGCACTATGAGTGTCAATGTCATCGATTTCTGTGATTAAGAATGAGTGCAGTGTTTCACGTGGCCACGCAGACCCATTTTTCTAAGTTTTCTTGACGTCTACTGCGCCTGTCATCAACTAGTTTTTCTTTGAGCCTCAAATGTGTGTAGACTTCCTGAAAACTCTTGCCAGATAATTTCATCTAGGCCATTAAGGGCAAACAATGGCGCCTAAGTGGGTGTCCTTTCACGGTGATCCTTGGGGCTTAGTAGTTTATATTGGGCGACTTCCGAAACATGACTTTCTGTTTTTCTGAGATTTATTGTTGACCAAAAGAAGCGACAACACACTAAACTCAAGTTATACTTTCCTAAACTCAAGTTATACTTTCCTAAACTCAAGTTATACTTTCCTGATCTCAATTTATACTTTCCTAAACTCAAGTTATACTTTCCTAAACTCAAGTTATACTTTCCTGAACTCAAGTTATACTTTCCTAAACTCAAGTTATACTTTCCTGAACTCAAGTTATACTTTCATAAACTCAGTTATACTTTCCTAAACTCTGCTATACTTTTCTAAACTGAAGTTATACTTTCCTAAACTCTGCTATTCTATACTGTATCTTTATATTACAAATAGTAGGTCTAGTATCGACAATAATTTAGTCAATTTGCATGAGTTTAATTTCCTTGTACATACACACTCTATTCTTTTCTTTTCAACATTAATAATTTTAAAGGAAGGAGTAGTGAGTTAACTAACTCAACTAGCCCTTGCTCCACACAGTTGATTGACAAATAGATCACTTCTGTGTTTGATGCTCTTGTTAAGCCAACACATTAAACAAGTGGACTTATCTTATCTTATCAATTATAATACAGACTTTAAATGAAATTATGTACACCTCTACCCACTGTAGTTAACACATTGTGTAGGACAACTCTGTGGTTAGTGTTGCTTCAGGTCCCCAGTATTTGGAATCAAAAGACAAGTCTGCTCCACTTTGAAGAAATTAAATACAAGTTCTGGTAATGTAATACCCTTGTCAATCATTGGGCAAGGGGTGAGGAGTATGCTTACCTGGCCAAAGAGGTTCTGAAATGTAATTGCACTTTATTTGTAGCTTAAGAATTTTAGAAAAGAAATACATAAATCGATCAAATCTTTGCTGAATATATTTAAATAGCAGTGGTGAAAGAAGAAATGTATTAATTGACATTATCTATATATTATATAAATGACATTGATGAGGGCAAAAAGGAATATGCCGTGGCAGTACCCAAACTTTGGCCCGCGATACACATCCGAACCGTAAGCAGTGCTATCCGGCCTCTTCTACCTAGAGTTGATAATGAAGCCGCCGATGTTCCATTGAACTCGACGATTATCTGTTATCTATATATAATTATATATGCTGGGTAAGTGTCCAACACGATAAAACGTTGGTCACCACTGTGTTAAAGAGTTTCTAGGAAACAATAAATTGTTATCTGTTCTGTATTGTCATCCTCAATATGTAATGCTTTTTGTGAGGGCGAGAGTCGGGTTCCAACTGAAAAAAAGGGGGATGGGCATTATGGGGGCGTAACTTGTTAACATTTCCCTCCCCCCACCACTCGAAACCGTAGCCAATTAAGACCTTTGACCCCATCCAGTTGTAACCGTTCCCTGCCCGTCACTACTTTAAAGGTTATGCGGTCGCCACTTCCGTCGCTAAAAGACATTTGTGTTTGTATGTTTGAAATGTCTCTCTGCACTGAAAATGGCCAAGTCATTTAAAACTTTTTTTTGTTCTCTCTGTGAAATTCTGTGCTGGAAATGTGACTTGCCTTGAAAGCTAGATTGAAGGTTTGTATGGCATTACGTTTCATTCTACTTCATAATTGAAATAGACCCCGGCGGACAACGACTTTGTTGGTTTGCGTGGCCATGTGAAACACTGCTCTCATCACTTATCCTTAATCTTCGGAATGGAAGACATTGCCATTATTATAATTATTTTCTATTTCGAATAATATCAAAATGTGTCGCCTATATCTGTTGTTTTTGCCTCTAAATCTCTCCTACCTTACCTTTGTCAGGCACAGGACCAACTGTGTGTGGGAGAGTTTCTTGTTTAGAAGTATTTTATTCATTGGACTCAGATATATATTAGTTGATGAGTACTACATAAGTTAATGCCGGGTTTGTTTTGCGATCTTTTAAATAATTGAAAAGTGTTGTTTGTTTGTTTTTTTTAACCTGTTAAACTTTTGATGTACAACTGACGAGGCACTCGTCCAACACACGTAACAGGTCATCTTAAATTAATCTAATTACCCTACGTTAACGAAGCGTTGAGAGGACTCAACGGTTGGGGTTCATGAGATATTTACACATGCACTGTCTGTGTTCATGACAGAGGGACACAGGGGAGACGATGCTAATAATGGAAGCAGGGAGTTTTAAAACTACTGAAGAGTTACTTGAGTCATCCGCTTCCAAAGTGTTAAGTGATGCAGTACACACTGCCTACCAAATCGTAGAGTGACTGCGTAGTAAGTTGAATGTGACGCCGTAAGACCGTGTAGGGATCAGGAAATAAATATCTGAAGAGTCTACTGACAAAAAGGTGTTATGATCCCCCCCCCTCCACTTTTGTATTATAAAGCTTAGATCAACTCACTCTGTCTGTCTGGTAAAAACGTTTGTTCACCTTATTTCTCCCACACCCATTCTCAAGTCAATTTGAAACTTTGCATAAATATTCATTGGGATAGACAAAAAAATGAATCAATTAAAAAACAACAACAATCAGTCAATTAATTACTATTAGTTAATTATTTTGTTTGATACCAACAACACAACAAGGGAAATTTAGTATTCACAGTTACGGCTACATTGTAGGGTTTCTTCCCCTTTAGATATTTGAACAAGTTATTTCTCCCACACCCATTCTGGTGTCAAGAAAAAAAACGGTTTACAATTATTTATTGGCGTAAAAAAGACATGACGCGGTGGCAGAGTGATAAAGCGCTTGGCTTCCAAACAGGGAGGTCCAAAATTCAAACCCTGGTATTGATTGAAATTTTTAATTTTGGGAATTTTCGAATGCCTTTGAGCTCACCCAACTCTAATGGGTACCTGACATTAGTTAGGGAAAAGTAAAGATGGTTGGTCGTTGTGCTGGCCACATGACACCCTGCTCATTAACTGTTGGCGAAAAAACAACATGACCTTAACATTATCTGCCCTATAGATCACAAGGTCTGAAACTACGTCATGTCTGTATCTTATTATTGACATCTTTATCTCTCACTGAAATTTTTTTTATCTATAAATAATGACATTTCACCCAAATAACGTTTTGATACTCGACTATACAGCAAAGGAAAAAAAAAGACTGCTAATTATAATGATCATTTTGATTAAAATAAATTTAAAAACAAGAAATGTATTTAAAAATAGTTATTAAAAAAACAACAAAGTTTATATTAAGCGTACTTGTTATTAGTTTAAATATTTCATGTTAAAGATCTAGACTCTAGACTAACAATAAAGAAGGATTTATACGACGACCTACCAAGGGGACTAATTTAGCTTATGCCAAAACTTCAGTCAATTAGGATTTCTTTCCTTTATTCGAGATACGAAATAAAATAATTTGTTACTAATAGTTAATAAACTAATTGGTTAATTATTTTTTATTGATTCTTGTTTAGTCAGCTAAAGAAAATAATTGTGCAAAATCTCAGCTTGATCCGAGATTGGGTGTCGGAGAAATCACGTGTCATAACTTTTTACCAGACAAACAGACAGAGCTTTGTGAAAATGTTAAAATGAAATTATGTTAGGCATAGAGCGTTCATCAAAAACATTGTTTCATGGTCTCCTGTTTATTTGAGACCCTTGTTAAATTCAATAGGCTCATTGAACTCTGCTGTCAAATCAAGTTATTGGTTATTCTTTACGTAGATTATGAAGTAGGATGTTGGCGTAAAAGAAAACACAATAAGGTCCTCTCCATAAGACTTGTAGGTCTCTAGAGCAGATTAAGTTAAAGCAGCAAGGTCTTCTTTACGACTAGGAGGTCTTTAGTTGTAAGTTCATCTGTTTTCTAGACCAACTTGAGTCTCACCTTGAGTTACCACAGCAACAATTCCGTTTACTTTTCCTTCCTGGGACTTACAACTATCTTTAACTATTCATTGTTTATGTGGCTTTACATTGTAAGAAATTTCTCCAAAATTATTATGCTGAAATGAAACTAAGGAATGCTCCCTGTTTTATGTGATAGAAATTACAAAAGACTGACACGAACTTCCTGTCTACGTATCTAGGCAACAAAAATGTTAATTGAGATTTACTTTTATAGCAGACATGAGATAGCCTTGACCTGTAGTCTAGATACTATTTTCCTTACCTTTCATAAACTGAGATCTGATACAGCAAATCGTAAGACAGGATGATGTTACAATACGGCACTTTGTTCATGTATTAAATATAGTTTGATTTCATAGGTCAGTGCGGCTTCAGGAAACGAAGCTAACAAACTTTTTAAAAATACATTTTGTTTATTCCAAAACATAGTGAAAAAAAAAAGAGGAGAGTTCTGGAGATAGAAGAGAGAAAAGGGGAAACAATTTGAAGGAGGAATGATTCAGTGAAAGAAATAGAGAAAGAAAGATCAAATCAGGGAAAGATACAAAAAGAGAAAGGTGAGGGGTGAAACTAGAGAGAGAGAGTGAAAAGTTAAACAATACTTTAGCCCAGGGGTTCTCCGCATAGTGGGCAATAGTAAAAGGGGGTCGCCGAGCTTAAAAGGTTGAAAATCGCTGCTTTAGCCGGTCTAGTCAGAAATAAAAAATGAATAGAAAAATGTGTTAACTAACATGACGAACTTTCGATTACCAGTTCGAAAAATAATGAATAAGTCTGATTTACTTTTTCTATTGACACTGTTTTTACCCAACTAATAATATAACAAAACAACAACATCGGTTTGTATTAGCTCAAATCCCAAGAGCCCCTCAAGTCCAACATCCTTCCCAAGGCAATCCCTCAAGTCTAACATCCTTCCCAAGGCAATCCCTCAAGTCTAACATCCTTCCCAAGGCAATCCCTCAAGTCCAACATCCTTCCCAAGGCAATCCCTCAAGTCCAACATCCTTCCCAAGGCAATCCCTCAAGTCCAACATCCTTCCCAAGGCAATCCCTCAAGTCTAATTTTGAGAATCAATGTCGCTGTCCATTTATTTGGAAAATAATTTACGACCAGCGATTCCAAGTAATTACCTGAGAGAAACGTGATCGTCTGGTGACTTCGCTTGTTATTTATTACATATAGATCTCATACTTTACGCCAAGTGTTCTTATGGATCTCTCTCTCTGATGTACCAGCTGGAATGAAGAGATAAAAAAAAACGAGGGTGGGAGGAGGGTCTAGTATTTACATTGTTGACCTGTAGAGCGAGTCTCTCAAGGAAATACACGACGGTAGCTAGAGGGTAGCTAGGGGGTAGCTAGAGGGAAACTAGGGGGTAGCGAGAGGGTAGCTAGATTGTTTGTGGAAAGGAATGTAAGAGGAAACAGATTATGTTGATATTTACTACTGCACCTTTCCCTTAGTCTTTTGGGCCACACACGAGATCTGTTGTCGACCTCTGTGCCTTAAACGTATTAAAAATTTCTAAAAAGATTTGTAAGTAATGGAGAGTATAAACTATTTTCTTTCTCACAAGAATCAAGTGTATGTTTCAATTGTTAAGCGATTGATTTGAAACTAGTGTGTTATTTTCATTTTAGTGCTACTTCAGTAATTGTAAAAGAAAAACGTAAAACTGTTAGTATACAGTTATCGCAACGTACGTGCGAATTATTAGGAATCAGCAGAAAAAAAAATATTGACAATAAATTACACGCGAGTTTGTGTCAAAATTGTTCGCGTGGTGAACACAGCAATGTAATTAACAATGCCTCTCAAAATGTGCATCGAAATTATTAACTTGCTCAGTTGTCCTTCAATGAGAGAAGAATGGGGTCTGATTTGATCTTTATAGCGCTTCAGGGAGCACCTCTGTAAGGCTCTGTTACGCTGGAATTTCGCATACTAATGAAAATCAATGTCTACAATGCAGTGGTTCTCAAGTTTCTTAAGTTGATTTTTTCTTGATATTATGATTTTGATGAGCATTTTTTAATCATTTCCCCTAAGTAGAAACATACTGTCAGTCAATAAGACTAAAGATAATTCTATTTAACCTTAGTGATATATTGTCTTCAGTCCATGAAAAGTTCACATCCATTCCCTGATGCATTATCTGTTCTTTACTTCCCTCCCTTTACCTAGGTATTGCTCCTTGTGTTTAGTCTTCTGTAGCCTATGACCAAGACGTTTTGTGAAATTAGTTACATACACGTTTTTAAGGAGCTTTTTCTTGATCTTCATTCTTTGAGACTACTTTCTTGAATTAATGCGCTCTAATTATAAAAGTAAGTGTATCGTTTGTATAGTTCTCATAAGGACACTAACAACTTACTGACTTCCTCAATAACAAACCGCGCTACACAGTGAGCCATTCTTGTCAAAACAACATCCCATGACTTGCTGGTCGATACATTCAATCCTTGTTGCTCATAGAAATGTGCAAACAAAAAGATAAGGACAAAAGAATCTTTTAAAATAAAGAAACATTAAAAAAACGTGTTGTTTTGTTTTGTATTTAAGCACAACGCTGATTCATAAGTTGATAAAAACAAAACAGACTGATTTTTATTTAACCTTAGTTTTACTCCAAGGCCAGGAGAAGACAAAATAGAGACGCACTCAATGGACGTATCAAGTATAAACAAAACAATAAACAAAAAATAGATGTCTCATTGTTTTTTCTCCGCCTTTCTTTTAAAATAACAGTCATCAGTTGTTCTCTTTCTCTCATTGTGCGCGTCTATCTATCTACTATCTATCATTCAGTTGTTTTAATTCACATTAACCTGCTATTTTTTCACTTCTTTTAAATAACGTACAGCCCCAATTACAGCTGTCGAGTTTTGCCTAGTGCTAGGAACTGACAAATAATGACTCTTAATACAGAGGGAACAAAACATGCTTCTTGTACTGACATACACACACACACACGCAGATTAAGTCAATAAACATATTTTGATTCCCTGCTATCGGTAACACGGCACACCGAATGTACAAACCTTATCTGTAGACTGCCTGGTACGTTTTACACCTAATCTAATGTCTTCTTCAGAAGGAGGAAGTAATACCAATGTATTTCAACTGTGCTTACTAGATGGGTTCAGAGTCAACTAGAATCAACTACTTGAAAGATATATTTATAACACTATGCTTTTATTCCTTAATCATTATCATTCAGCAATTAGAGAAAAAAAATATATTTTAAGAGCGGTTGATATTGTTGACACAGTGTGTTACTGTGAGAGCAGAAGTGTGTGCGGATAATTACACAGAGTGATCAACACATGTGTTCATCTAAAAAGACTGGTTCGTGTGACAGTTATTTTTTAATAAGACCGGGTACAGGCACTACAATTGTGTTTTATATGAATCGATCTCATGTTCAATTTGTTTCCAAAAACCAGGCAAGTAGGGCATTTTGTTTTCTTGGTACTTGTAATGTTTACTTTCAGCTTGGCCTTGCTGGGTTCATAGTCTTTATATATGTGTTTTGATTAGTTTCTTCTTGAGGTTTTGTATTTGATTAGTTTTTCCCGCATAACGCACTCATGAATGTACACAAGAATCACTGAAACAACTAATGACCTCTTTGGCTACTCCTGTCCACCTCATGCTTGTTTGGTAACGAGGACATTTTATTCCTATGTTCAGGATGGTAAATAGTTGTGTATTGACACGATAGTAATAGTGAAAAGGAGGCGCAGTGGCTGAGCGGTAAGGCGCTTGGTTTCTGAACCGGGGGTCCCTGGTTCGAATTCTGGTAAAGACTGTGATTTTAATTTCGGGATCTTTTGGCGCCTCTGAGTCCAACCAGCTCTAATGGGTAACTGACATTATTTGGGGAAAGGTAAAGCGGTTGGTCGTTGTGCTGGCCCCAATACACCCTCGTTAACCGTAAGCCACAGAAACAGCTGACCTATTGACCACAAGGTCTGAAAGGAGAACTTTTTTTTTAATAGTGACAAACTAGGAACATTCATCTCAATGCTAATCCAATCGAGATTTGTATATCAAGTTTTATAAGTACCAAGCAAACAAAATTAACTACTCATGTGCCTGGTTTTGGAAACAAATTGAACATGAGATCGATTCATAGTGACAAACTAGGAACATTCATCTCAATGCTAATCCAATCGAGATTTGTATATCATGTTTTAAAATTAAGTCTAATTATCATTTTTGATACAACAAGATCTCTGTTCAGTGCTGTATTTACGCCTTGCTTGGAGATCCCCAGTAAAAACTTGTCCGAGTGAACATTAGTAAAATACGTTGAAAATGTGTGATGGTTATAAGCCTATGTCACACTGCCGCACGCCCACTTTCTACACCCAATTGTTAGCTCTTCAATTCAAACATTCGTTAGCATGACCAATAACCAGTTCGCTGGTTTAACCAGTAATCATGACGATCGATTATAAATCATAAATTTCAATAGCATGTGCGGAGTAGGCCTAAGTGACAAACTATGCAGTTGGTCCTGTAGAAAATAAAGTCTATTTTACAATCTAGCCTATATACTTCTTACATTGTACACTATATCAGTTAAACCCTCAAGTTAACATAAAATCATTTTAACTCTATCATATCACATGCATCTGGATTTATGATGGGCTACATATCTTTGCTCAGGGTCTAATCATGTGTAAACTATGAAATGTTGGGTTTAAATCAGTGTTATAGTGTGTGTGTAGCTTAATTCTTAGGTTTAAACCCAGACCATTGTTTGTTAGGCTATCGTATGTGTTTCATTTCTGTTTTCTTGTTTAAATCTATGTTCACGTCGGAGTCTTATGTCTTTTAGGTTTAAACTTAGATAATCATGTTTTGGGTTTAAACTTAGGTTGTGTGTATCGTGTCACATCAAGGTTTAACTTTAAGCCTGGCTTAAGGCTGCTATCTGTCTAATGTAGATTAACAATAACGTGTGAGCTTAAAATTGGATTCAGATTTAGAATTTTAAAATAAAAAAGTTATTACAAGATCGCATCATTTAATTATTTATATTTCTTTAGTAAACATCGTTCAATCTTATACTGCATAAACAATCTTATACTGCATAAACAATCTTATACTATATAAAAAATCTTATACTGCATAAACAATCTTATACTATATAAACAATTTTATCTTATAATGTATAAATCTTATACTGCATAAGCAATCCTATACTGCATAAGCAATCTTATACTGCATAAATAATCTTATAGGCCTATTGCATAAACAATCTAAAGTCAAGTATGCTGATTTTTTATCTAGGCAAACTATATATAGATGTATATATTAGTTTAGACGCAACACTAGTGTCATTGTTATACAGCAAGTTGAGTCAACGAAACGAAACTCGGAACTCAGATCTATATCCGATGTACTCAAAGACTTCAAAAATCAAAACTCAGTTTCCGATTTAGCAGTTTTTTTTTTCTTAGAAAGAACCACTAGTTGTTTTTTTTTAATCTTGCAGTAGAGCTGCAGCCATACTCCAGCTGATAAACATTTTATTTCAAGAATGAACCATTGATGTGTGTATAACTTGCCATATACCTGCCTTTAGACCTAATACAATACAATCGTTAGAAACTTCCTAAAAGGATTCTTTGAAAGTACTTGTAAAGACAGCATATAGTTGACAAAGTAGATTGTATGATACATTTGTTTAAATTGTATATGAATCAGAAACTATTCTTCTAAGAGATTTTAGTTCTTTAATATTAATAACCTAATTAATTAGCAAACATAAAGTGTTACTGATTTTTTTTCTTTTTTTGAACAATGTCTCTGTTTTATAGTAGCCAACTCAATACTTAAATTGCTGGACTGATCGAGTACAATCAGGCTTACAAGCATAGAGTTGGAAAGCCTTCGACTCCACTCTTTTGCCAATATGTGATTGTGTAGAGAAGTCTTTAAACATTTTGATGCTAAAGGGGACTGAATGGGGATGGTTGGGGGAGGCGGATGTAAAGATGTGATTGTTGAAAGAGGCTGATCTAGTGTAGACGTGGTAGGCTTACATAAAATGTACTTCATCGGCTGTGGGTGATTTTTTAAAGAATTCATACCTAAATAAATAAATAAATAACAAATACAACCATTTATTCATATTTGCTTGTTAAAATAATTGAAATATTTTCTTTAATTTCAGGTAATGAGTCCCATTCGAAGAAGACTATTTTTACTTAATAGAGCGTTCATATAGAGGACTTATTAAAACTTGGCCAGTGTTAAGGCTGTCTTGCTTGGTGTTCGTTTACACGTATTCAAAGGTCATCATTATATGGCATCAGGAAAAAATAAGGTGTCCAATTAAAGTGTGATAAGGGAGACAAGCCAGAAGTAAAACAAGAATGTCAAAGAAGGGACAAGAAATAATTGGATTTGTTCCCTTGGTCAAGAAACAAGAGCTGGACTTTGACCCGAAAGTTCTGACATTAACCCAGATTATTAACAGCAGCAACTTACCAAAGTAGGTCACGCTTTATTTACACTAATCATAGTGTTAGCTTATATATATCATGTGGTGACACAACACATTTCCAAAAAGATCAATAAAGCAGTCTTAGCTATTCACAATACTTATAAAAGGGATAAAGACAAGATATATGGCTACAATTACATACAAAAGAAGATACATATTGGCTCAGACTGAATTACGCATGTAAGATAAGGATTCGGTCTACTCATTAGAAGATCAAGATCCAATTTTTAACTTATTTTTTTTAACGAGGAAAGTTGGATTTTATTGTAATATAAAGCAATGGTCCAATTTAAAGTAATCTATTATATCAAAAGATAAAAAAATATTACAAAAAATTAATGATGTCTTTTAAATAAAATGTACAATACTTGCTTAGGCTTGTATTAATTAAGACTGACTTTCGTCAGTGGGAGGGATCCTAGGATACCAATGAACAGCTACAGCCCGACTTAAGCTGGGCAGCCCCCAGTCAGTAAGGTGCTGTCCGGACATGCATGTCTTCCTCAAAAGGAAAACAAAAGAAAAGTATTAATGATGTAGATCTAGTTTACAGAGGTCCCCGTTGTGTGGTTGCGCTCTATACAGCAAAGAAACAAGGTTGAAAATGGAGCGGAAAAAGGCGGGAAAATGTTTTATTAGTAGCTGAAGTGTTGATGTTGCTGGGTTTTATTATTAGATTGATCCATTGGCTCTTCGAATTCAGATCTAACTTTCTATTTTGTATGCTCTCAATGTCAAGGGTGATACAGTGTGAGAAGTCGACCATTCCATCCAAAGAAGAAACTAACTCGATAGATATTTCTCAGCCCTTACTAGCTTACTGCAAGAACTCGGTCAGAAAAGTCTGCGCCCAGAACTTGAGCTTTGACAAGAAAAAGAAGATGTTTGTTACTGTTGGCTCAGATTTATTGATTCCAGAAACATATCAAGGTGAGACTAACATAAAGTGCGCTCCTAGTGGTAGCCGTGGAGGGGGGGGGGCTATAGTACAATTATATGGCAAGTTGATCAGAACAAAATATTGGTTTTAAGGGTTAAGCATCTCCTCAATCAAACAATTAAGTATATAATTTGGTTTAATATTGTAGGGGCTTAGGCTTACGTGACCAAATGCGTAGTTGGGTCAACAATGTTAACTTCAACAAAAATAAGAGAAACTATTGAATAATAGATGTTAAGGCCAATTATGGAGATAACAGAATAAGTAAGTCTTGTTAGGTAGGCCTCTACGTTTCTAATTCATAGAAAACAAGGGTCAGTGTCTGGTCACATTTATTTAAATAAATGTAGGCTGCCTGGTCGTGCGGTCTGAGCACTGGACTGTCGTTCGTCCAGCAAGAGGTTCGGACTAGGAAGTAATTTATCTTTAACTCTGAAGGAACATCGGAAACATGTCAAACATTTTAAACATACATGTAGCTTATTTCATTGGTCTTTCACTTCTTTTCGCACTTATAGGATACATCTATATTATATAAGATAAGATAAGAAGATCTATATTTAATGTAAATAAAAATGTATCATGTAACCGTTTTTAATAAAGAAACAAGGCTAAAAAAAAAAAGGAGGGGTGTTATGAAGTGTGTGTCGGTGTTTCTATGGTGATGGTGGGATGTTAGGGATTGGTTGGGAGTGATGCAAGATAAACGACATTGTCGTCAGCTGTCTTAGATAAGGGAGACGACTCCATATTGCCAGTCTGAAAAGACGTGTTATTGTAGTGAGTTAGATTTTGTTCAGAATACCATTTTATATTATGACTAAAGTCTAGTACATTGATTTCATTTCATCTCAAGTTGAATTTGTTTATATTTTAATAAAAGTTCTATTTAGTTGTATTCCAAATAGAAGTTATTCAAGTTTTAGAAGCTAAGATAAAAACAAAGGTTTAGTTGTCCAGCGGCTACATGGTGCCAAAAGTCAACGACCCGTCCAAAACAAAGGGAGGGAAATTTAAGAACACTTTCTTCAGTTCCACGTCCAAATGTGTAGGCTTTAAGCTTTTGTGCTGCGTAGACAAAGAAAAAAAAAAGCCAGTAATTTGGAACTATTCAATTTTGTGTTGTCTAAAACCCGAATAATTGTATATTGAAAATACAGATCTGACTATCTAGATCAGTGATTCTCAAAGTGGTCTATATAGACCCCCAGGGGTATACGAAGACTTCCATGGGGTCTACGAAAGTGAAAAAACTAATTGTATGAGATGTCCACGGGGGTTTACGATAATAGATTTCATTTAAGCACGTCGTGACTTTAATTTTTACATCCTATTAATTTAATTCTTCACACTTATATATAATGTGTACCTTAGTTAATCCTTTGAATATTTATCTTGCTATTCAAACGAAAAATTGTTGTATTTAATTTCAATAATTTTTTAAATAACTTAATTTTGTCTACATGTAAGTAATGTTTAGCAAAAAGAAATGTAAACTGTATAGTATAGCGTTGATTACTTAAAATTGTTCATTCCTTCCTTATCAAACATGCCAATTGCCTTTTTTAATGACGATATGAAACCAATTACGCTGGAGGATCAACTGAGACAATGTCACCCTGATAAAAAAATTTGAAAAACTTTCGAATATTCAAAGATAAAGTTCAGAATAGACCCACAAAATATCTCTTCGACATCATATAGAGAAGATGAAGGTTTGTGGGTGTCTTATACTATTTGTTTACTTATAGCTAAATAGGCGCTTGGCTACTGAACCTGGGCTCCTGGATTTGAATTTCGGTGAATTTTTAATTTCATGATTTTTAGGGCTCCCCTGAGTCCACCCAACTCTAATGGGTACCTGACTTAAGTAAGAAAAGTAAAGGCGGTTGGTCGTTGTACTGCCCACATGACACCCTGCTCGTTAACCGTTGGCCAAAGAAACAGATAATCGTAACATCATCACAAGATCTGAAAGAGCAAATACGTAAAACATTAAAGGTAAAACATTGATTTTACCAGCCGTTGTAGTTGTGAAAACTGTTTTACACAAACCTATACCTGATATTATTAAAAGAACTGCTTTAAGCAACACTACAGTTGAAGGACACGTCGGTGGCATGAGTTATACAATTAAAAGCTTATTATTATTTGCAAACGACATATATACAGTTTGGGATCAGCGGTGTCACAGGCTATGACAGGGTGTAGTGATGTGTGTTGCAAACTGCATTAGGTCGCCGGCTCCTTTTTTTTTTTTTACTCAGGATTGAGCCACAAAACCTTTCCCATGTTTGAATATAGTTGCAAGGAAGGAGAGTTTTGAATTCAGTTTTACTTCGGCTAGGTGGGTAGCCAGCCAAGGCTAATGAGCCCTTCATGCTTGACGCTTACTGGCTTCGCCCCTTCTCCTGTTAGTGATAACATGTTTGCGGACTCAATATATGAGCAACACTTGAAAGATCAAGAAATACACCGAAACTGCTCTTTGCGAAAACGTTATTAATTAATATTTAATGGTTGAAGCACTACTTCAAATAACAACACATTCCTATTTGAAACATAACATCTGTAGCAACGGATGATAAACTGGCAAAAAAAGACATTTCCAGTTTGTTTGGTGATTCCAGCAGTACATATTAATTTTTATTTTAATTGATTTCAATTTCAATTTTATCTATAATTTAGTATGTAGTATGTTACATTCTCACTTTTCAACTCACTATAGATAGAAATTAGTTGTAAAAAAATGTTGATTAATTTTTAAAAAAATTAAGTTAAACAAGGGGGTCTACCGAAAACCAGAAAACAAGGCAAGGGGTCTACGAGAAAAAAAAGTTTGGGAACCACTGATCTAGATGGTCACTGGTTCGAGCCTTGGTCGGCACAGTCCCTTATTTTCGTAGCATTTTAATTCACTACTTTCTCTCCCTGGTGCTGCTGTTCATTTATATTTTAATAATTTTAATGTATCACATTTGTTTCAGCACCTAGCTTCAACTCTATAATTACGTTCACAGCTTAATTGCTCATACCCACTGAAGCTTCTATATGTCATGTATTTATGTTGTCCACTTGTCATTATGAGATACACAATTAGATAGAGCCATTGTTTGTCTAAATACATGCCTAACGGCTGTCTGTGTCGGCTCTATTGAAGTTGTTAGTGAACGGATGCTGCGAGGTGGGGGGAGAGGCTAGCTAAGGCATGTGACCATTGACCACTGGGGTGGTAATCTGCATACTGGCGAAATGACTCTGGACCAGAAAAATGTTTTTAAGGACATTCCGATGGTCTAGAGTCTAGATGTAGGTTAAGTTCGCTTAGTGCGTTATCGCTAGGCGGTATTGTCGTTTCCAGGGTCACTGGTTCACTACTTTCTCTCTTGCAAACTTGGTCCCTGGTGCTGCTATTCATGTATGTTTAATATATGTATGTATCACATTTGTTTCAGCACCTAGCTTCAACTCTATATTTACTATCTAGATCTAGACTGACATTGAAATGAAATCTTGGAAATGATTGATACTCGAAGCCATTTTAACAAATGTAAATTCCCTCTTCCACTCTGACTGTAACCTATGTAACCCTAGAACATGTTCCAAAATGTTCATAGTTTTAGTGACATTCAAGAATTATTTTTTTTGTTGTTGTTTTTTTAAGGGGAAATAATTAAAATAAAT
This sequence comes from Biomphalaria glabrata, assembly GCF_947242115.1. Classification (NCBI taxonomy): domain Eukaryota; kingdom Metazoa; phylum Mollusca; class Gastropoda; family Planorbidae; genus Biomphalaria; species Biomphalaria glabrata. Next base: position 18,094,572 of record NC_074715.1, read on the forward strand.
TTATTTGCGGCATGATTTTTTTTTATTTTGCTCTCCCCTTTTTTTCCACAAACATAGGACAAAATTTTATAAATAATTTGATGGAGACTTTTTTTATTCTTAAGATTTCAAAATAAGCATTATTGTAAAGTAAATATCATTATATCTTGTGAATGTTTCTATCAGGCTGGTTTGCTGTAATGGGTCATCCAGAAGAGTGCACTAGTGATCTGCCCGTGCCCCATTACAGAACACTGGCACAGCTTGCAACATCTCAGTGTTCGTCTTTCCTTGTTGGAGGTAGTAAGCCCATTGAAGGAATCATGGTAAGTTTAGTGGGTTGTATCATTTGACTTAACACAACAACAAATAGCCTTGTAGCTCCCCTGCTCTTTAACAAATACCTTGCCAGTTGTTTAACTGATACCTAATTTAAGGGAAGTAATCAGGGATTCGCTATTTGCTGATGACTGTGCCCTAAATACCTGCTCTGAAAATGATCTGTAGAGCATCATCAGCGACTTCTCAAGAGCATGCTCAGACTTTGGCCTTACCATTAATACAAACAAGACTGAAGTCTTATATTTACCTGCCCCTGGGAAATCCTACTCGGATCCATGCATCAAGATAAATGGGCATTATATAAACCCAGAGGACAGATTTACATATCTTGGCAGCACACTCTCCAGAAACGGAAAGATTGATAATGAAATCGACTGCGTATCCCTAAGGCCCTGCATCCTAAGGCAGACTGTCTAAAAATGTCTGGAACAGACGTGGTATCACCACAAATACTAAGCTAGGGATCTGTCAAGCTGTCATCCTCCCTACATTGCTCTATGCCTCAGAAATGTGGACAGTGTACAGAAAACATGCAAAGAAACTGAATCACTTCCTCATGACATGTCTAAGAAAAATACTGAATGTCAAATGGCAAGACAAAATACCAGATACTGAAGTCCTTCAAAGAGTGGGTCTGCAAAGCATCTATACAATCCTGATGCAGTCCCAGCTGTGATGGGCAGGACACGTTTGCAGAATGGAAGACCACCACATCCCTAAACGACTCTTGTATGGCCAACTAAGGGAAGAAAAGCGCTCGCAAGGTGGGCAAAGAAAGCGCTTCAGGGACACCCTCAAATCTTCTCGGAGGCATTCAGCATAGACCCAGCCACCTGGGAGACAGAGGCACATGACAGAGCATCATGACATCGCGCTGTGAAAATTGGCACACAGGTTGCTGAGGAAAAGAGAACAACGCTGGCAGAAGAAAAACGCCAGAGAAGAAAAGCAAGGCCCATGACACTAGCTCCAGCTGGAATAACCTGCCCAGTGTGCAGCCGAACATTCCGGGCTCACATAGGCCTCACCAGCCACATGAGGAGGCATAAAACCCCAGTACAAAGCCCTCAACCCCCTGGATGACAAAATGGAATGGTCATCATCGAACCACAATGAACGAACTATAATTTAAGGGAAGGCAAGTGGGGCAAATGCCCCTGGGAATCCACAAGATAGGGGGCCCCGGACACCACTAGGGAAGCTCACAGCGCTTCCCAGATTATAAAAAATCCTGGCTACGCCCATTATTCTAAATATGTTATTTAAAAAGAAGGATTATGAGATTAAAGTTACAAGTATTCTTTCTTTCTTCTAAAATATGGCATGGGTTCGAATCTTTGTGAAGACTGGGATTTGAATTTCTAGATTTTTAGGGTGCCCTTGTATTCACCCAATTCTATTGGGTACCTGACTTTAGTTGAGGAAAAGTAAATGTGTTTGGTCATTGTGATGGCGACATGACACCCTGCTCATTGACCTTGGCTAAAGTAACAGATGACCTTAACATCATCTGACCTATAGATCACAAGGTCTCAAAGGGGAACTTTATTTTACTTACTTTTGAATTTAAAATAATAGAAATTTATATCAAAATTACATAATAATAAATAATGGCGACTGACGTTTAACAAAAAAAAAAAATCAATTGACATCAAACAAAGTTATTAAGTAGTTAATTCACACATTACATCATAAACAAAAAACTTGTGGCCCTAGTGTGTGAGCTGCACTAGGTGATGACCCTTGTGATGACCCTTGTGATGCCACTGTGTGACACTAGATTTTATGTTTTCACTACATGAACTTTTTTTTTGTTATGATATGAAATTACTGATGTAGCATATAATTGGATTTTTTCTGGCACATCGACACAATTTAGGCCATGTCGTGCCTGTAGAAAATAACTTTCAATGTGTATGAATTCATTCAACCTAAAAACATTGTTTAGAAACAAAGATCAATAACACAGAACACTTGACCAAAATCAAAACATAAAAGGCTTTTTTTTTCCTATGCATGTTTCAAGTGATTTGAAGTGTTAATATCAAATTAAATGAAAACTATTCAAATATCAGCTAAGCATATGCATTAATTTTTTTTTTCTTCCATTCGTTTTAGATGGACAAAGTTAGTGGAAAAAACATTCGGTTTCAAATATTGCCAGGAGAGGTTCTTCAAAAAGCTGGTAACTATGTGGCACAGTACAGTCAGGATGACAAAAAGAAAAAGAAGAAACAGAAAAAGAAAGGCAAAGAGTCGAGTCCTCAAGAGGAGGTCTACATCAAGTGTTACGATCATAAGGACAGGGAGATTTATGTCCCAGCATGCCAGCAGGGCATGTTCTTTGTAGTCACCCAGAGCTCAGGTTCTCTCAAAACACAAGTGCTTCAGATGCCGGCTTTACTTGAGAGGTGAGAAGACTTTTCACATTGTAATCATTTTAGAATTCTTTGTTTACATTTTGAAATATCCTTGTTAGCATAGACAAATGGAACTTTTTTAAAACCTGTGTTGAGGCAATCAATGGCAGTTATGTGAGAATTTTTCAGTAACAATGTCATTGAGGCTAAATGCAAAACTGTAACACAATATATCATTCTATATTTTATTAGATTATTTAATAATAATAATAATAATAATAGGCTTGGAGATTAAGCATTTATGAAAGTTATCCAAAATAACAATATACCCCATTGTTATATCAACCGAGGGGATAATGACAACTGACCTCACAGATACCTTTAAGGCCTTAACATTCCTAGGAAGATTCTTGTTGCCTGTCAGAGGGTGGTACTACTGCAGACCTGCCACATCATCAGAAAATTCCTCAGTGGACACTTATAAAGGGACTACAATGAATTTTATTTCTCTTTAACAAAACTCGACCCTGGCAATGCCAGAGAATAAATACTCGTTCGTTTCTAACATAATAATATTAATATTAATCTTTATTAGCCATAAGGAAATGTGTCTTACAAATAGTGCATGACTCCAAGACTAAATTTATATTCAATACAAATCTACCATTTCAGGTATAAATTCCCAATTATAGTGTCACTTATTTACGGAGCCATTCCCAAGATTCCTTGTGCTTTCACTGGAACTCTTCTTCTAACAGACTCAGGAATGAGTCATACAGTTGTTACATCCACGTTATTCAATGTCACCAACATTCACTTTGAGATCCCTTTGTGTAAGTTAGTGAACAAATAGACATAGCCATTATGATAGTGTAGTTGTATGGCTATCATTACGATAGTGTTGTATTGCTGTCCTTATGATAGTGTTGTATTGTGGTCAAATGTAAATTCATTATCTTCTTATTTTTTATATTAGGTCTAATGTAAATTCATTATCTTCTTATTTTTTTGAAATTAGGTCAAATGTAAATTCATTATAAAAATCTTCTTTTTTTGTATTAGGGCTTAATACTACTCTCTAATTTTGCCAAAATCTTTTATAATTGTAATTGAAAACTTAAAAAAAAAATATTTTTTTGGCCAAATAGTTCTTGAAAATTTTAAGTCTTAAAACACATTTTAATGTGGTAAAACAGCATATCTAACATAAAGATGATTGTTCACAGCCTCAGACCTCAAGTTTCGTGTGGCTATTGATAATCCTGGACTAAAGAGCTGCAAAGCTTATATAAATGCTTTGAAATCTTGTGAAAATAATGCCAAGTCTTACACAAGAAATATCAAGGTAATACATGACAAATTTCTAGTGGGAAATAAAAACAGATAGTAATATAAATATTATTTCTTCCCTAGAAAAAGTAAGGGACATAATTGTGAATTCTGATATATACTGAGGAGTTAAAAGAATTATTTCCCATAGTGAAATCATTGGAATGCACAATACCCCACTATCACTCCAGGGAATCACCAAGAGTCTACTGGAAATATTTAGACCTCTGTGTCATGGAAATTAAATACCAGATATATTTGGGCCCCAGACAAATGGATATGTGTGACCCTCTCTGCCTTCCCCCACATGCCAAGAAATCATCAACTATGTATACAAGATACATACAAATGGGTGAAAAAGCTCCTCTTCTGAGGAGGTTCTGGATGAGTTGTGTTCCTCCCCTCCCATTTCCTTGGGAGGCTCTACAATGATTAGCTACATTTTGTTTACAACTCACATAAATTGTTATCTTTGCCCTTTTCCCATCTCATGTCTACTAGTAAGTCTTATTCAATTCCTTTATTTCTGTTTAGGTTATTGTTGGTGATCCCCAATTGGAAGATGATGAGTCTAAAAGTCAGCAATCAGCCAATAAAGTCAATTTACAAGAAGCTAAAGGAAACACTGAACTCTCTGAACAGACTGAATTACGTGCATCTCTAAAAGGACAAAAATCTGGCCCAAAGAGTGTGCCTTTCAGTAGAGGATCACGCAAATCAACATTTAAAGAACTGTCAACATGTCTGACCATCAATGATGATACTGACATTCAGGGGGGAGCGACTTATTCTCCCAGCACCCTCTTGTTCCCCTCTGAAGAGTTGAAGTCATCACCTGTGCTAGCCCGACACAACGTCTTTGACCCTCCAGAGCATCCAGATTCCATACCTATTCATACAGGAGCTCAGAATTCATCCCAATTGCCTAGTCCATTAAGTCAAAACCATGAATATGAACCTGGAACACTCAAACCAGAAAAATCCCTTTCTTCAGAAGGAAATTATATAGAGATTTGGAAAAAAGGTCCAGAGCTAATGCCGCTTCCTAAAGCACATCTGAGACTTGGTGCAGATGATTACTTAATTTTTCCTAAATATAAAGAAGATATCAAAACTCCTGTCTCACACCCACAGATTCAAAAAAGTCTTTCTAATCCTCATGTACCCATCAAGAGGCCTCCGGCGTTGGACAGAAGGTTAAGTGATTATCAAAGAGATTCCATGGAAGATGAACCTTTGAGTCCCTTACAAAGCAAAAACGATTACATAAACTTTGTTCCCCAGCAGTTTGTTGGAGCAGATGACCTGACAGTAGAAAGATTCAGCAAAATAATATTGGAAGCTGATGAAGAATCCCTCCCACCACCAATACCCATTCGTAAAAAGTTTAGGTCATCGAATGAAAGTGACTATATGAAATTTGATCCCAGTGTAAGTGTTAGTAACCAGCAAAATTCTGACAAAGTCAACGTCAGTCCTGTCACATCGAATCCATATGAAACACCAGATCCGATTAGTCGTGGCAACGTTGTTTATGAAACACCAGAATCAATCAAAGGTAGGAAAGGCTCCAAGCGAGAAGTAGATTCAAACATAGCAGACAGTGGAATATATGTGGAAGAGGATTCAAAAGATGAAAATGACAACGCCGCTAGCCCATATGTCTGTAGAAATGACTATATTTCTATGGCAGATGCCTTCCCTCTATTAACCAGGCCAAATTCTCTAACAGAAAGCCTTCATAGCCCCACAGCATTCAATCCTGATATTACAGATCAATCATCCGAGCCAGGCTGTAATGTTTCAAGGGTGTTAAAAAATGTACCAACTGTTCCAGAACGTAATTTAAGCTTTGCTGAGGCCCGGGAGAACATAGGAAAAAGGAAGCAGCTATTGAATGAGCTTGTTAATGCAGGGATAATTGTTACCAAAGGACTTGAAGGTGATATTGTCAGCCTGCAAAAGGATGAGTGGTCACAAATTCTCAATGAAAAGCAGAACTTGGAAGAACTGCTAAAGACTTTGTTGCCTCGAGCTAATAAAACTGACTTGAAAGAAATTATCAGGTGTGTTCAGAATATAAGTCATTAGTGGAAATAGGTGACTTAATCAAATATCTAAATTGTTCTCATTAATTTGATTTACACCAGCATTTCTACAGACATGCACCTTTTGCATGCATTGTTGTCAAAACAAATAAGCAGTCTAGACAATGTTTGCTACTAATGCCTTCAACAACTGATATGCATGAACAGACATTTGCAGCAGTTTGACTTATTAAAATGGTGTGATATAACACTTGTTATGCTATAACAATCATGTGTAATACTGGAATGTAAATGAAATGTTAACCAGTTTTGAATGTATTAATTAGTTGAATTGAACACACATTCCATAAGTATACAAATGTCTTCAAATAAACAATTTTAATGTTATGTAAATACTAGTATTTTAATTCTTGATGGAATTAAAATAATATACTTTACATCACCAGTATTTTATTTCTATCAAGGCAAAAAAATTGAAAAAAAAAATTAGGCTACTATTATATTTTATCTCTTTTTGACATTATTTTTTTTTATCAGAGCCACTGTGAAAATTGGAATACATGCTAAAAAAAAGTGTTTAAAAAAATGGGGCAGATAATGCCAAAATACATGCTAAAAAAATGTTTTCAAAAATGAGGTCAGATAATGCTAAAAATCATCTGCTTCTGTGGCCAACAATTAACAACTGTGTCATGTGGCTAGCACAATGGTCAATCTCCTTTATTTAACCCTAGCAACATTTCAATAAATCTTGTAAGTCTCTGGTTTAGAATCCCATCCTTAACCTGGGTCTGAACTCTACTTCTCTCAGTTCAGAAGCTAAGTTCTTTACCACTAGTTAATAGTACTTAAAATCTTAGTCGTAAGACTAAGGCTTTATTACAAATATTTACAAATGAACTTGCAAACAGATTTGAACACAAGCATTGCAGATACCGGTAGTCTTAAAACATTGAAAAAGTTGACCACAATGATTCAAGATATATTTGTGTTCTATCCCATGAGAAAGTATAAACTCCTCAAAGTACATGTGATATACAAAGTCAGTGCTTGTCTGTGTTATAAAATTATGCTTGTAGTTATTTAAACTTCTATTTGTACACAAGTTATGAAAGCACAGAGGTTTTACATCTAAATGAGCGTAAAATGAATGGTTTATAATTCTATGATCAAATGTGTACATTATTATACAAGATTTTGAGCAATAAAATGAATCTATATTTCTATAAAATCTTCGTTGTGAAAATGTGTAATGTACAAAAGTTAAGCCGATGGAATTCACTACAATTTAAGTGTTTGTTGTTTTGTGTGAAATTTAAAATCAACTTTATTTCCTCTTGAAGTTGAAATGAATGACACCAGACTCAGCCATAATTAACCTTGTCTTTCGATTAGTGAATTAGTGTGAATACAGTGTAATTGGTTTTTGACCCAGTCTCACCAAAACGATTGTAATAAATTTTGATCCTGGGTTTCACAAGAATGACAAAACTATTTTTTAAGTCATGGTAGAGGATTCCAGCACATTAGTGATACACAACTAACATTGATGAGGCGACCTACATCCTGTATAATTTTTTATAGAATAAAGCGTTTAAGATTTCCATATTTCAGCATTTCAATAATGCAATTTGATTTCACTTTCATTTGCCTATAAGTCAATAATTCTATTTTGGAGGAGAACAGTAGACAAAGAAGCAAAAATGGCATGATGGACATGGACGAAAATTGAAGGGAATCACCCAGGACATTCATAGTCCGAAGGTGTAGTATTGTGGTTGTATGCTCCACTGGAACTCAAAAGGACTAAGTTAATTCTATTTTGAAACCATTGAGAAAGTTGTCCTCTACCATAGCATTGTAGATCTATTTGTTTACTTTTGAATGCATTTTTGGGGGGGCACATAGATGAATACAAATGAACATAACCAATACATTTCAATGTTGGTTGTTTAATTCAAAATTTATTCCATGAAATAGTGACAACAAATGTGACAGACACACAATTGAAACACAAGATCATTTTATTTCATTAAGTATTAATCAGGAGTAAACCAAACAGAGGTTCAATCTTTCAGAACAATAAATACTTGCTTTCAGAATATACATTTGTAGCATATGTCATTGTGATCTTATTTCTTAATTTCATTTGCACAAAGTCATACAGAAATTAATTCATTTCATTCATAGTCATACAGGAATAATAAAAATAAATTGAGTTAATGCTGAGACTTTTACACCAATTAATGTTCCTATTTGTGTATTGCTATAAGGTAGGTCAGGTAGGATTGAGTTAGGAAGTACACTTTGACCAGAAGATGACAAGTTAAAAGAACTACATGAATCATTACAAAATGTGAAGTAGTCAAAGAAACAAATAGAAACCATCAGAACTATGCAATGATTAGCCCAAGGAATAATGTGAAAGTCATTAAGGTGGCAATAACAAATCTAAGGCAAGGTGTACTTCATTTACACAACTACAACACTGATCCTATTAAAGAGAGACAAAAAAATCAAAGAAATAGATGGAAAGTAATGAACATTCAATTTGTTTTAAAAAAAGGAATTCCTTCTTTCATGTATGCAAGTGTAGACAAAAAAAATGAATAATTCTTTTTCACATTTTATATGTTATAGTTATAAATCTGCTTTGCCAACTTCTGCATATTTTTCAGACTGAATGATATTTTAAAATTAATGTTTCAATTAAAACCATAAAAGTGGCTTCACTCTACCAGAAGGAGATGCAGACTAATTGAGAAATTAGAATTTTTTATAGTCTGATTTGAAAATAAGCACCTGACTAATCTATGCATCGGTAAAACATATATATATATATATATATATATATATTGAGATAGAGAGAGGGAGAGAGAGAGACAAAGAAATAAGTAAAGCCTCTTTTAGGATTAACTTTAAATTGAAATATATTTGTACCAAAATCATACTACAAAAAGAAAAAAAATATGCCCAAATATAAAGAAAAAACAGTTACTGTAAAGCTTAAATATGTACACCACATGAAATACATGACCAGTGAATCAAGTGTCACTCATAACCAGTGAATCACAATGTGTCCATCTCCAACTTTACATGCACACAAAGATAAGGAAACATGAATATTTAAATAATTTATGCAAGTCAAAATATGAATACATTCAAAATCAATGTATAAGATCTTCGTTAAATGTAACATTTTATTGGGTAGCCAGATTTCATGAATGTTGCGAGTCCTTTCTCAGGGCATACACTACATCATCCTGACTTACATTCAGGCGTACTCGCATGCGCAGGTCAAGATGCCCAGGTTCTACAAGAAGTAGGCGCATGCTTCCTAAACGTTGACATAAGGCAGACAATTCAGTCATAGAGGGTGCATGAATACCTGTGAAATGGTAATCTATATTTAAAAACAAAGAAATGTAATGCAAAAAAAAAAATTAAAATTCCAATAATGTTAATAAGCATTTCAGCAAAATTTTATCGGATTAATTTCCTGTGTTTTACATATATAAAACATTTTGAAGTATATATTATAAGTGTGGAGTCACCTATTGCAAGTATTTGTGATGCTGATGCAGTCTGGTCATATTTCATGGGGATTTTATATTAATTAAAAAAGGTTTCATAATTTAGGCCAATGCCAGTCAAACAGAGGACAAAACCCCAAAAAGGCCCAATTAGGTTGATTACTTTTCAATCTCTGGTTGCTATCTCTCTATCCATTTTGTGATAAGTGATTTATGTTGATAAAATCAATTTCAATCAAATATAAATATTTAAGAGGACATGTCCTGTTTTTTACAGGATGTCTGGTAACCCTGATTTATAATAACAATTTGAAAGCACAAAGTTAACCTGAAAAAAAAATCCTCATATAAGAATACTTCCAATGTAATGACACTTTAAATAAATTGAATGTGTGATTAAAGAAGAAATGGAAGTAAACTGAAGCTGTTTGAAAAAAAAAACGACATCTCTGAAGCGGTGATGTCAGGAAACAACTTTCAGTATTAGCAACAAGTGTATTCTAGTATTTTCCTATGTTGTATATCCTAATCTGTTTATTTACTAGACGGAATGCCATTACTGCTATACATAACTTTTTAAATTGCTTGACACATGACAAGAAAGTAAATAAATTTAAGTATGTTGCAATTAATTTTATTCTATGAACTTTGCCATATGTATGTGTGTGTATATATATATATATTTATCTATTTACATTATTTTACATTATATATATAATTTGTTAACACTCTGAATATTACAGAGACTTGTTTAGTAAAAGACACCTAGAGAAATAGTTTTGATCAAGTTATTCATGCCTTTTGACTGGATGACATAAAATTATACCAAGGCACCTCAAACTCCATGACAACGACCATGTACTGTCTGTCAGTTTACGCAAGAACTCGTGACCTTGACCAGAAAGCAGTAAGACCTAGCTACAGGCTGTGTGACATTATCCTCAAAATGATCTTTGATATCATGAATTTCATACTTTAAGTGCCTGCAGCTTAAACAAGCATTTGAATATTGAAACACACACAAGTTTCTGTTGTTTTCTTCAGAACATTTTTGTTTGTAGCCCCAAGAAAATACAGCTCCAGATTGAGAAACACTGCAAGCTAAACCACTAAGTCCAGTTACCTTCAAAGCGACAGAGAGTCAAGTGCTGGTCAAATAATTTGGAAAACTCAGCCTCTTCAATGCCAGCCCTTTGAAACTCGGCTACTACTGCTTGCAGAAACATTTGTTCTTGTAGAGAAAGGTTTCTGCAAACAAAAATGTTTCATTAGAGACGAGCTTCTTCATAAACTTCATTTAATAAAAATGTTTCATTAGAGACGAGCTTCTTCATAAACTTCATTTAATAAAAATGTTTCATTAGAGATGAGCTTCTTCATAAACTTCATTTAATAAAAATGTTTCATTAGAGACGAGCTTCTTCATAACATTTAATATTTAAATTTAAAGAAAATAAGTAATGATAGAATATTTCAAGTTAGGGTCTTCGAACTGCATTGAGTCTAAAATGTAAACCAAATACATACATACATACAAAATGCCTAAATACAAACTAGAAAAAGCAGTTGTGAAATTAATGTATTCTGCATGTAGAAAGAAGGTCAAAAAGTTCAAATTGTATTGTCAATGAAAACACTCAGTTCTTTCAGTTCATAACAAAACAAAACAATGTTATATGTAAATAAATGTATAAAATAACCTGATGGCATGGATTTTTGGGGAGCAAAACATTTCCTCCACAGCTGAATTAATATCCACCATGCTAACCAAGGCAGTGTCTTCATTTCCTGCTCTGGATTCAGCAATTTCTGTTGACCTCCTGCATATGTCTAGAGCACGGCGAGCATCTCCCGAAACAGCTGCAACCTTTTAATAGGAGAAAATAGATAATGGCATTAACAAAAAAAACAAATCAATGGAGTTGATTAATTTGATCAAAAAAGCTATAACAACTAATTGGAATATTACTGGAATATTCATTTAAGTAACCATTACAATAATAACATCATAAACCAATAATATTTTTGCCTAGATCCTTTCTAGTTTTAAGTGCTACTGTATTTTTGTGCATGTAACACGCAGGGTTATACAAGTTTTTACAAATGAATGGCAGCTGTGCAGGATATACAAAGGTGCGGGGTTTACAAATTTTATTTTACTCATAAACATAGCCCAAAGGTGCAGGGTTTACAAATTTTATTTTACTCATAAACATAGCCCAAAGGTCTGGGGTTTACAAATTTTATTTTACTCATAAACATAGCCTAACAGAATTATGGACAAACTGGTGGTGCTTTATACCTACTTGAGAAATGTATACCATGAACATATTATAAACCTCAAGAAAACAAATAGTACCAATTTGTCAGAGAATTTTTAACATACCAGTAATCAACTGTGACAAGTTTACGACAAATCGCACTTTGCACATAAGAGACTGCTGGGTTGTATGATTCTTATTTTCTAATTTGTTTGGGGTATTTGTGTGTGCAGGTTAAAAACGTATGCAGGGTATTTGTGCAAAAACATGGTAATTATCTAACACAACATTATTTCATCATCCTTGCACAAGAAAAGAAGTCTTTATTTGTAAGTGCTTTCAATAAAGATTTATTATAGACAAACATAAGAAATAATGAAATTGAATTTAGAATAAAATGTTTCTTTATGCTAATAATGGAAAGTCATTTTGTTACAATTGTTTCACTTGTAAGATGGGAACAAATGTAAGTACATGAGACAAGGATATCATGTTTCATAAGTAGATTCAATTATACTGTATAAGGTTAAGCAAATAAATTCTGTGCGCAAATGATGTGTTCAATATATTCAAAGTATGAAAACAAAAGTTTATGAACACTAACATTTATGAGGTTTAAAAACGGTTGAGCCTTATTAAAAAATCAATCCTTTTTCATTTATGTTAGAAAAAATGCTTGTCTTTAAAAAAAACAACAACAACCTGTAAGCCTTAGCTGTTAAACTATGGACACTAATGAATCTCGAAAAAAACAACAACCTGTAAGCCTTAGCTGTTAAACTACTATATGGACATTTTTGTATCTCTCCTACAAAACATTATTGCTTCATTAACATGAGTATATATGCATGTATAAAATTAACAGACATTAAATAAATTAGTTATTTAGGTCACACATATTTATTATCAATTTCTGTAAAGCAAATTTTTAATCTGAAACTTGCAAAAGAGAATTTTTTTTTTCACCCCAAAGATGCAAATAAAATGTAAGCATTTAAAATGATTGATAACCATGACCTAAAGATAAGATTTATAGTATTGGTACATTACCTTTCTAGCAGCAAGCTGGACAGCATCGCTATCAAATATTTTGAGACCTTTCATACGAGACAAAACAATTTCCTCAAGCTGTTTAAAGGTGTATGGCTGGAATGTCATTCTTGTTAAACCCTATAGAAAGTTTTTATAACAATTTAATAATTGGCACAAAACCTAAGGCTTTGATGGATGTTGAAATGCATTTTTTTTTTAAATGTGTTGAAACAAAAATAAATCCTTACCAAACGACTTGCAACTCTCTTCATCATCATCCTTTCGGGTAAGTCCATGGTGTTGGCCACAGCAAGAACTATTAGCTTGGCCTTCTCCTTGGTCGGCCAATCAAAGATATTGTACATGACATCTTGTTTGCGTGTCCACAGTAAGTCCAGCTGTTCAAAGAAATACACACAAAAAAACAGACAAGATGATTCAAAACTTCCTGAAAATAAGCATTAATCCTAAACATTATGAAGTAAAAAATGTTTATATCTGTGGACAATTTTTATAATTTAGTTAAAGTTAGCCAAGGTCTGCTAAAGTTAGCCTAGGTCTGCTAAAGTTAGCCTAGGTCTGCTTAAGTTACCCTAGGATTGGATGTCTTTACCTCATCTAGTAAAACAACAACTGACTCAGAACGAGGTCCTGGTGATGTAAACATTTTATTCAGCAGGCTAGCAGCATGGTCAGCTGTGGCTTTATTACCTGTCAAAGCCTAAAAAAAAACACACACAAAATTCACAGTAAACAAAAACCTGAAATAAAACAAAACGTCCAGATGTAAGATTGAAATATATTCTATTTACTTTTACCTTCAGTATTTCAACATAAGCTTGCCTTGGTTCTGTGAGTCTCATGGCATTGATTTCAATAAATTTGAAATTGGTTAAGTTTCCCTCATCTCGCTCTGCTTCTAAAATTTTCATCACTTCTTTGACAGTGGCTGTCTTCCCAGTGCCAGGTACTCCAGAGATGTACATACACCTAGTAGCACAATTACATTTTATTAGAACAGGAAAATAAATTTTTAAATAACCGGGAGGCAAGGTGGTAAAGCACTTGGCTTCCAAAGCAAGGGGTTGTGGGTTCAAATCTCAGTGAAGACATGGTTTTTAATTTTGAGACCCTAAGTCCTTTAAACTCTAATGCCTTTAATGGGTACCTGAAATAAGTTGGGGATTAATAAAGGCATTTGGTCGTTGTGCTGGCCACATGACATCCTCGTTAACAGTGGGCCACAGAAAAGATGATCTTTACATTATCTGCCCAATAGTTCAAATGATTTGAAACCCTTTGAAACTTATATAACTTGGGTCCCTTTTACAAGCGATTGCTGAAAAAAAAAATCAATACCAGTATGCATAAAAAGGGTAAGGGTTGGCTAAGTGGTAAGCACTCAGCTTCCAAAATGAGAATCTCTTTATCAAAATATGGTCATTACCAGATTCAGGAGATACTAGAGATTAGGGAGTTTAGAGTGTTCCTGAATCCAATCTAGCTTTGAGATCAGTTGGTGAAAGTAAAGTGATTTACTGCTATGCTAGCCAGAGGATGCCATTATTAATAGTTAACCAAAGAAGCTTTTAATTAACATCATAATTTATCTTTACCAATAATTGGCTGTTAACCAGTTTTGGAAAACCAAATCATACTTTAAGCTTGAAAGTGTATGACATATTTATACATATACATATAAATTCAAATATGTTCCTTTTTTTTTCTTGCATGAAAGACATACGACAGTACATGCTTTGCAAATGTTTTAGATGTAAATTGATTCATTTTTATATTTAAATTAACATACATTATATAGTCATTCAAATGTACTCACCCACCAGTACCATCCATAAGTTTGCTTTCAACAAATGTAAAGATATCAGAAAACTCTTTTTCTCTACAAGGGAGAGAATCAGGAACAGCAGACACATGCAATCTGTTTTTAGAAGATCAAGTTTATATATCAATAAATATGTGTTTCTATAAAGATAATTATCAATCATGGATTCGGAACTATTTTGTAATTTTTATTTAGAAAAGATATACACATTGAAGTGTGTTGAGTCCATGAGAGAAGACGAAGTTTGCAAATACACACCTGCTTCTGGCTTCCTCTAAATCTGTTTTTAACACTTTCTTGGAAGAAGTAATTGTTGGTAAATTGGGTTTGGCAATGGAAAGTACTCGGGATAACTGTAAAAAGCAATCAGTGGGTAAAGCATAAAATTAATACCTACAAGACAGTTTTATCACTACAGCATGTTAATGTCTGATGTTAAACACAAGCCAAAAATTTCTTCTTGGAATTATGATCTAATAAAAAGACAATAAGATGAGTAGCTAATATAGACTGTAAAAGACAGTGACAGCATTCAGTTACTACCCATGTAGTCTAAGGACAGTGACAGCATTCAGTTACTACCCATGTAGTCTAAGGACAGTGACAGCATTCAGTTACTACCCATGTAGTCTAAAGACAGTGACAGCATTCAGTTACTACCCATGTAGTCTAAGGACAGTGACAGCATTCAGTTACTACCCATGTAGTCTAAGGACAGTGACAGCATTCAGTTACTACCCATGTAGTCTAAGGACAGTGACAGCATTCAGTTACTACCCATGTAGTCTAAAGACAGTGACAGCATTCAGTTACTACCCATGTAGTCTAAGGACAGTGACAGCATTCAGTTACTACCTATGTAGTCTAAGGACAGTGACAGCATTCAGTTACTACCCATGTAGTCTAAGGACAGTGACAGCATTCAGTTACTACCCATGTAGTCTCTAATTGTCCCCAACATCAGCAAACCGTGAAAAAAAAACAAAAAAAAAAAAACAACTTAACTGTCATAAAAAAAACTTAAGTATAAAAAAAAAAAAAACTCCATTCTAGGATAAGGTGCAACAAACAAATTTTGGGAATCATTTTTTTTTAAATATCAGTTCTAGTGTAAAACTATAAACAGATTTACTTACTCTGGCTGATTTGACAACTGAAGCAGTCGATTTTTCTTTTTTATGCCTTCCTTTCTTTTTTGGTTTGCTCTTGTCTTCTTGGCCACTAAGTTCATCCCCGCTACTGTTAAAAGAAGAATCTTCTTCACTTGCAATGTCCTTATTGACATCATAATCCTTGTCTACATCACTATTGTCATCAACATCAAAGTCACTGTAAAAACCAAATGACAAATCTTGTAATTAATGTACAATTGTATAAAAATATTTTTCAAGCACTGATGTAAAAAAAATTTAAATATTAGATCAAATTCATGTCCTTCAAAATGCCCCACAATAGAAGAAAATCTATATTGAGAACTGCCTGATCTGGGAACCTCTGTGCAGTTCAAAGATATTGGACTAGTTATCCTTCAACATAATGAAAACACAGAAGATAAATTCAAAAATGGTTAGAATCAATGATGCAATTTCTATAGCTACCAGATTAGAATATAAAGAGCTTTGCACACTTCTTTCTGTTTTTAAGTTTCACATTCATACAAGAAAATGAAGTGATTTATGACAGTCAATTTTTTTTTTAATTACTATAAATGTTATAGACTTGCTTGAAGTTACATTTGATTGAGAATTAGTGGTAAGTGTTTCTTGTTTGGTGCTCAGGTTTGGCCCAATAGCACCAAGTTATCTGAAAAAGTGGATGGCAATTTTGTGTTCTATCAGTATATATCGGCCATTTCCCTTGTGAACATGCTTACTTCCACACCAAACAATGATGAAATTCTTTTAAATATCTTCACTATGTTTTCTAGTTTTTTGTTTCTACCAGGCTGTCATTGGTTTTACTACAAGCCAAGTTTAGGATTATGAACAAACTAAAGGCTAGTTAAGAAGAGAATTAAATGCAGTTTTGGTGATAACTTTCAAGTATCCCTCTAGTAGGCCCCAACAAGCTAGTAAGTAAATATGACTTTGTGAGAAAAGCAAAAAAATATAAATTAAGTTTCCTTAACAATATATATTTTTTTTTCAATTTTAATTAAATCTTTTGACTAATGTTGGTGTAAAACCAAAAGAAAAGCTAAAACCTACCTTTTTTTTAAGGACAGACGAGCAGAACCTTTGTGGATACTTCTGTATATAATTTTTTTGTCGCTTCCTACTCGACTGGATGATTTTCTGACTGGCTCAGGCTGTACCTCATCATCTGACTGGCTACATTCAGCATAGGACACTTTCCTTAATGTTGCCGCCCTTCTTGGTGTAGCACGCTTTAAGGTTGCTGATGGGGAATCTTTCAAACTTATAGCACTCAACTGACGAGTTGGTGTATTCAAAGCATCATATTTTTGTGGTGTTTGTTTTCTGCCAATTCTCACTCGACCTGGTGATTTTGCGATAGTATCAGGAAGTATCTCCTCATCTGATTGGCTGAGTTCAGCGTATGACACCTTCTTTAATAATGTCGCTCTTCTCGGTGTAGCACGCTTTGAAGCAGATGATGGGGAATCATTCAAGTTTAAACCACGCAACTGGCGAGTTGGTGTATTCAAAGGGCCACACTTTTGTGGCGTGAGATTCTTGTCTGGAGTATTAAACTGAGATCTTTCTCTGCTGCTAATCAGGTTTGTAAAGCTTTGGGACTTCTCTTTTTTAGGAGTTGTATCTGCTTGTGGAGAAAATCTCTTTGGAGTTTTCACTACCCTCGAGCTCGACCTGATAGGTGTAAAGGTTACTGAAAGTCTTTTCTTCAAATCTTTGAAGACATCCTCTTGTTCAGAATCAGACTCCTCCAAGGGTTTTGATGGTGAGCTTGCTTTGGATAAATCCAAACTTGCATTTGAAGAGATCTCTATTGATCCAAATAAATTGACTGATAAACGACGTCTACCCGCTTCCAAAGTGTCTGGAGTTTTGTCAGAGCCTTTCCTCTTAGCAAGTGGAGTCTTAGTAAGAATTTCACATTCAGGGGCTTCAAATATTGACTTCCTTCTACGTGGAGAATTGACTAATTTAGAAACTGCTCTGGGAATATCTAAATTTTCTGACAAACTAATAGATGGGCTTTTGGTACTTTTATCATCTTTCTTGTCAATGTTATCTTTGTCTTTAAAAGTATTACTGCCAAAATAGAAATCAGCCTTATCAAGCTTATCTAGTTTGACCACAGGAAGCATAATGATATTCTTATTCAAAGACTTTCTTTGCTCTACATTGTTTTTTCTATTTGATTTCTTAACTTGGATTTTGTTGGGCTTGACAGAAGACTTCACATCTGGTTCTTCATCACTGATATCCATCTTTTGCCTTTTGGTGGAGATCATGTTCTTAGTATCAAATTCATCCTCACTATCCCTAAACCTTTTATTCAGTGCCTCACCATTAAGTGCCTCATGGTCTGACTCACTGTCAGAACTGCTGGACAAAGAGTCATTTACATTTTCATCATCAGAATCTTTGTTAATCAAGTCCACTACAGCTTTTTGGTTCAATCTTTCTAGCCTTTGAAGTGGTGAGAGTGCTTGATTAGAAAAGAAAACACAAGTATGGTAAGAAAGTCTTATTTTTCTGATTTAAAAAGTGGCATTTAAATCCTAATCAAGAAGAATACTGTTTAAAAAATGTTTTAAATTGTTGAGAAAAGACTGATCAATATTTCAATCAATTTTCATTCTACTTCATTGATTGCAATGTTATCATCAAAGTCTACTACATTGATTGCAGTATATCATCTACGTTGTCAATTTTTCAGTTTTTCCCTTATTTTATTTGCATGTATGTGATTTAGTAATTTTTTGTGTTTTGTCTAAATGACAGCTGTTTTTTTTTTCCTTTCAAAAGTAAAAAAATGATCTTAAGTAATTGTACATCATGTAAACAAAAATTTTGTAAGGTTTTGACATTTCTTTTTAGTTTGTATTGCTTAACCAAGATGCACATTTGCTACCTTCATAGCTAGCAACAAACTGTAGACTTTTAAAGTTTACAGGGGACTTTAATTATCTCTTCATAATATAAACATGATAGTAGTTTTCCATAAACAAGATAGTAATTTACCATACACAAGATAGTAGTTTACCATTATTATTTGTTTTGTCTTTATTCAATGATGGTGACGTTAGACATGTCATATTGTCAGTTTTTTTGAAAAGTGTTTCCATTGTTGGCCAATTTTTCTGCAACAAATTTTTAGAAAAAATGTAAAAAAAAAAAAAAGATTTAAAAAATTCCATTTGAAATAGCTTCTCAAGAGATAGCAATGAAAGGGTAACAATTTTTAAATATTTAAATGAACTTTTAAGAAAAGATGTCTGTCTAAAACTTTAAACAGAAGTCTGTCTAAAACTATTATGAAAACTAAACTTACCACATGTTCATTTCCATTCCCAGCTTTTGAGTTAGTGATTTTTTTCAGAATTTGTTCGGATGAAGAAAAAACTTTGTCTAAAAGTCGATTCCCATTTGGTGTCAAGCAAGCTCTGTTCGCTGAGTCTCTTCTTTTACCATTGTTTTGAGGTGTACCGGGGCAGCTATTTATAAACAAGTCCTGATTTTCATCTCCACTTAACTGAGTAAAAGTCTTTCCTTTAAAACCTTTTCTGGCAAAAAATACTTTGTCTGTGTTGTTGTTTTCTTCTTTCTGAATATGACGATTTGGGGAACCATCATCTGTAATATGAAGGACCTGAAAAAACAATATAATTAAAACTTAACACTTCAAGACCGCAATAACTGTCAGATTTCTGTCCCTCGAGCCCCAAAATGACACTAATCAACTTTTCCCTGTTTAATCTTTTTTTTCTTTTCTAATCCATGTTTTTAATCACTTGAATGGTTTATGGGAATGCTAGAGCAGCCATTCAAACAAATTTTTCCTTCTGAAACATTGTGAATCTAGGATGTTTTTATTATTCTTAATATTTTTTAAGTGACTATTGACTTTTTTGTTTGTTTGCATCACGGCTGACAACTCTCTTAGTTCATCTGGCTCTAGGCCTCCTCACACTTTTACTGCTGAACAGGCTCTAAATATTTGTTTTAAGATATAAAATAAATAAGTGACTCAGAAATTTATCCTGAAAGCTCTGAAATCAGTTTTCAGCCTTCAGATTCAAGCAAGTCTGAAATAGATCTACATTTAGACACCCCTAGATCTAGTAAACAAAAGAGGGCATATTTTTTTTTTAGAATGAGACTGTGCCTAAAAGGATCACTAAAAGTCTAAATATTGATCAAGTTTGACAGTGTTATGTTTTTTCTATAGATACTTGGATAGAGTTTAATATTTAATTCAATAATAATGAATAAGGGCTGTTGGTGTATTATTTTTTTTATGGGTAAGTCAATTTTTAAAAGAAATCAAGTATCCTTTTTTTCCATCTCTCTGATTTTAATTAATTTTTTAAAATAGTTTTCAAGAGTCAAAACAGATCATAACTAATAAATTGACAAATATTTTAAGGGTTTTCTTTTAAATAAACCACAAATGCGTTTGTTTTAAACTGTGACACTACAATACTGTAAACTTCGTAGATTTAGAAAAAAAAAATCTACTTCAGATAGCTTAATTGTCCCTAAGTGCCTTCAATTTGGACGCTGCTACCTTAAAGACTGAAGCGTTCTATAAATGATAGAGCATCATGGCACTGACTGACATTGTGAAAACCAGTGGAAAAAATTGCAGCATACAAGAAAACAGCATTGGTAGAAGAAAAATGCATAGAGAAGAAAATCAAAGCAATTCACAAAAGCTCCAATGTGCATTTCAACATTTAAGGCAAACATAGGTTTCACCAGCCACCTGAGGAGGTACAAAACTGAACTGCAAAGCCTCCAGTCCCATGGATGCATAAATTGGTCATAATTTTATGAAGTATGAGCTACATCAAAGCTAAAAGATTGAATTGAAAGTCTTTTGCCTATTCATAAGGAAAGTTTACAATGTGTTCATTTGTAATACATCTGTATTTGTGGTCCAAAATTGCTTTCTTAATAATTATTTGTAAAATTTTGGGTGAAGGAAATTTATCCTAGAATTGCTTTGGCAAGGAAAACATTAACATCTTTAAAGAAAACATTTTAGCTCAAAGAATTGCAAGCTATAATGTAAAACTCAAAACATCAGATTATACCTTACACTTGCCCAATATGGTATCCAATTCAATGTCTCTTTCAAATTGATTGGTCATGTCCAATATGACTTCATTATCTGCCATCTCTTGACCTTTCAACATTTTTTGAAGATGTTTAGGGACTTCGGAAAACTGCCAATACCACCTCACTACAGCAAATCTCTGGACTTCACTTTTACTGTATACAAGTTCTATAAATAAATAAACAAAATTCTAACTTTTTCAAGCTGAAATTACATTTTTTTTTTTACTAAACAAATATCACAAGCTTTGAAATTAATGATAAAACATAATTAACCTTTTTCATATAAATCAATTATCTGGGCCACATAGCAATTTTCCAGATCACAAGATCCTGAGATGTTTTCCTCGCGAGAAATAAAGACACAATCTCCAAGAGAATAGGTTTCGTTATCTTTTATAAACCTCCTGAAAAAAATTTTTAACATATTATATAAAAACAAAGTGATAAATAATGAAGCCTACTTAAATGTCATTGACGTTGAAGTTCTTCACAATATTTTTTTTTTAGTCATTTTAAGTATCAAAAATAGTCGAGCTATATAAATACTATCAAATAAACCCATTTTAAAAGGTAAAATGCAGTTCTAACTCTACAACAGACCTCTGGATATTTTCTGTAAATTGTGCAGAGCAAGGATTTTTTTTTTCTAAAGTGTTTTTAAGAATATGGGTTGAAAAACCTTGCTTTGAAATTTGATTATTGGATTGTATTTGTCCAAACCTCCTACAAGGGTAGAAAATGGGCAGGGTTTGAATCATTGTGATGACAGTACAAAGTGCAGATAACAACCAACCAAGCAGATGCAGTGTCTATAATATAAGACGAAAAGAAAACTTAAATCTATAGACCCTTGGACAATGGCTTTGATTAAGATTGGCAAAAAATGTAGGTTGCAAATGGGTCTGCATGGTCACGTGAAATGCTGCACTCATCATCTTCAGAATCAAAGGCAACCATTGACCATTCAGGCAATAGTTTAGACTTTAGACTCTTGAATCTAGATCAGTTATATGTAAAGTTAACCAAGGATGTCATGTGGCCAGCACAATGACCAACAGCCTTTGCTTTACTCAACTATATTAGAGCTGGGTGGACTCAGATGCGCTCTAAAGATCTCATAGTATAAAAACCCACTACGGTTCAGAAGTCAAGCCCTTTACTACTCAGCCACCTGTACTTGTATAAAAAATGTTAAAATACTGAATGTTAGTATATAAATTATACGTCTAGCATACTGGATTTAACTAGAATTACTAGATCTAGTATCTAGTTCTAAATTGAATAATTTTAATACTATAAAAATAATAGAAGGCCTATATATATAACTATTATATATATAAAACTATATAGTAGATACTAATTTGGCAGATCTTGAACTAGATATATATATATAATAAAAAAAAGTAATGAGAGTATATATAAACACTAGACCATGTCGCCATATAAAATCGATCAAGTTCAAGATTAGAAGATGATCTAGACAATAATCACTCAAACTAATCTGTTATTATTATATATTATACACTCTCTCTATGCTTAGGAGTTCTTTTGGACAATCGCCGAGACACAAGAAGCTAAAATCTGTAAATCTAGGTATCTAAAATATTCTTTCAAATAAATATACTCAAATAGATGATAGATCTAAATCTTAAATCTGAAGATTCTTTTTCTAATGTACACTACTCTACTCAACTCTACCAGATAGATATCTAGATCAATTTAAAGATGATCTAGACTCTAGACAATATCAATAATCATTCAATCTAATCTAGAGCTGTAATCATCTGATCTATCATTATTCTAGATCTAGAATGTTATAGATCTATATACATATTATATTATAATATTATTATTATATAGATCTAAGACTAAGACTGCTTTATTGATCCTTACGGAAATTTGTTGTGATTACAAGGACTCGTTTCTCATATAAAGACAACACAACAGAAAAATACACATAAATACAACAGACAACATAAATGAGTTCATTCAGCGACTACACACAGGTATCTTGGTGCATTTCATGTTCGCTGATCAATGAGTGGCGGTGATAGAGTCTGACCGAGTGAGGTACGAACGAGTTTTTGTACCGCTCCGTTCTTGTTTTGATTGACAGCAGTCGCCCACTTCGCGACGACCTGGCGTAGTTCTGATGGAGCGGGTGGCCGTTGACTTCCAAGATGTTTTCGATTTTTCTTAGGCACGTTTGTTCAAAAAGTTCCTTTAAATGTGGTAATGTTGTGAGTGTAATTTTTGATGCTTTTTTAATGATGTTTTCTAGACGTTGCAACAGTTTAGATGAGGCGTTGCCTTGCCAACAACTTATTCCGTATGTTAGCAGATTTTGTACAGTCGCGCCGTAAAATGTCTCAAGGATCTTATTTAATTTAAAACTGTTGAGTTTGTATAGAAAAAAGAGTCGCTGGGCTGTTTTCTTTGTCAGAGTTCCAAGGTGGTCTTCCCATGAAAGCTTGTTGTTGATGATAATGCCTAGATATCTATACACTCTCTCTATATATGCTCAGTATACTATAGTCTCTGATCTATTAAACTATATCTATAGGCAGATCTATATATATAGATTTAACTAAGATTAGATTTTAGATAGATAGATACTAGAATCTATATAATAATAGTGAATAGTATATTATATATTTAATATATAGGTCTAATAGCTAGATCTATCTAATATAGAATCTAGATAATAATAATAGAGTCTAGAGTTCTAGATGTAGTCTACATTACTGTCATTACTAATACTAGACTATCTAGTCTAGTAAATGTTTACTAGACTACTCTAGATCTAGTATACTCAGTATATTTGAGTATATATCTAGATCTAGATATATTAATATATATTCTAATCTAGATCTAGAAAGTAACTGAGTGAGTAGACTTGTCTTGATCATTGACATTGAAAATGATTGATGATATTGATGATCTACTACAATCCTACAAACTGTGTAACAAACTAGATCTGGATCAGTATACTGTATAATAAGAGTGTATTAGACTAGTCTAGATTCGATCTACAACGTTTTTTACACAGTATTTTTTTTTTGTTTTTAGATCTAGACTAGAGAGTAGAGTCTAGACTCTAGAAATAGAATTAATAGATCTAATCTATTCTATTTATTATTATTCTAAATTTGGTATATTAAATAACAGAATCTAGAATCTATATCTAACCTATAATGCTGTGTGTTACGCCGGCGATCTTTTATTTCTCCATTGCCTATCCACCGAATGTTAGACAATGTAAAATATGATGCGGTTTTCGATGTGTCAGGCATATTACTGACAGATGTTCAGAAACGCTGCCTGTTTGTAAACAACAAATGCACGCTCCTTAATTCCGAAAGTAGACTAATTATCATGCAATTATTGGCGCCTTATGACGACATTTCCTGACTTTCTGCACTGACCTAAAAATTAGGTCGGCATCATAAGATGGACTAGATCTCTTTTATATTAAAATTAGAGAGATCTAGATCTATAGACTACAATATAAACGTTCTTTCAAAAAAAAAAAAATTATTCATTTTATCCGTTCCTTGGGTCTAGAGATAATTATTCATTTTATCCGTTCCTTGGGTCTAGAACTAGATCTAGATTTAAATTCAGTTGAAAACATATTCTTAAAATGCTTTACGAAACTAGAATCTGCATTACTTCTGTTTACTGATTTATTATATAGATCAGTGTCAAGTACCCGCGAAACCTGAGTGCGCTCCATATTTAGTCAGTTCGATCTACATCTTTTATACACTTTATGACTTTGCGGCCTTACCAATGTACTGCAATTTAGATTAAGTTGTTTATCAGTCACTGTTTATTAGCTTGACGTTTTGGCGTAGCCGTTATGGCGCGGGACGTTTAGGCTCAAAATGTTTTAACCATATTAGTAATTAGGCCTTCATATATAGGCCCTAGGCCCCCCCATATATATATATAGGCCTATATATATATATATATATATATATATATATATATATATATATATATATATATATATATATGTATGTATGTATGTATGTATATAACATGTGTCTTCGAGTCCGAAGATTAGTGAGGAATGAAGTATTCCCCGAGGATGCGCAGACCCAACTGTGACCTGCTTATTCACATTCAAGCATGGTTATATGATAAGAATACTTGTGCCTTATGATCTTTTGCCTCCGTCAGCCCACTGTACAGATAGTCGTGCTCTATCATGATACTCGTCCAGGGTACCGCGCATTTCTAAGGCCGCGCCTAGATTCGTTCGTTATCCAGATTATCCACTCAGCTGGACCGTTGGACACTTCATAATATTAGGCTAAAAGCTGCTTTTGCTGCCTAGTTTGCTATGCCTAAGGCCGTCCCTGGCTTTATGGATAATCTGCACCTGGGCCTTATTCCAGCAGAGGAAATTCTTAGAAGACACAAGTAGACTATTCTTATCATATAATCATGCCCTCTCGCAGTGGTTGAAGTTTTTAGAATACACGATTATTCTTCTTATGTTGTAATCATGGCCCTCTCCCAGTGGTGGAAGTACTTAGAAGAGACGGTTATTCTTGTCATTATATAATGATGAGTTAATAGTCATTCTATGGTTTTGCCAGAATCAAGATTCAATAACGACAACAACAAAAAATCATTGTAGTCTTCCTTAAAGTTTCCAAATATGTCCAAACACAAAGCTCGTTTACAAAAGTGGAGAGACGCTGTCAGCCATGTGTAGGCGGCACCCTGTGCTTAGCAGAACAAAATATGTCCACCTCTGTTCTAGATCTATATTGAATCTAAAATCTAAAAGCAGGAAATATAACTTGTCAGGTTGTTTTATTATTATTTTATTAGAAGTTGATGATAATAGTTATTAGCTGAATATCTGATTGCATTCTCTCACTGTATAACGTTTGCTGTTGAAAGAAACTTTTCTTTAGAAGAAATTGTCGTTTTCCCGTTCATCCATCTTAATCCGTTCATAAGGTAAGCAACTCTGAATTGCTTTCTGGCAGACGTGTTCTTCTGAAAAACATCAAACGTCAAGAAAAATTAGGTCAATGTGTGAGGCGTCATTCAAACACAAGTCGATGATATAATATGTGTTGGTAAATGCGTGAGTGTGTCTCTGCGTGTTTGGACTGAGTTACTCACATTTAGTAAGAGGTCAACTACTTACGTCTCTTGAAGGAAGCACTACCACGTTCAAGTGCCTCAGGCCGAGTCCGTGTTTCGGTTACAGGGTCCACGCCAGATTCAGTGGCGTTCGTGTCGCCCCCCCCCCCTTCCCCTAGAAAGGGGCACAAAACACAACCTAGACTAGTTACTAAAAAAATGTCTTTATATGCGTCATTTGAAGGCTCACGGTAAGGGGGGGGGGTGCTGTAACCAATGATCTATCCGACATACTTATAGAAAATAGAATAATTAGACAAACTCTTGATTTGTCAACAACATTCATTAACAGCATTGCTTATAAAAAGAAATAAACTTTAAAAGAAATAATCCACGGTAATAATAATAATGGCAATGTCTTCGATTCCTAAGATAAGGAATAAGTGCAGTGTTTCACATGGATACGCCAACCCAGTTGCGACCTGCATCATTTTCCACATCTGATAAAGGACTTCAGAACAGTTGACACCAGGTGGGAAGAGGCTTCAGACATTGCCAGTGACAGATCTTTGTGGAGACAGATTGCTGCCCAAATTCGCCGAACGGCGCGGGAAAATCTAAGTGTAAGTAAGATGCAAGGGGTTTCCTCTGAGCCTCAAATGTGTCTTCCATGGCCTTCGTAGAGCTCTCCAATGTCTCTTTCAGAGGTCATCTGCTACAGCTACTATTCTCTTATGCTGTCTCTGCAGTCGCAGGCCTACTTGAGATCTAGACCTACTAGACAAGTCGTTGACTTGTAGCACCAAACTGCTGGTAAACAACTAAACCGTTGCAGGCGTAGTATATTTTAACTTGTAAAACTTGAAATTTCTTTGTGAACAAAATTAAATGTAACTTTGAGTACAATAGAGACACATTCAAGTTGAGATGAAATGAAATCAATGTAGTAGACTTAAGTAGTTCTTTGAACAAAATCTATCTCACAATAAAAACACGTCTTTTCACTCTGGCATCCTCGAGTCGTCTGGTGTATCCAAGACAGGTGACGACAGTGCAGCTTATCTTGCATCATTCACACAACCACTCGCTAACTCACCGTCACCACAGAAACACACACACACACACTCCATAACACTTGAGTCTCACTAGACTAACAAAAATTTCTATTTATTTCCAACTAGATCTAGATGTCGATTTCATTTCAAAGGAAACACAAATCAGTCAAGGGGCAACAAATTCATGGCTTCCGGAACTACAATAGCTGGGCAGGACACAAAGCATGATTCAGCAGACTTGTATTTAGCAGGTATTATTTCCTGGTGCGTGCATCGACACCAGTCATAGTGACAGAAACTGAAAACCTGGTTCAGTTTTATTCTTTCAAGGCTAGAAAATAAATCCCCTTCCCATTTCATTGCACCCTTCATTTGAGACTGTGACATGTGTCGTGACTGTTATAAGCTATAGGCCTATTTGTATTCGATCGTCTGTAGGACTGACTCTACTTATATATATATATATATATATATATATATATAAAGACTTCAATTAAAAGTAATCTTATAACTCCCTGGCGCATGCACGAACACACACATGAACGAACGCGCGCGGACACACTGAAACATCCACTTCACATTTCGTAGGCCAACACTCTGACAAATCCACAGTCCGGATCAGATGCTGAGCACTCTCTGGGGACACGTTTGAGTTCGGTGTGAGTAAATGGTGTCAGTTTAAATGTGGGGATTCTTACATATGACGTCTTAAGTCAGGGTAAGACAACGTTATCATTTAGAAATAACTATAACTGCCAAAATAATAATAATAATACAATAAATATCAGACTTGTAATTAGTCATTCAGACATTGTCGATTTGAAGGTTTTAAGTAATTAACTACTAAATTAATTATAAATTAACAAATTAATTATAAAGTAGGCCTGTAAATACGCAAATCATATTTTCAATAAAGCTGTACTGTTTTCTTCATGAAGAGGGTGCCCGGTCTAAGAAAAGGAACAAGTAAAATTGTTAGGCTCTGTAAAATGTTCAGTTTGTAATGTTTGGCCAAGCCACTGTAAAATGTTCAGTTTATAATGGTTGGCCAAGCCACTGTAAAATGTTCAGTTTGTAATGGTTGGCCAAGCCACTGTAAAACGTTCAGTTTGTAATGGTTGGCCAAGCCACTGTAAAATGTTCAGTTTGTAATGGTTGGCCAAGCCACTGTAAAACGTTCAGTTTGTAATGGTTGGCCAAGCCACTGTAAAATGTTCAGTTTGTAATGGTTGGCCAAGCCACTGTAAAATGTTCAGTTTGTAATGGTTGGCCATGCCACTGTAAAATGTTCAGTTTGTAATGGTTGGCCAAGCCACTGTAAAATGTTCAGTTTGTAATGGTTGGCCAAGCCACTGTAAAATGTTCAGTTTGTAATGGTTGGCCATGCCACTGTAAAATGTTCAGTTTGTAATGGTTGGCCAAGCCACTGTAAAATGTTCAGTTTGTAATGGTTGGCCATCCATCCATCCATCCCAGTGGCGCTACAGCCCATGGAGGGCTCTGGCCTGCTTTAACACATCCTTCCATTCAGATCTCTCCTGGGCCTTTCGTCTCCACGCCCTAACCCCAAGCTGCTTCAGATCTGCTTCCACGTCATCTATCCATCGCATTCGGGGTCTGCCTTTGGGTCGCCTGCCTTTTGGTTTTTGCCTGTATACGATTTTCGCCCCTCTGTTGTCTGACATTCTTTCAAGGTGACCTGCCCAACGTAGTCTGTTCTTTTTTATTTCGTTCACTATTGGTGGGTCTTCATATAATTGATATAACTCATGGTTAGTGCGTGTCCTCCACCCTGTTTCATCCTGTATGGCACCATAGATTTTCCTAAGGATTTTTCTTTCCCAAGTGTTAAGTAAATTTTCAGATGTCTTTGTCAGTGTCCAGGTCTCACTTCCATACATTGCTGCTGGTCTTATTATAGTTTTGTATATTATTTTCTTGGTTTTACTTGAAATCATTTTGCTCTTAAGTAGATGGTGGGTGCTATAAAATGCCCTGTTGCCTGCTGCTATTCTTTCCTTTATTTCTGTTAGTAGGTCATTTTTGAAATTAATAGTACTTCCTAAATATTTGAAAGTTTGGACGCTTTCAAATTCGTGGTCTTTGATTTTGATATTTTGTCCCTCTGTTTGATTGTCTCTTGTCATTGTGATGTACTTGGTTTTACTGTCATTGACCTCAAGTCCTGCTGGTCGAGATGCTGGCCATGCCACTGTAAAATGTTCAGTTTGTAATGTTTGCCCAAGCCACTGTAAAATGTTCAGTTTGTAATGTTTGGCCAAGCCACTGTAAAATGTTCAGTTTGTAAAGTTTGGCCAAGCCACTGTAAAATGTTCAGTTTGTAATGTAAAAAAACATCTTCGTATATTTTGCAATTTCGGGAGATTTCCAGGAGCTCCTGGTAAATCAGGAGGTCGCGTGAAATCTGTTATTAGTTATAAAATGGTTTAGTTTAATAATTTACACCTAGAATTAGCGCTCGTCCTATGAAAGTGCGTGGCCCACTGTGGGCGCATAGGTTGCAGTGGCTTAAGGCCGGTCCTGCTAAATTGCGGCGTATGCTACGCCGTGGGTCGACTAGTAATTATCTAATTGATCTAATTGGTTTGTAAAGGGTAAATCTCTTATTCAAAGCCTCAAGAAAAAAAAACAACATTTCCTTAAAAAAATAAAAATTCCTTTATCTAAGTGTCATATGGATGTGTGGTGCTGTGTTTCAGGTCACATGGTCACATCATAATATGAAAAACTGATTATTAATTATTGTTTTAAATTATGTTCCACTTATATTCATTTTAAATAGATTCTCTTTAAAAGAAAAAGTAAACATTTTTTTTTATAAACGTAGTAGTTAGTATGACACACCTGACTTAAACTTAGCAATACATTTGTAACAAAAAAAAATGACAAAAAATCTAAAACCGTTTGCATAAATGTGTTTAGAGAATGTTATATAGTCATCTCCCTCACTAAATAGCCTCCCGTGTTTGTTACTATTAATAGTGAATAGTTGTAAGAGTGGTGTACTGTTATGAAAAAAACTGCTTGCATTGTTGATTTAAAAAATTAAATTTTTCACTTTCAGAAAAGAAAAAAGTAACCGTTGCATCAGAACTTTGGAAGGTATAAAATATCATAATGTCGGATTTTCAATATCTTTTCTAGTTTACGAGATCTAAACGGACGTACGGACAGATAGACCACACAAAACTAACAGCGTCTATTCCCCTTTTGGGGGCCACTAAAAATCAGTTTCATTTCTATACACAAAATAAGAGAAACATTTAAAAAAAAAAGAAAGCTTATACCAAGTGTAATTGTATCAATTAGTATGGATCAGTCTTGTAATTAAATGTGTAATATATGTAATAGATCTGGACCAACGAAATTAAATCTGTGCGATTAGAAATATTTTTACCAAATGTTTTTGTTTAGCGCTATTTCATGCTTCTAGCATTCTTAATACGCTATGATCGTATTACTTATCTGGACCAGTTGGGAAAATGAAAAAAAAAGGGATATCTGGGGGAATTTTACTTTCACTTTTTCACATTTATAGGGTGTCACTGAGATCTTCAATTGGCACTTTAATTTATTCGATAGATCTAGATCTATTTCTTTTTTTTTTTCAGTTATCTAAAAAAGATTGTTATTGATGTTGATCTGATCTAAAGAAATGGGCGGCAACTCTTCAAAGTCTAAAAAAACGAACATACAACTATCTGTGACTGAAACTCTTGAATCAAGCCTCAACAGCAGCACATCTTCACAAAAGGATAAGAAATACAACAAAAATGTGAACAAAAAGAAGAAATCCAACAGCGTCAAAATCAAAGCTGATAAAAAGTCCCCCAAGAAACATAAACAATCTTTCTGTGAGTCGCAGACGATTGAGCAAGTTCTGATTGAGGACATGTCCGTTTCCGGTTGCAAGCTGCTTGCGCCTAACTCACCAGTTTATAGGAAAAAGTCTTCATGCCCTTCCTGTGAAGCAAAAGACATTCTGTTAGGCAAAAACAGGTCAAGGTCGGGGTCAGAGAGATCGTTACGGTTCAGTGATTTTAATAAAGTGTTGAGGAGAACGAAAGTTTACGAATGGGAGATGACTCCCCTTGACATAGCATTAGAAGACGTCAGGGAGGTATGTAATGTTTTTTTTACAAAGCTTATAGCAACTCACTCTGTCTGTCTGTCTGGGTGAATTCTTTGACAGCTTATAGCAACTCACTCTGTCTGTCTGTCTGTCTGGGTGGATTCTTTGACAGCTTATAGCAACTCACTCTGTCTGTCTGTCTGGGTGAATTCTTTGACAGCTTATAGCAACTCACTCTGTCTGTCTGGGTGAATTCTTTGACAGCTTATAGCAACTCACTCTGTCTGTCTGTCTGGGTGAATTCTTTGACAGCTTATAGCAACTCACTCTGTCTGTCTGTCAGGGTGGATTCTTTGACAGCTTATAGCAACTCACTCTGTCTGTCTGTCTGTCTGGGTGGATTCTTTGACAGCTTATAGCAACTCACTCTGTCTGTCTGTCTGGGTGAATTCTTTGACAGCTTATAGCAACTCACTCTGTCTGTCTGTCTGGGTGGATTCTTTGACAGCTTATAGCAACTCACTCTGTCTGTCTGTCTGTCTGGGTGGATTCTTTGACAGCTTATAGCAACTCACTTTGTCTGTCTGTCTGTCTGGGTGGATTCTTTGACAGCTTATAGCAACTCACTCTGTCTGTCTGGGTGGATTCTTTGACAGCTTATAGCAACTCACTCTGTCTGTCTGTCTGGGTGAATTCTTTGACAGCTTATAGCAACTCACTCTGTCTGTCTGTCTGGGTGAATTCTTTGACAGCTTATAGCAACTCACTCTGTCTGTCTGTCTGGGTGAATTCTTTGACAGCTTATAGCAACTCACTCTGTCTGTCTGTCTGTCTGTCTGGGTGGATTCTTTGACAGCTTATAGCAACTCACTCTGTCTGTCTGTCTGTCTGGGTGGATTCTTTGACAGCTTATAGCAACTCACTCTGTCTGTCTGTCTGTCTGGATTCTTTGACAGCTTATGGCTGCCTGGTCGTGCGGTTTGATCGCTGGACTGTCGTTTGGATTTATCGACGGTCGAGAGTTCAAACCCAGCCCGCTCCCATCCCCCGTCGTCCTGCGGGAGGTTTGGACTAAGAAGTAAACTATCTTCAACTCTGAAGGAACATCCGAAACGTATAAAACATTTTACAAACATTTTATAGCAACTCACTCTGTCTGTCTGTCTGTCTGGGTGAATTCTTTGACAGTTTGTAGCAACTCACTCTGTCTGTCTGTCTTTCTGGGTGGATTCTTTGACAGCTTATAGCAACTCACTCTGTCTGTCTGTCTGGGTGGATTCTTTGACACGATATTCCTCCCACTTCCCTTTCTTGGATCAAGTTAAAATTTTGCAAAATTATTTATAGTCAAAGACAACACATGAATCCATCAAAAGTAATCAGTTATTTCATGGTAATTCATTAATTTTCTTTTGTTTTCCCAACTGAAAAATCTTGCTTTGAAATTCGGTAAATGCTATCTAGTAAAATGATATCTGGACTTAATCAAATTGAAATGCTTCATTCATACAGAGAAAAATCTAAAGCTAAACAATTTTCAAACAAAAAATATTAACAAATTTTATTTTATTAGTTAAAAAAAAGTGCGCGCAAACAAAACAAAAAAAAAATTCAAAGCTAGTGCGGACATGTACAGGGTGTATAATTATACAACAGAATCTATGGTCCAATATGAAATCAAAGAAAAAAGTAAAGTTCACCCTCTCAGACATTTTGGTCTGGCAGATGATGTAAAGGTCATCTGTTTCTGTCCCCTGAGGCTAACAGAGGGTGTCATGTGGCCAGCACAACGACCAACCGCCTTTACTTTTCCCCCAACTGATGTCAGGTACCCATTAGAGCTGGGTGGACTCAGAGGCGCCCAAAGATCCCGAAATTAAAAATCCCAGTCTTCACCAGGATTCGAACCCAGCAACCCCTGTTCAGAAGTCAAGCACTTTACCGCTAAGCCACAGGGCCTCAAATCAAAGAAAACATACTAATTATAACTTTTAAAATAAGTATTTATCATTGAAACTAATAAATTCGATAAATAGTTGCCTGAATCAGCCAGAAATTGATTATCATGTGTCATTCGATTGACATGAAATGAGTAGGGCGTAATTATCTTCTATGTTGAGTAATATTTAAGGTAAGAATAATTTGCATCAATTTCCAGCACTCTAGGAAACAAAAACAAAAATCTTGCTTCATGTTTAATGACAAGGAATATGGGTGGGCATATAAGTGGTACCGTATCATTCTCTATGGGTGGGCATATGAGTGGTACCATAGCATTCTCTATGGGTGGGCATATGAGTGGTACCATAGCATTCTCTATGGGTGGGCATATGAGTGGTACCATAGCATTCTCTATGGGTGGGCATATGAGTGGTACCATAGCATTCTCTATGGGTGGGCATATGAGTGGTACCATAGCATTCTCTATGGGTGGGCATATGAGTGGTACCATAGCATTCTCTATGGGTGGGCATATGAGTGGTACCATAGCATTCTAGACAAATAACATAAAAAAAAATTACTTATATTGAAGACAAAAACGTGTTCAGGTCCTTTTGTACTTAAAGGTTGAGTGTACACGAATTATTCAACGAATTAGTAATGTCACTACTCTTTAAAAAATATATTACGCTAAGACTGTTGAAACCATAGACCAGTAACAATTTAGTGTACGCAATAGTCTATGTAGCCTGTAGCAACTCTATACACATTATGCATCTAAAATGTGAGCACCAGGCTAATATTACTAAATCATTGAGATCATTTAACTAACCTTAGTTCAATACTAAATCATTGAGATCATTTAACTAACCTTAGTTCAATACTAAATCGATACTATACGGACTTCTTAAATCGTGAACATTCATGGCCCCGTGTATAATTACAATTACTTAAGATGACTTTGTACAGTTTTTAAATATATTTTAAATTTGAAATAGCCTATTTATATATAGCATATATATATATATATCTTATCTTCTTATCTTATATAATACAGACGTTACTTCAAAAAAGAAGATGATTACGTCCTACGCGTCATGCATTTAGTCATGCATATTAACCAATGACTTAAATTCTGCCAAGTCACTGGTTTTCCTGGCTAGCTCAGGCAACCCATTCCATGCTCAAATAGCACTAGGGAAGAAGGAGTATTTGTACAAATTTGTCCTAGCATATGGGACGAGGAATGTGCCTTTATCTTTGTGTCTTTCAGAGTATTTTATTAAATTTTGTTTTTGTATTTGAAGATTATGGTTCAGTGTTTTATGTATGATTGTTACTTTACTTTTGAGCCTTCTGTCCTGAAGGATTTCTAAATTTAGTGATTTTACTAAAGGTGTTACTCTAGTCAAATGTGAATATTCGTTTGTTATGAATCTCACTGCTCTATTTTGTGTCTGTTCCAGTTTCTTAATGTTTTCTTGAGTTGAGGGTTCCCAAACGGAGGATGCATATTCTATTATTGGCCTAACCAAGGTTAAATAACATTTTAGTTTTATGTTCTTATTTGATTTATAGAAATTTCTTTTAATAAATCCTAATGCTTTGTTTGATATTTTTTTGTAGTTTCATCAATATGTGGATATATATATATATCCACGCTAATCAGTATTATATAAATGTGTATAACCAAATCTGGTATAAAAAAATCCTTAGTTTTTTTTGTTTTTTTTTGTTATTTTGTTGTCGCGATTCTTGTTTCTTCTGACGTCTGCTGACACAGAGAGCACACTCTGTGTTCGTTTTTCCGGAAACTTATAAGTGCTATGTCAAGTGTGTCCAAAAGGAGTGAAGAACAAGATCTGTTTGGTATGTGTGTTAAGTTAGATCAAGAGACAAAGTACATCATGATTCGAGATCGAGGCTGCTGGTTCAATTTAAAGTAAAAGTATCGAAAGTAACCATGGCATTACAATAATATTTCGAAACAAATAAGATGAAACAGATTGGTTTAGCTGTATGATATATCTATGAAAAGGGAAGTAAATAGATCTCTAGTTATTACAGAGAAACACAGACTATTATGTTTCCTTACATCAATGCATAGGGTGTTGATAAGAGCTAAGCAAGGGAGGAAACCCATTTAATTATTGAAATGTTTGTTTGGCAAAGAATAAATGTGTAGAGATTTTAATCTTCTTCTGTTTCAGAACGATATCATTTCTGACCATTGTAGTGGACAGAACAATAAAACGTTTACCTGTACGATGTGGGATGGTTTCGGGGGTAATTTTAGCCCAAAGAGATAGAGGCTTCAATGAACAAATCTGTACCAATCAAATGTGTACCATAATTTATCAGTCAAAATAACTCACTATTTTTTTCATGACCATGCCAGCAAATGTTGCAACCTGTAATTTGTATTTAATGACAAAAAGATTTTATAAAGCATGCATTCACTTTGACCCAGTTACGTCATGATAAGTTCGCCTCTTTTCTGGTCAATAATCTGCGAGGGTGTACTGAGGGCAGCACATCGACCAACTATCTTTGCTTCAACGAGGTCAAAGTCGTGTTTGTAGCTTGTTGAACTCAAGGAATTTAAATCGGAAATACAATTCTTGGTGCCTTCTGTGGGACTAGAACTTGCGTCTTTAGTGTCGGCAGTTTTCTGTGTCTTCTCTAGGACAAGAGCTTGCGTCTTTCGTATCGGCAATTTTCTGTGTCTTCTCTGGGACTAGAACTTGCGTCTTTCGTATCGGCAATTTTCTATGTCTTCTCTGGGACTAGAACTTGCGTCTTTCGTATCGGCAATTTTCTGTGTCTTCTCTGGGACTAGAACTTGCGTCTTTCGTATCGGCAATTTTCTGTGTCTTCTCTGGGACTAGAACTTGCGTCTTTCGTATCGGCAATTTTCTATGTCTTCTCTGGGACTAGAACTTGCGTCTTTCGTATCGGCAGCTTGAACCCCTTGATTGACTTTAATGTATTTTCCATCATAACGGTTTTAGGCAGTAATTACGCTGTATACATTGGTTTCAACTTTTTCATTTATTTTATTTGATTTTCATTCATTAAACATTCTTGTTTAGATTGACCTACTCGCTCTTCTGAGTTTTTTTATGAATAACAAAGACTCAAGTAATTTTATCATATTTAAAAAATGCATTGCTTTGAAGGGAACTTGAAAGGAAAAAAATAAATAAACTTTTATTATTAAGAAAGAATTCAATGCAGAGGCGTCGCTGGCCTTGGGGGAAAAGTTCATGGTCATACATATACCTCCGTCCCTGTGTGTATGTATATATTTTTAAATGTATCACCTTTTGTTTTTTTTTCAGGTGAGAATAATAAGTCTTTTAAAAAGTCATATGCAATCTAAAAAAATAAAACTCTACATAAGACTTTCATCAAGATTTAATCATATGATTGCGTTCGGCAGACACCTATTTAGGCATTCTACAACATAACTACATAGTGACTATAGTATCTAGATTGTTGTATTAATTGGATCTAACAGTAGAATAAATAAATGTTGAGTTGTTTCTCATGGTCTTGAGTCTGAGAAAATTGCTTCAAAGCTGCGATGACCTTCGCTCTAATAATCATAAACTAGTCCTCTTCTGAGAAGGCCGTTCCGAAGTAGCATTGGGGCTGATGGTCAAAGATTAGCGTGACCGCGGTACAAGCAGCTGATATTTAACACGTTGGTCGAGTGCCCCGTACTTTTGAAAGGCAATTAATTGAAGACCAATGCTCTCCTTTAGTCAAAGGTTTCCAAGTTATAGTTTTAAGTTAGCAAATCAGTATAAATTATCGTGAGAGAATATTTCCAAAGATTTTAAAACAAATGATGCGGTAATACTGTCTCTTTAGGCCCTAATGTGGAAGCAGGTAATAATATAAACTGTAAAATAGATAGATATAGGCCTACTTTACAATACACTAATAAATCGTCTGTTTTGAATCTAAGAGAGATGTGTTGTCTAGGCAGATTATCTTTTAAAAACAATATCCGATTTTTAAAGAAACAATTTTCATTGTTCAAGGTTAAGCAAGAAAATACAATATCAGATAACACAAGAAAGCAATTTGGATAAATGTGGGAGCGATATTATGCCTAAGTTACCTAAAGAAAAACGTATTTTTTTTTAAAAAAAAGGAAAAATGTGAGAAACAATATCATTGACGCCAACCTATATGATCGCTAGAGTGACCTTTTAAATGTCTTCAAAATCTCTTTATAAGCTTGTTTCTCTGTTCAGTGCTTTCTTGGTCACCAATCTCACTATCTCTTTCCGCTGTCTAGGGCTATGTCTTCCCAAAGGTTCTGTTTGATTACATAACACATAGTAGAGATAAGGACGAACATTTGGTTTTCTTTTTTGTAGCCCTCAGTCTGGCAATATTTCAAAGTTTGCCTTCAAATCTGGAATTGAGCCTTCTCCTAAGAATTGCAGGACTTTGCCCAAGTGATACGACCTAGGCTACAAATGCCCAAGTGATACTACCTAGGCTACAAATGCCCAAGTGATACTACCTAGACTACAAATGCCCAAGTGATACTACCTAGGCTACAAATGCCCAAGTGATACTACCTAGGCTACAAATGCCCAAGTGATACTACCTAGACTACAAATGCCCAAGTGATACGACCTAGGCTACAAATGCCCAAGTGATACGACCTAGGCTACAAATGCCCAAGTGATACTACCTAGACTACAAATGCCCAAGTGATACTACCTAGGCTACAAATGCCCAAGTGATACTACCTAGACTACAAATGCCCAAGTGATACTACCTAGGCTACAAATGCCCAAGTGATACTACCTAGGCTACAAATGCCCAAGTGATACTACCTAGGCTACAAATGCCCAAGTGATACTACCTAGGCTACAAATGCCCAAGTGATACTACCTAGGCTACAAAAACTCGCTGCTCAGAATCCCAATGTGACTTCCGCTCAAAGAGATTCAATATTGGCATGATATTCATGATAAAGTGCAGTAAACAAAGAATGCCTTTGTGCATTGCGTTCATTGACCTGGCTAAAGCATTCGATCTTGTCAGCAGAGTTGGTCTCTTTAACATTTTTTTACAGAAAATAGGCTGTCCAGCCAAGCTTCTAGAAGTGATTGTTTCTGGATGTGACCTGGCCCCGACTAGGTTGTGGAAACAATTTTCACTGTTCATCCACCATGCTTTTAGCTAGGGAATGACCTATGTAGCTAGAGCTGGTTAACTTGCTTTACGTTGCTAGAGCTGGTTAACTAAATATACGTTGCTAGAGCTGGTTAACTTAATATACGTTGATAGTGCTGGTTAACTAAATATACGTATCTAGAGCTGGTTGACTAGATATACTTACCTAGAGCTGGTTAACTAAATAAACGTAGATAGAGCTGTATAAACTCGAAGGTGTCATGCCTTCAATTCTAAGTACGAGAAAACCAAAAACTAAAACAAACAAGCAAAATATAAAGAGTCCTTAAAAAAAAAAAACAAAGCATATCCACGAGGAAGAACTCCACACTTACAACTATATCTGTCAATAATGTAGAAAATATTTCACTTAATCGATATCCAACAAAATAATTAATTACAAGTAATTAATTGACTGATTGGTTAACTTTTTAAAAAAATTGATTAATGTCTTGTCATAGTCAATGAATAATTGTGCAAAGTTTCAACTTGATTCTAGAATGGGTCTGGGAGAAATAATGTTTACAAAATTTGTACCATACATAGCTCGCTGATATAAGCTTTGTCAAAATTACACAGATTTTCACTTTATTCTCTGTGCTCTATGTGAATCTCCCAATGCTCTAATACTAGACGAAGTCGTTTCTAAGAGTCAATAAAATCTGTACATTCCGTTGCTAACCTTGTTCTTGTGTTTTTGCTCAAACTTCAGCCCAAACCAGAAGACGTGTGTTACATCTGCGGAGTTTATACAGGGCATCACGTCAGAATATGTCGCGTGTGTATGAAAGCTTACCACGACGGCTGCCTTTTGAAGATTGGACATCCGCTAACAGAGAAACACAGAAAACTGATTACTAGCAAGCAATGGAGCTGCCACCAGTGTGTGAGTATTGAGACAATGCTTTGTGTTTATTCTTTGGAATCTGTTTGAAAGGATGCATAGATCTATTTAAAGGATTGTTCACGAGAAGGCTCACATAAAATTAATGGCCGAGAGATAGACCAGTTTACTTTTAGGGTGTAAGTACCCAACTCATAGCCAATTACATGTTGAACTTTTTTTTCACTACAATGTTTTTGTTTGAATAGCGAATGTGTTGTAGAAACCCTGCTTATAAGGGCACCCTCGTGTTTTAGCCTTTGATAAAGTAAACTAGCTCTGATTGAGAGGAATTTACAACAGACAAATAAGAAATAGTACTTCATGCGACCCTTCCAATCCCTTTCATTCAGGGAGTATATCTTAAAATCCTAGAAATCAAATGTATGAACTAAACGTCATAGTTTCGTCATAGTGGTAAGGTTTGAACGTTTATAAGGAGGAATGGGTCTTATGAAAATATATTTCTTCATTCTACACCAGGCGGCGCTCAACCATCTTTTAACACAAGAGGAAGTACGTACTGCTTTGGAAGATCTGCAAGATTTGGACATTTGTAAAGGTGAACTCAGATCTATCTTTAGATTAATTCTCTCTTTTTCTCTCAATCTATGTCTCTTTTTATTCTCTCTCTCTCTCTCTCTTAGTTTTAGACTATTTCTTTCAGCCTCTCTCTCTCTCAGTTTTAGACTATTTCTGTCGGCCTCTCTCTCTCTCTCTCTCAGTTTTAGACTATTTCTGTCGGCCTCTCTCTCTCTCAGTTTTAGACTATTTCTGTCGGCCTCTCTCTCTCTTTCTCTCTCAGTTTTAGACTATTTCTGTCGGCCTCTCTCTCTCTTTCTCTCTCAGTTTTAGACTATTTCTGTCGGCCTCTCTCTCTCTCTCTCTCTCTCTCTCTCTATCTATCTTTATTGTTTCTTTCCTTTTTTTTCTTTCTGTCGTTCTTTTTCTTTTCTATTTTTATTGTATTTTTTCCTTGACTGAATTTATTTCCCTTTTCTCAATATATTCTTCAACTGTTTATCTTTCTCTCTTTCTGTTACATACACATATGAAACGATTATTTCTCTTATTCTTTATAGAAATATTGAATATGAAATACTTTCTTTTTTTTTTTCATGCGTTGGTACCCACCCCTCTCTTGTTTCCTATTCATCCACTGTGCTTCACTCTCTTAATACTTTCCATACTTCCATGACAAGCCCACAATTCAAATGTTAGATGATGGATAAAGGCTTAAAGATACAATCTCTTATCAGATAACATCACTGAAGAAAGCTATCTCAGCTACTGTAAGCAGTCCCTGAACAGAGAAGGCAAAATCTTCACAGCGGAGAAAGAGGGGAGTAGCCTGACCAGGTTTCACATCTTTGCCAAAGACAAGGTTGTCAGTTGGACTGATTTCTTGAACATGGAGGGGATCAGGATCTTGAGTAGAAGAAATAAAGTAAGACTGTTTTAACACAAGACTTATTGGGACTATTTCAAACAGTGTAGTAGCAAGGTATCCTTGGGCCCAGGTTAAAGACTTTGATGATGCCCCCCTCCCCCACAAACACACCTTTCTCCGCACTGATAAACTAGAAAGATGAGTGTGATAAAAAAAAATCGAGTCATCCTGTAGCTATACACATATTTACACTTAGACAAAGACACTGTACACATATGTTCACTTACACAAACACACTGTACTATATTTTTACAAGTAAAAGTTAAAACTTCTAATAGTGTCATGACATTAAATGTTTGAACGCCTTCTTATAAGTAGCAGGATGATATCTCCCAATGGGCACTTATTCAGGAGATCGGGCGTAATGTACCTTTTCTCGCTATGGTTGCGATGCCACTGACTCTCCTTAGCAATTATTTTAATTGGGTAAAGGTTTTCCATCAATACTATTATAAGAAAGAATTAACAAGGTTACAAAGACAGTTTGTGTGGAAACACAAACTCAAAATTGGCCCCCTCAGTGATCCACCCAGGCAGGTAAAAAGGCAGGTATCCATATTTTCAGAAAAAAAACATCAGAATTAAATTCTATCAAAGATATCAAAGTTTTAGAAGATTCAGAATGCAAATAAAGAAAATTAAAGCAAATAAAGAGACTTTTTACCTAATGTCTGGTCTGGAATCGGGAATATCGTTAATAGATGTGCTGCTTATTATGTCATAGATATTGAACACTATCTCTCCAGAAGTGCTATTTGATAATAAAAAGTAACGACACTAAGCAGCGGGTCTCCTTAATAAAAAATCAGTTAAAATATCAAGATAAATTGCTTTGAGTTAACTCTGTGTAGACATTTCTATAGCCAGCGACTAGATTCTATCAATTGTCCTTTTCTACGCACAATTAATGTTAGAATAATTTCCTGATAGCTTTTAATGACTACTTTTAATGACTACTTTTAATGACTACTTTTTTCACTAAAGGATTCCCTGGTGCATTTATTGACACAATCTGAACTAGCCGAGGCAAGGAAAACTTTCAAAACACTGGACAAGAAAGGCTTAGGCATGGTCAGCAAATCTGAAGTACAGCAATTCCTGGACAGGTCAGATGTGTATTATTGTGTGTGTGTGTGTGTCTTTACTATCTCAATATTCAAGCTATCTCTTCAGTTTTGTAGTCCATGACTATGACTATCACATTGTCTGCTTTTCATGTGGTATCCTGGTGGACAATTTTGGTATTATAATTTCTATTGTATTTTATTTTTTTGGGGTCGCCTGCTTGATTTGTGGATTTCTAACAAGATATATAATAACCCTAGATACGATTAGTATTTGATTGTCATAGTTTCGTACTTTGGTTTTGTAGTCGTGCTCAAGCAAAAGTATACAGATAACTGTAAGGCTCATAACGAAAAGCTATTAAGGAGCCTCCCATTTTCCCCAAGCGTTAGTTTTTCACGAACCAAGAGCCCCCAGACTTTTTCTCTGGATATTTCTTTTTCCAAAACTCATAGTCAATGTAAAAGAGCCATTCAATGCATTGCTTTATTAAAACATAGTTATTCTTATGTATCAACAGCACAAAAACGAGAGTTAGCTCCTACTTCCCAGACGACAGCATGATGTATATTGATGAAGACTTAGACAGGTAGGATTTAAAAGTGTAAGGTTAGAGTTCCAACGACCGCATGATGTCTATTGATGAAGACTTAGTTAGTATTTTAAAGTGTAAGGTTAGAGTTCAAACGACCGCATGATGTATATTGATGAAGACTTAGTTACGATTTTAAAGTGTAAGGTTAGGGTTCAAACGACAGCTTTCATATCCTTTATTTTTTAATTGATTATTCATTCATTCATTGGCCTCCTTCAGTCGTAAAACGACTATGGTTCATCTCGAACACGTTTTCATAAGGCTGTGGAGCCCTATTTTGGAGAGACACTCCCGTCCACAAATATTGCAGGTCAAGGTGGCTTTCGCTTTGGTGTAGAGGAGCTAACCTATTTCCGTGTGGCATGCTTTTCTTCAAGAATCGAGGCCCAGGTTTTCTGTCTATAGCTTTCTTGGTCACCGTCTCTCTCCAACTAGTGCGGTCTAAGGTTATGGCTATGTCTTGATTATTAATTAATATATAATATTAATATATAATAATATAATTAATATATAATTAATAAAATGTAATTAATATTTTTTTCGAGCAATTCTTGCATGGAAAGAACAGTAAGGGTGGTGGTGACTTCAAAGATGGCATCGCACGTTTCAGGGTTTAATAAGCGCGTGAACGTTTGTTGACATTCGTCAATTTAAAAAAAAAATATTTTAAAGACCCCCCCCCCCCCCCCCAACTCATCCAACAATCTTAAAAGTCAAGAGCTGTAAATTGTTGAGTAACCAACTAAAGTAAGCCCTGACCTATAGATAATCGGGAGCCGGAAAACAATCGTGATGCCTGTCATTTTCTTCAAACACCATGTGAGTGAGGGGCTTGTGAGGATAAATTAAACTTT
This sequence comes from Biomphalaria glabrata, assembly GCF_947242115.1. Classification (NCBI taxonomy): domain Eukaryota; kingdom Metazoa; phylum Mollusca; class Gastropoda; family Planorbidae; genus Biomphalaria; species Biomphalaria glabrata. Next base: position 18,137,815 of record NC_074715.1, read on the forward strand.
TTCGAAAGCCTGGGATAAAAAACAACAACATGCAAGTTAAGATCATGTGACTTCCCAGACCTGACAAAAAGAAATTTAAGAAAATAAAAACTTGATCTCAGTAAATTGTTTCTTTATCAAACAAATGCATGAGAATGGAACACGATGAGAAGTTGTACAGCAATGGCATAAATACATGTTTGTTATTTAAAAAAAATTATGTTAATTTATGTTGTTTTTTTTCTGCAGTCCAGTGACTTGGGGAGACTTTTTACGAGACAGAGCGATTTATTTCCTGGGTCAACGCATCAATCTAATGAGAGCTACGGACGGAGACTTCTCTGAAGACAACGCCGATAAGGCAAGCACAGCCATGTCGTTTGACTCGATGGACGACGATGAAGAGTACACTTCATGTACACCAGACTTTGACCAGTCTTCCGATCATCACTGCCACCATTATCCTACAACAAACGCAGAACCCAACAGGAAAGTCCTGGACGATATCTCTAAGGAATATACCGTCAGAGTCAGCGTCAATAAAACGATGCTGGATGACATCGACGTGGAGCTACAGAAATGTCACAAACTGCAAGAGCTTCAAGCTAGCAGTTCTGCAGAGTCTCCAGAGACTAGTTCTCAAGCCACGGGTGTATCACCGGGCCTGGAAAACGTCCAGAACGAAGGTAAAGTAGACACTGAAACAGTCAAACCAGCACGAGTAACTCCAGATAGAATCGAATCAATTTCTTATAACGATAGCCTTCACGCGACTATCCCATGGGATAATCTAGGGGACAGGTCGCCTCAGAAAAGCCAAGAAGAGAAACAGCTCAACAGGAGGTCGGAAGTGATAACTCGCAAACAAGTTAAATCTAATCAAGCTCGCGCCGTCTCGCAAGTTGCCTGCAGATCTGGCAAAAATGTCATGGCACCTGCTTATGGTAATCTGGTGGGTAGAGTACATAATGGTGAATGGGGATTTTGACAGTTTTAGAATAAGCTGTGCTTTATTTTTTTTTGTTAAGTGTCTCGTGTGACATCATTTGAACACTTAAGTAGATAGGCCTACACTGTGTTTTGATGAATTTGCGAGGGATCTAAAAAAAAATATAATTTCACCTGATTATTAATGGGTTTTAAAATGTAGGCCTACAGTGTAGCTGCATTAAGAATGGACATAACGAAATGTATGGTATTTACTACCAAGTAAAAGCATATATTCCAATTATGCTTTAGATCTTAATATTCTAAAGCAAGTGTTTAGATTCATAATAAGACTTTCTTGTAAATTGAATGTGTGTTTTTTTTTAAAGATATATATTTATTGAACTTCATTAATGTCTACTAAAGAAAATTTTCCAGAGCACTCTACAATGTGGAAATATATTGTAAATATTTTTCATTTGTTAGTTAGGCCTACTTATTGTTTTAATTCCAAACGGACTTTGTATTGAACAAATATTTTGGTCCTAAATGATATGTTTATATATGAAAGGGAAAACATCTTTCATCCTGATACACCAACTAACTTGTCTATTCTTGACCAACTAACTTGTCTATTCTTGACCAACTAACTTGTCTATTCTTGACCAACTAACTTGTCTATTCTTTATCAACTAACTTGTCTATTCTTGACCAACTAACTTGTCTATTCTTGACCAACTAACTTGTCTATTCTTGACCAACTAGCTTGTCTATTCTTGACCAACTAACTTGTCTATTCTTGACCAACTAACTTGTCTATTCTTGACCAACTAACTTGTCTATTCTTGACCAACTAACTTGTCTATTCTTGACCAACTAACTTGTCTATTCTTGACCAACTAACTTGTCTATTATTGACCAACTAACTTGTCTATTCTTTATCAACTAACTTGTCTATTCTTTACCAACTAACTTGTCTATTCTTGACCAACTAACTTGTCTATTCTTGACCAACTAACTTGTCTATTCTTTATCAACTAACTTGTCTATTCTTGACCAACTAACTTGTCTATTCTTGACCAACTAACTTGTCTATTATTGACCAACTAACTTGTCTATTCTTTATCAACTAACTTGTCTATTCTTTACCAACTAACATGTCTATTATTTACCAACTAACTTGTCTATTATTTACCAACTAACTTGTCTATTCTTTTGTCTATTATGTACACATCTTAAGGTATGCCCAGCAAAACAATCAGGCTTGATCTTAATGGTCACCAGTGCACTGTCTTCTAGTTCCATGTACTTCTTTTGGTTAGCAGTACACAGTCTTCTAGTCCCATGTACTCCTTTTGGTTAGCAGTGCACTGTCTTCTAGTCCCATGTACTCCTTTTGGTTAGCAGTGCACTGTCTTCTAGTCCCTACACTGTCTTCTAGTCCCATGTACTCCTTTTGGTTAGCAGTGCACTGTCTTCTAGTCCCATGTACTCCTTTTGGTTAGCAGTGCACTGTCTTCTAGTCCCTACACTGTCTTCTAGTCCCATGTACTCCTTTTGGTTAGCAGTGCACTGTCTTCTAGTCCCATGTACTCCTTTTGGTTAGCAGTGCACTGTCTTCTAGTCCCTACACTGTCTTCTAGTCCCATGTACTCCTTTTGGTTAGCAGTGCACTGTCTTCTAGTCCCATGTACTCCTTTTGGTTAGCAGTACACTGTCTTCTAGTCCCATGTACTTGTTTTGGTTAGCAGTGCACTGTCTTCTAGTCCCATGTACTCCTTTTGGTTAGCAGTGCACTGTCATCTAGTTCCACATGCTCCATGCTTACTTTCATGCTTGTACAAAGTTGTTTTTTTTTTTGTTTCTAAGCAATTAGTACACATTTACCTGCATTGATATGCTTAATTTCTTTCACAACCCAAATGAATATGCTTAACTTTTTCGAATGATTATATCCAAAAATATGCTTGAATACAAGTCTCTCCTTTGTTTTACCAAATAAAAAAACAACTAACAACTTTTTGAGTTGCAATATGCACACAACTAATACATTTCTACTGGTAGACACATGTTCATCATAAATGAAATGAGCAAAATGTGACGCTGGAAACTAGTGATGGGGGCTTAACTGCTGACCTAACTGAATTTCTACTTGTTATGGACAATAAAATTATCCTATCTTAGTGAAGCGATCCCAAAGGTTTTGATGAAAATCTAAGCCCCTTGAAGTCAAATCTGTTTCAATGGTTCAGTAGTAATGGGGAGGTTTACTAGTACACTATCTTCTTTCAGGGACTTTTTCTATTACTATAGTGTATGGACTATTCATTTTTTTTTGACACGGCCCAATGAGATATAAAACACTTTGTTTCACAGACCCAGATCTCCAGCTCAATACAAGGCTCTGATGTTTGATCCATTGATACAGGCTCAAGTGAAACATATTAAATCAGATGGTCATTGCCCACTTCTACAAGGTCCGAAATTGGTGTCCAGTTTGGACTAAATAAATAACCAGCTGTAGGAAATAATTTGGTAGCAGTAGATGTGTAGAGTTTTGTAACACTTACTATTAGTGTATATATTAACAACAAAAAATGTACTGTCTATGGATTCATTAACTTAATGGCCAAATTTCTCCAGATACCAGGAGCAAAGAAGGGCCATTGCGCTGGTCACTCTAATGTCGACCAATTGAAACAAGTATAAAAAACATCACCTCACCTCCCTCCTGCTGTTGGAAAAATTGAATATGAAAAGTGTAATATCAGATCAGGCTTCAATAGTTATCAAAACAATCTGCTTTTGTGTATATTAATAAGTAGATATTCTTTTTTTGCTATTTGGAAACAAAACATTTTGCTATTAAATTTTAGGGGGATGATGTGGTGTTTTGTTTTTCCCTGTATATTATAATGAGCCTACTGAAAATTGAAATGCATTTTATGATAATAGCCTATGAAGATCAGCTTGTTTCATCATTTTATTGCTTAACATTGTCTCATTATGAATCATTTGGCTTCAATCCAATGTTTCTGTCAATATTATTTCACAAAGCATGTTAAACTTATATGTAATTAGTCAATTAAAGGTTAATTAATTTTTGTGTATAATAAATTTGTGGGGTGTTTATTTTATACTCTTTGAATGGCAGGTTTTATCTACAAGTGCAGAGCATAATAACTTTTATAGCAAACAAAACATAAGCTATTTGAATAGTTATTGTTTTTAATTCATATTTACATTCTAGATATCAGAACTAACAAAATGATATTGTGACTTAAAAGGGAAAAATTACAAAAAACAGATAAAATATCACGCTCTTAAACATACACTCCCCACATGTACGCAACACAGCACTAGAAACATTCAGGCTATTTCAACCTCCACTTCATGCTTGTGTGCTGGTCAGGTTCTTGTCGATTCTCACGTTTATAACCCTCGACATCATAGTCTTCAGGACTGAAACACAACAGAAGAATATTAGACTTAGCCCACAGAGAATACAAAAATTTCCCTTTCATTATGTTGCAGTATTTTAAAGAATAATCAAATCTACATTTTTAAATTATAATAATAGTAAAATGTTTACATGAGATGCAGAAAGTTAATTTCAATTAATTATTAAATTTTCAAGCCTTTTTTTTTATCTTGGTTTAAAATGGTTTTCATAAAGTATTCTTCCAAGTGTATATTGTTAAAGAAGGTGGAGCAAATCAATTGCTGATGTTTGTTGTGTATTGTATAATTTATGATAGTCTATCAGTAATCATTAATTAATATATGTATTTGATAGTCTGGTAATCAACACTAGCTGTTTATAATTCAGGACAGTCAACCAATCAATAACTTGTACATAGTTAACCAAGATCTACCAGTTGACTGTGTAAATGTCTAATAATGTAACAGTGAATGCTTGCTGCCAATAGTTAACAGAAACACTTCTTGGTGTAGAGATTAGTTAGACACTTAGATATTTGTACTGTATGAGCTATTCTACTGAATTCTAACTGTACAACTATTGATGTTCAAAATATGAAAAGCTTAAATGAAACATTCAATGGTGTAGGGTCAGGTGTTTTTATATCCTCATCAGTCTTCAAGAATCAGTAATAAGTTGTACTAAAGACACTATGAGGTTTTGCAACTATACACACTAACTCAGTAATATGTTGTACTGTGTGAAGTTATGCAACTATTCACACTAACTCAGTAATAATATATTGTACTAAAGGTCTTCTTTCTGTCAATCCCATAACACTTTTTGATGACAAGCAACTTACTACTCAAACAATTTTGGAAATTTGTCTATTTCCTCCTGAGAGTAATCTGTCAATTTCTTTGGCACTATCTGAACTTGACGTATTTGACCAGTAACATTTTCTAAAATTTTCTCTGGAACATCCTTAGAAAAAAAAATTAGTTGAATATTACTTAATAACTTAATAGTGTGGAAAATCTAAGGCAAGCACTCAACAAAAGGAGGAAATAATAGACAATGTATTTATTTACTGTTATAAAATACATGGTGAGACATGGACTTCAGCTATCAAGTCACAGGAAATCTAAAGTTCCACAAGTCTTTTTACCTAAACACTACGACAGACCACCAACACACTTCCCAGTGTCGCTCCAGGTCCTCAAAACAGTTGACAGGTAGCCATAAGGACGAACACTTTTAGTTGCAGACAGCTCAGACAAGGAATACTTAAAAGTGAAAAAAAAAATTCCCCTTTCAGACCTTGTGGTCTATAGGGCAGATGATGTAAAGGTCATCTGTTTCGTGGCCTACGGTTAACATGGGTGTCATGTGGCCAGAACAACGACCAACTGCCTTTACTTTTCCCCAACTAATGTCAGGTGCCCATTAGAGCTGGGTGGAGTCAGAGGTGGCCGAAGATCCTGAGATTAAAAATCCTAGTCTTCACCAGGATTCGAACCCCGGCCCCTGGTTCAGAAGCCAAGAGCTTTACCGCTCAGCCACCACAGATCACTTTAGCAGGATCAAAAACAGTCCTTCCTCTAGAATCAATATTTCCTGTATACCTTGTGTTGAACAGTGTGCTAGTGCGCACCATGAAATGTCGGAGCGGGTGGAGGGTTATGGCAATAGGAAACTAAGTCAATGTAAAACATGGCTGAACTTCCTTGAACTCAGCTGGAACTTGTTATGTTCAATTTGTTCCCCTCCCCCTTTTTTGCTTTCAAATAGCTATTCTTTAATGTACTTTTTACTCTGCTTACAACTGTCTCAATATCAATATTGTTTTCTTCACATTAAAAAAAAGTTCCCATTTCAGACCTTGCAATCTATAGGGCAGATGATGTTAAGGCCATCTGTTTCTTTGGTCAATGTTTAACAAGCAGGCTGTCATGTGGCCAGCACAACGACTAACCACACTTTCTTTCTTCAACTAAAGTCAGGTACCTATTAAAGTTTGGTGGACATCCAGTTTTAACCGAGGTTTGAACTTGGGACCCCAGGTTCGGAAGCCAAGCCCTTAACCACCCAGCCACTGTGCCTTCACTCTTCACATTTAGACACCATTTAAATGCATGACATTAGAAACAGTAGCGAAATGTTCTTACTTCTTCTGGGTACAGGTGGAGACGCTTCATCATCATTTTCCTAGTTTCAACACCTGCTAGACAACTGTAAACTGCTCTTTCCAATATCTGTGAGGAATGAAAAGATAAACAATAGAAATTTATTTGGTCTAGTTCAGGTTTGTAAACTTATCTCAAGGTTACCAAAGTATCAATTACCTTAGCCTACCCTGAAATTGAAAAATAAAAAAACAAAAACAACTATAACTTACTCTGGTTGGATCCATTTCATGGACTCTCCAAGCTGATGCACGAGAAAAGCCACCAGCAAATCTATTCAAATAAAGAAAAAGTATAATCTTTATTTCAGAACTTTTAGAAATTTAATCTAATTAGGTAAACCAATGAATTTTCCGATTGGAAAAATGAGGAGAAAAAAAGCAGTGACGGGAACAGACTATTTTCTTAATGCCCATTTGTGAACTACAGCTTGTGGCAACTCAAATAAGGAGTAGCTGAATTCTTTGAAAAATATGTCAAATTAATTATATTGGATGTTTTACTGTAATAAAATAATAATTGGTCCAATGAAATTTCAGGAAAATTCCCATCACCGTAAAACCAAAGAAAATATATCAGCATTTATTACTGGAAAAGTTAAATGCACCTTGAAACAGAATTGAAAGCTTTATTAGAGCTTATAAGATGAGAGGATTCTGTGGCTAAGAATAAATGAGGTTGTCCAGTGCCAGTTTTTTTTTAAACACATTATGCCAGGACATTCCAAATAAGGATTTTTAAAAAAGACTTTTGGTTTTGGATGTCAATCTTCATGCTCCTCCCTAACCTATGGTTAAGGCAGTAAATTATTTCAAACTGATGTTTCAAAGGGTCAAGTGTTTGATTACTTTGTGTGATGAAAATGTTTGAAGGTCCTCCAGAAATCCCCCCTCATGGCTATGTGCTTAGTGTTGAAGACTACAACATGATCACCTACATCACCTGTTGTAAGAAGAGACATATATTTGATGAAGTACAAAGTTTACATTTGGTAAATAAGACATATAAATTTAAAAAAAAAAAACTAAAAAAAATGAATGTATATAATATAATTATGTTGGATGTCAATGCATTGGAGCTTTTCTTGACTTGGTTAATGTTCTACTAACAATATGTGTAAGGAAGACAAAAGAATTATTCATTAAACATTTACACTCTGGGTATTTTATTTTGGTTGGAGGGGAGACATTAAGAAACTCTTAATATAGGCTTAACTTACTATCACTATGATATACTGGTTTATTAAGACCCTGAAGGTATGGCAGCAGTCTGTAGGCAGTTTTAAAAGGACACTGATAATTTGCATCATAGATCCACCATGTTCTTGTCATAGTAGCCCATTGCTGAAACAAAAAAAAACATGAACATGGCAATGGACAAATTGGAATTCTTTTTAGATTAGATCTCTTCTTTAAAGAATGTAAATTTGCTCTATCTATTTGACATTTATAATAAGTATAAATGCATTAATGCAAGTATATATACACATTTTAACTGATATAACTTGTGAGAGTTTCATGAGTTTGTGAGTAGAAGTTAATTTCTGTTCAATATTAAACTGTACTGCAAAACTGTCAGTTTTTGATTTGCATGAATTTAAGGAAAGGTTTGCAGCTTTGATTGTTCCTGAAAATGTGTTTTTAATGTGTAACAGTAATAGAACTAATACAGAGTAGGAGACTATTATCTGTTGAATGCAACACTGCTAACACTAGTATGTGTGTGTACAGTAACTCTCTAGACTCTAGATCAAAGTCATCTAACTAGATATAGATCTATACGCTATTGGCATACTAAAGTATAGAAGATTAGTAAGTTATACGCTATTGGCATACTAAAGTATAGAAGATTAGTAAGTGATAAAAATCTTAGAATGCAGAAAATGCTATTTTTAAGAAATCTAATCCTTATAGTAAAGTGTGTCTGACTGATTCTAACAAACTGGTTAGTGGAGGGCTAGTCTAGACTATGTGTAATCGGTCATGACAAGACAACCAAGACCAAGCGATAGTGTTTGTTGTGTGTTCACCTGAGAAAATGCACACTGCTGTGGTTAGTCAAGCATGTAAGTCTACTTTCACCACGCATTTTTTTTCTTTAATCTAGATCTAACTGCATAGACGGAGATAGATCTAGATATATATTTCTTTTACGATTATGTAAACTTTACAGTATGGTTTTCCATTATAAACTACAGTAAGTCAATAGACTTTTTAAATATATAGTTTGTTTGACGTCACATAGAAACCTGGTGAAACCCTGACCATTTTGGATGCGCAGGAAAATTACGTCAGAAAAACATCAATTACTAGACTCTAGATCTAAGACTAAGTTACTATTGGCAAAATTGTCAAAACCATTGGAATTTTCATTTTTAAGACATTAAGTTTAGTCTATTGGCTAGTCTTAGTGTTAGTTTAGTCATCACTCTAAGTAGTCTTAGACTCAGTCTGTCAGTATCACTGTCTTGAACTTACTAGACTTGAGTAGACTAGACTTATTGTCACTTATTATTTAGACTCTAGATTTTAATATTACTATTAGTACTATTACTACTAGACAAGATCAGTAGATCTAGACTAGTTACTAGTACTACTGAACTACTACTGATACTGATAGTATTAGTATACTATTAATACTAAGTCTAAGTATACATTATACAATAAATTAATACATAGAACTAGATGTCACTGTGTGTCAGTATGATACTGAAGTGATACTCATACTCAGTATTAGTATCATACTGTGATAGATAGATGATTAGAATTATTAGATCTAGTAGTAGTAGTAAGTAATGTACTACTACTAGATCTAGACTCTAGCTAGTAGTAGTAGCCTACTGATAGTACTGTACAGTAACACAGTTACACTTACAGTAACACTAACACAAGTGACTAACAGTACATTACAATAGTAACATAGTTGAATAGTACAGACTACAGTAACAGTTAACAGTGAGTTACTCAAATTGAACAAATTCCAAAACAGTGAAAACTCATTAATGATTAAACTGTTTTAGTTTAGTCTTACTAAACTTTTACTAATTTTAGTCTTAGTGTAACTCAGATCTAAATCTATTCATTTTATGTGTCGATCTAGACCCCTCTAGAGTTCTAGATCTAGAATAGATTCTATTTGTTTATAGTTCACCTTTTTTGACTTACCGTAACACGACTATGCGCCATCTTAAAAATAGTTGCTAAATTGGAGTATCGATACTCAATTTAGTTTGGGCTCGAGATACAGAGAAGAAGTGTAATGTTTGATTAGACGATACTTATCGATACTTGATATAAGTGAGTAATTATAAGAGATGAAATAAAGAAATCGCTCTTTTTCGAAATTCTGTTTTTTTTTTATTTCTCAATTCAAAACTCAAGATCTGTGTATACTTATTTGAAGGCGCTTGTGTTTCTTTTTTTTCGTATAGGTGGGAGGAGGCTTCAGACATTGCCAGAGACAGATCATTATGGAGACAGCTTGCCGCCCAATGCGCCGAACGGCGCGGGAGGACCTAAGTCTAAGTAAGTAAGTCTATGCCTGGATCTCGATCTATGTGCTGGAATAAAGAATGTGCTTTTGGATTATCTAGAATCTAGACTGACCGCTCTTCGAAATAAACTCAACTGTCAGGAGCAAAGTAGGAGATAGTGTGCCTGGAATTTTAATTGGAGAAATGACTTTGAAAGCGTTGCCGTTGAGACTGTAGAAGTAGCTCGATCCAATGTTTAGAATCACACTAGTGCGGAGAGTTAAACATTGAGACTGTGGAAGCAGCTGGATCCATTGTTTAGCTGCTCACGAGTTTGGAGAGTTAAAAAACACTTTGACGAGCAGACCAACAACTATAACTATATGTTTCTAATTTTACTCCGAGTGCTGCTTCCTGCTGGCGTTTTGTTTCTTCTTAGAGGACGTTACAATTTTTATACAACTTTTTAACATCAATTATAGAAATCTCATGTACGGTCTGATCATGGTCTGATCAATGGACAGAAGCATTGAAGAAGAAAAAACAGAAAATATATATAGGCTACCGTATTTTCGCGCATATAACCCGCGGGTTTTACAGGTTTACCCTAACGGGTGGCAGTTGTGCGGGTAAACAAAATTTATTTTACTTATAAAAATAACAACAGAAACTATGGACATACCGGTGGGTTTTTATAGCCCCTACAGTTCGCTGTGTATAGATACGGCCGTAGGCTCGTATTTCACCTGCATGTTGCACTTTATGCTTGTTGGAACAACAACTGGAGCACAATTGGGTCTCGAGGGATAGATGTCTGATAAGCAACAACTTTATTTATATGTACCGCTAGTTTACTGCTTTGAACATGCGGGGTATTTACGGGTGCGAGTTTATGGATTTTGTTTTTACTTATTTTGAAATTAGTGCGGGTTATACGCGTTTTTTTGGATTATATGCTCAAAAATAGGGTACTCAAGTCAGGCTGAAATACTTTGACCCTACCAAAGAACTTACTTAGCAAGCAGGTAGTAGCCAAAATGGTATGGGAGCAGCGTTATTACAAGATGGCAGCCTAATAGCGTATGCTTCTAGATCATTAACAGTTACACAGACAAAGTGATGGGCTCAGATTGAAAACGAGTTATTTGCATAGGTCGAGGCTTTGGAACGTTTTGACCGTATACGTAAGGCAGGACAGTAATGTTCAAAATGACCATATACCACTGGAAAAAAAATTCTTCAAATACCATTATTTTCTGCTTCAAGAAGGTTACAGTCTCATGATGCGTCTATATCGCTTTGATATTCCGTTTCAGTAGGCCTTTGTTAAAGGAGAAAAACGGTCCATAGCCGACACATTAAGTAGAGACCCATCAGATGAAAAGAGTGATATTCTTGATGTTTGTGTTAGGACTGTTGCTACCAGATGTTGGAGAAAGTCAGACTCGAGACAGAGACAGATGGGACGTTACAAACATTCATTCAATACATCACAAATGGATGGCCGGACAAACCAAACAGTCTACCAGAATGGAAAGAGTATTGTTCACTTAGAGACGTGTTAACGTACGAAGATGGAGAGCAAATGCTACACACGGAAGTCGAAGAAAAGCTTCATTCGGGACACGTAGGAGTTGTTGCAATGAAAAGAGGAACAAAAGAAACGGTCTTCTGACCCGGAGTGTACCTACATGCACACAGGAAGTACCAACATCATGCTACATGTGTCAGAAAAATAAATAATCTAATCAAAGTTTATACAAGAAATAGGCTCCGATACTTGGGAAAAGATTGAAATGCATCATTCCATATGAGTGACCAGCAATATTTAGCTATTTTTTTTTTACCTTTAGTCTGTTGGACCGTTGGTGCACCATGCAAGATTTGTCGACCGCATTTCTCCATTCCTCAGTCTTTTGCCATAGTTAGAGCCTCCTTCAATGGCTGTAGTGGGTGATTATGTCACAGTTAGAGCTTCCTTCAATGGCTGCACTGGATGATTATGTCATAGTTAGAGCCTCCTTCAATGGCTGCAGTGGATGATTATGTCACAGTTAGAGCTTCCTTCAATGGCTGCAGTGGATGATTATGTCACAGTTAGAGCTTCCTTCAATGGCTGCAGTGGATGATTATGTCACAGTTAGAGCTTCCTTCAATGGCTGCAGTGGATGATTATGTCACAGTTAGAGCTTCCTTCAATGGCTGCAGTGGATGATTATGTCACAGTTAGAGCTTCCTTCAATGGCTGATGCCAATTTTATAGATGTTGACAATATGAAGTTGACAACAACGCACGCAGTTATTTCAGAAACTGAAAGTTGTATTTGCAAGCTACGGGGTACCCAAAGTCTGTATTTCTGATAGTGGGCCTCAGACCTCGGTATATTTTTCTAAGTTTATGCTGAAATGGGAAGTTAGGCCTACTCATCTGAAATCAAGATCCCCATTACACTGTTGGTAGCACAGCATATTTTCAATATGGAGGGAGCAATTCTATATTTTAATACATTTAAAAACTTAAAAAAAAAACAAGTGGGCAACTAACTCGCGTTAATAAGGAGATTTGCTAGGAAGAGAAACTGTCTCGCATTGAGATATTGTTAAAATATAGCTCAATTCTTTTGTTTTTTAGTTGGCAACGGTGAAGTTCAGTCCTCTACCATATATTACTTATTATATATTATATAAGTCTATGTCCTCTACACTATTTAGTTTATCGTGAATAATTTTGTTAATTCGCTTTTTAGTTCTACGGTATATAGCACAGAAACATAACTTCATAACAATTCAAAATTACAAAGTTTGCTAAGTATTATTATGAAAGTATTTAAAAAAAAAATTTTGTGGGCATGTGAACAATGAGCCCCCTCATTAGGGCGAGTATATGTTTTGTTGACAAATAGTCATATCACTAACAGGAGAGGGAACATCGGCGAGTAACTGGCACCTTAACCAGTAGGCTAGACTTCGGGCCGACCATAATACCCACCTAGGAGAAGGGAAACTCTGAATGCTGCCTTTCAGTTATATCATAACACTGTAAAGGCTTTTGGGAGTCGACTAGGAGGACAAATCAGGATGCGGTGAACCTTACCAATAGGCAGGTTGCAGTCCATGGTGCTACACCCTGGCAGACAACGACGATGATCCCAAACTGTTTCTGTCCCTTTGGATGCACGATCAAATACGTCGAGAGGAGGAGATAACTGCAGTGTGGGTAGCATCTTTCTGAGTCTGACCAGAGCAGATGCCCCAGCCCAAACTTATCTGTATAAAATTATTTATAGTTGTTTCAAGACTGAAGGATGACATAGTCAGTAGTGTTAGTAGTGTATAGTTTCGTATATAACTTGGTTGGGGCGAATCGGACTCGAACACAATAATATCATATTCATTATTATTATGACGGATCTAGATACACAGATTTTGATGAAGTTGATATTTTTGAATTATAATAGTCAGCTATGTAGAGACTTCATTCGATATCTTAATGACATCGAGATAAGGAATTTTTAGGAAGTTTTGCCTTTATGCTTTCCATAATGAACTAATAAGCCATAAGGCAGTCTTGTATAGCCTATATTTCGTTGACAAAATTAAAGTAAAATTAGTGATTCTGAATTGAAGCAAATTAATTAAGCTTGTAGCCTAATTGTTTGTCCATCTTTACGCCATTACCAAAAAGAATGCAGTACGCCTAAAGGGCACCTCTCAAAATTTTTCTTCATGGTTAATGTCTGAAGTCTTAACAGCTCCGCAAGGCAGCGGAGGAATTTAAAATCATAGTAGCCTTCTTTTCAAGCTTCCAAACTTTCCCTGTCAGCAGAAGCAATTTCACCCACTTGAGGTGCTGGACCTGCAGTAGTCAGAGACTATTTGAGACGCCAACCATTCTGCACTATTTCATTGACAAGGGAGCTAATGACACCCCTAGCTACAACAACTGAGACGTAGGCAAATAAGTTCTAAACATGTAGATGATCAACTGGCTGTCTTAACGTGAAATAAATAAATGACTCCACCGAGTGTCTTTAAAGTTTGGTAGTGAGTGTCTGTTTGTTTCATTTCTTTTTGTTTAGTTGGCACACAGCAGTTTAGTTACGACAGCAAGTGTCACAAGGTCAAATTAAATTTAATTATAATACATAATAATTATTGAAGAGTAGTCCTAATACCTACGAGAGGATTTTCAGATTTCATAATTTTGATTTTATAAGCTAAAGGTCTTTTTAGGTTTAATGGAAACATAGTTGATAAAGTCTTTAAGAAATTATCTAAGGGCTTACAAGACAGGAGACAGGAATAAGGTACTATGTAGTTAAGTAAAAACCATTTTTGACAATAAGTTTAACAACCAGCCTATTTCAGCAGCTGAGGTAAAGTCCTCGAAATTGTAATGGGTTCTTGTATATCAGGAACAAAAGTCAGAATGTTTGCAGATGATTGCATAATATATAGAACACTTATCTTATTCTGATAAACCAGTAACACAGACTAAAAACTCCAAATACCTTATAGTGTTATAATACATGAAAATTATAATAGAATCCCCATTTTAATGAAATTATCAAAAATCAAACAAAAAATTTGGGTTTGTTAAATTTTTTTACAATTAATCAATAACATGAAACTAAAATGTTATTTAACCATGGTTAGAGCAATATTAGAAAATGCATCCTGTGTTTGGGACCACTCAACTTAAGAGAACATAAAGAAACTAGAACAGAAGCAAAACAGAGCAGTAAGATTTATAACAAAACGAATATTCACATTTGATTAGAGTTAGAACTTTAGTAAAATCACTAAATTTAGAGACCTTTCAGGACAAAAGGCTAAAATCTAAAGTAGCAATTATTGAAACGCTGAATAATAATCTACTAATTAAAAAAAAACAACTAATAAAATACTTAAAAAGACACAAATATAAAGGGACATTTCTTATTCCATAAGCTAGGACTGAGGGCCAAAACTAAAATCAGAACCACCCTCGTAAGAGATATTTTAATCGCAGATGATGCAGCGGTAGTGGCACACTCACAAGAGGAACTTCAGTCACTAATGTCCCGCTTCTCTCATGCCTGTAAAGAATATGGCTTGACTATTAACACGAAGAAAACAAATGTAATGGGACCACCTGTTACAGCACCACCCTCCATCCTCATAGAGTCGTCATAGACGATAACAAGCTGGATGTCGTAAATGAATTCTGCTATCTGGGATCCACAAGTCAAGATGACCTGTCTCTAGAAGAGGAGATTAAAAAACGCATAGGGAAGGCTGCCACGACCTTCGCTAGACTAAAGTCAAGAGTTTGGGAAAACCAGAAGCTCACTACAGTGACCAAAATGAAAATCTACAAGGCATGCGTTATGAGTACACTACTGTATGGCAGTGAATCATGGACCACCTACGCAAAGCAAGAGAGAAAACTAAACTCATTCCATTTGCGATGTCTCCGTAGGATCTTGAAAATCACATGGAAAGAAAAAGTGTGCAATACTGAGATCCTTGCGCGAACAGGTATTCCCAGCATCTTTACAGCCCTCAGACAACGCCGCTTGCGCTGGCTTGGACATGTTCGACGGATGGAGGACAATCGCATCCCGAAAGTCATCCTCTACGGACAACTCGCGACTGGCTCAAGAAAAACTGGTCGCCCCCCACCTCCGTTACATAGATGTAATAAGACGGGACCTCAAATCAGTGAACATCAATACTGACCATTGGGAAGACATAGCTCTAGACCGCACCAGATAAAGAGAGATAGTGACCAAGAAAGCTATGGATAGTGAAAGAACATGGGCCTCGGCTCTGGAAGAAAAACGTACAATGCAAAAGATGGCCAGCTCCTCTACCACCGAAGCAAAAGCCACCTTAACCTGTGATATTTGTGGACGAAAGTGTCTCTCCAAAATAGGGCCACATGAAAAAGTGTGCGCGATGAACCATAGTCGTTCTACGATTGAAGGAGGCCAATTAGCTTGGACAAATAGGTACAAATGCTCCTTCTTCCCTAGTGCTATTAGAGCATTGAATGGGTCGCCTGAGCCAGCCAGGAAAACCAGTGACTTGGCAGAATGTAAGCCACTGATTAACATGCATGACTAGAGTAATACGGGGACATGCGTAGAACGTAATCCTCTTCTCTTTTGAAGAAACATCTATAATTTATAAGATTAGTTAAGGTGTGGTCGCTTTGTATTATTCTACCAATCCAAGGGCAACCATATAAGATGATTGAGAACCATATGAGGGTATTGAGAACTATATGAGGGGTTTGGGAATCATATGAGGTGATTGTCACTGAAACAAATTTTTAATTGGTAACAATCAATTCAGATTTAATCAAGAATGATTTGTAGGTAGCATATGTGTAAGTAAATTATGTCTATTATCATTTGCTGATACAAATGCCCAGGGACGTTTTGTAATCTAGATATTCAAAAGATAAAACATAGCAGGGTTTTTCTATTACATTCTCTAGTGGTGTTGTCTATTACATTCTCTAGTGGTGTTTTCTATTACATTCTCTAGTGGTGTTGTCTATTACATTCTCTAGTGGTGTTTTCTATTACATTCTCCAGTGGTGTTTTCAACAAGTTCTCAAATAAGCAATTTAAATAATGACTTTTACAAAATGTTTGCTCAGAGTAACTGATTCCTACAGAAAGTTCAGATTTAATGCCACAAGCTACATGCAGGCTATTATTTCTAATTTTTGAAAATAATAATTATTTTAAATTGTATTTTTATAGTATAGAAGATAAAGAGTTTCATACAGCTCATTCATTCCACTAAGTTATGATACTATTGCCTCATGATTTTTTATTCCTAAAACCACATCAAATCATGAGCATTGAGATCCACAATATTGGTTTTACTGTCGACTGTGAGTTAACAAAGTCATAATACAAACAAAGTCATAATACAACTATACAGAAAATCACAAGAAACTGAACAAGACATCAATTGTGGTGCAAAAAATGTCAAACTTTTTTTTTAACAAATAGCATCAAAATCTGAAGTATTACGCTTGTTTAAAGCACATAGAAATCAAAAGATTTTCTAGCATCTAAAAGCCAGACATTAAACAGTGACATAATTATCATACAATAGACATCACAACAGTTAATAAAAAAAAACAACAACAACACAGCAATTATCCTTAAATAAACACAATAAAACACTAAAAAACACAGTAAAAATAAAACCCTGTATAAATGAAGCACATTTAATGATGTGAAATCAGTAACTTATCAGGTATAAACAATTACAGCCATTGTGGTTTGGAATACTAAGCAAGCTATTTGAAATAAATTAGGCCAATGAATGTGTGGTAAATACAATTTGTAGACACTACATTAATTAATAGCATAAGCAGAATTCACATTTTTTCCCCTTTTTGTCAAAAAAAAATTATTTTTTGTATTCACATAATTTTAAATAAAAGTGCTAGAAATTAATAAGTCTCAAACATTAAAGATTTCTGCTGACTGAAAACATTTTAAATTTTAACATGTTTCTAGGTATAACTTTAAGAAAAGATGATTTAGCGGACTTTGAATATTTGTATAATTTAAACTATACCTTTTTTAAAAATAAAAGCTAATATTGAAGTAAAATTATGCCTATAAATCAATTAGTGCACCATACTTTGCCAACAATTGTAACATGTAAATTTTTTATTGTTGTTCAGAAAAAAAAAGTATGTATAAATATTGAGAATTAAATTACACACACAGAATATGAACAAATTTTATTTTGATGCGATAGGCTATATTTTAACAAAAATCCAATATTATTATTCAAAAAACATTTTAATTTTATAATTTGTCTATAAACTATTCACCTAAACTGACCTTTTTTTTTTCTATCAACAAATAAAAAGTAAATAATTATGATTTTTTTCATTGTGCTTGAAATATAGACACTATTGAATTACATCTAAAGAACGCACACTATGAAAACAAAATAGTTAAAAAATTTAATGAGTAAATGAAGAGAGTAAATAAGAAAAAAATTGTAAATGCATTTAAAGGGTTTGGAAAAGAACATTATAAATAAAAATAAAAAAAAACGATGTTTAGAAAATAAAACAGTAAACAACATCCTATCATTTAAAGGACACAGCTTATATGGGAGGGTTTCCTGTTCCTGATTTTATACATTCGCACTACTAAACTATATATTTCAAAAAACAGTTTGAATCCTACTTAATGGAACAGAAAGTTACAATTTTTAGGAAGAGAAAAAAAACAAAACAAATCTGTACGTCAAGGCAGAAAATTGACTAAAGTAGCACCTGTATTGGATTTCTACAATCATTTTAAGTTTAACAGTTTAAAAGATAATTGTTGTAGCAATAAAACTGTAATGTTTTTATTCTCGCGAAAGATTTATATAGTATATTTAGTATTATTTAGTACATGATGTTAATCTCAGCTTTTAAATAACTTAAAAAAAATTGATGTTTGCCTAATACTGCCATAATATTTTATTATTTTTTTAAAACCAAGATGAAAGTCTTTGAAAAATGATTTTAATTAATCTTTACATGAATTAGAATCAATTAGTTCATTTTATTTAA
Organism: Biomphalaria glabrata; assembly: GCF_947242115.1. Classification (NCBI taxonomy): domain Eukaryota; kingdom Metazoa; phylum Mollusca; class Gastropoda; family Planorbidae; genus Biomphalaria; species Biomphalaria glabrata. The sequence continues at coordinate 18,156,387 of NC_074715.1, forward strand.
CGTAACAAAAATAATGTACTATTTTTGCTTTTTTCCAAAACCATTATCACAAATTGAAAACACTGGAATCAACAAGATTCACAAGTCACAGCCAAGCATGACCAAATTTGAGGAGTATAAAATAAGTTTAAAAATAATCCAATATTTTTTTTACAGAAAATAAAAAGGCTAAATATATTATATATTAAAAAATTTCTTACGTGTATGTATAAAATTGTGTCTTTTACGGACTGCATTTTTTTAAAATGAAAAAACCATATAACTAATTGCTTTGTAACAGCTTTTTACAATGATAATAATAAAATGTTATAAAATGCATGATTTTAATTCTCGTACACATGAATGCCAGTTGGATAAAAATATAGCTACAATGCTATATTCAAAATAAAAAAAGAGAGTATGAATGGTACTACAAACAAAAAGGCTATTCTGAGCTTGTTCAGATGTAGCTGAAGGAAAGGACTAATGTAATAAATTATACATCTTTATAGCACTTCATTATGTATGAACAGGAAAAAAAAACACATTTTTAATGTAGAAAAAAAAAAGCTTAAATTAGGATAGTAATACAAATATTGTACACCTTACACTTCTTAATGACTTATATATATATATATATATATATATATATATAATGGACTATCGAAATTCAAACGAAAACTTGAAATACTTTGGTGTTCTTGATTCTGAATAATGCTATTTGAGACATTTTTAAATTTTTTGTGTGTGTTTTTTTTAGCTCAATTATAGCACTGGTAAGGCCTGGCTAGTAGGTTTGTGTCTTATCTCCTGTGTAAATAGTTAGGACAAATTTTGAGAAATGTCTAGGGTTTAAACATTATATTTATGCTAACATTGCTCAAGGTTACACATTTTTATTCATATTAGGCACCTACAATGACAAATTCAAATTGCAGCCTACGAACATTATTTTTCTCAAGCATTGTTCTGTGTTTCTTCTTAAAAAACATGGTCGACAAGAGCTGACTTAGCATGTTCTGAAAAGTGTGTGATTACGAAATTAATAAGACTCAATGCAAATCAAATGTAATGTTCATAAGTAGACAAACCAAAGACTAAAGAGAGTACAAGCTAAAGATATTAATTTTCATCAACATCTGTATTTAGATGTACTATTCTTACATTTTTTTTTAAAGCATGAACAGAAATGATAGCAGTTTGTCCCAAAATAAGCTTTCCATCTGTGTAAATCCACTGGTAAATAGTGTTTTTAGAAATAAAGTTTACTGCTGGGAAGGTTGTGTTTCCAATTTGTTTAGAATGGCAATTCTCCATTAAATTTCTCTGTTATTAAGTAGCAAATAGGGTTTAGGTAAATGTTTATTTACACAGGCTTTATATCATTCACAGCTGAGTTGATACAATGCAGTGATTGAAGTTCTCAGCTGTTGGGAATTATGTACCTATTCAGTGGCTAAGCCATTAACAGCACTTTTCAAGTAGCGGGGGACTGTTTTGGCTTATATCTTAACTAATCCTCATAGATTTTTCAGTATTGCAGCAAAGGCCTTGTCAGAAAAATCATGAAAACTACAACCAATAAACATTTGTGAAAATTCAATCCAGTGTTAAGGTTTCGATTTACCTTTCCACTTAGACAAAGCATGTTTGACTTAGCTACTATTTCTCTAAGTCCAATGAAAGAACAGAAGTCAAGCAAGAAACCATTATTTGGCAACCTGTAGTTAACAACTCCAATATGCTATGAGTGTCTGCTTTCTTTTGTTGACTCGTTCAGGTTGAGTAAACATGGATGATTATTAGCAATACACTTAAAATGATCTTTTGCCCCCCCCCCCCCCCCCCAAAAAAAAATGTGTGTGTATTCTCTTCAGCTGATAAGCACAAACACATGGAAAACAGTGAGAACCAGTAGATGACAAAACAACTGGAGCATTATTTTTGTATTTTTTTTCTTATACATAAGTGAAATTCCAAGCAAGGAAAATTATATTCCTGATAAATCAAATAAAGATGTGCTTCATAAAGAAAGAAATGTTTAGGATTGAAGTTTGAATTAAACATATATTGATGTTGCAATAATACAAGTTAGCCAAATGATGACTTTAATAAGATACTCCAACTATGCACTGGCCTACATAACAAACTCCAACTATGCACTGGCCTACATAATAGAGCAGCATTTATTTCTTCTTTTTTTGTCAGAGTCATGTACTTGTAAATCTCCAGACAGTCCACCACCAGGGCCTGACTGGGTTAAGGGTATTGACTGACCATCACTGTCTGGAATTGTAAGTTTAACATTGTCCGGCGAGGCGGCAGCACCATCCGCTGCTTTCCCATTTTCCTTTGGCTGCAAGCCATCTCCCTGAGGGACAGCAGCTAGGGTGTTCCCAGCAGACTGTGGGGATATCCGCTCCTCCACATCGCCAGGGTAGGTCGGAGAGCTGGGCTGCTTCTCGCTGTCATAGGTTTGACCATCTTGGTCAATGATTTGAACTTTTTTGGCAGAACGCTGTTTTTGTTGTTGTTGTTGTTGCTGTTGTTGCTGCTGCTGCTGTTGATGCTCCTGTAGAGTTCTCTTTTCTTCCTCATTGAGGTAGAAGTTGTCTCTGATGATAGTGGCTCTCCTCAGGAGATCCTCAGCTTCCCTTGACAACTCACCACCAGGCAGAAATGGGTTGTCTCTGCTTTCTAGACTGTTGAAGAAACAGAAGTATACAAAAATTAGAATTAAAAGTTATAATTTGTGTCTTTTGATTGAAAAGAAACTAACAATTGTTCTAACTTTTGCTTTAGTCTTCTAAATGACTTCACTATTAGGATAAAGTCTTGAAGTCTTTGTCATTGAACTTTGTAATAAGACACTAAATTTCTAATAATTCAACCAATAGCAAATGTACACGTTAAGAGAGATCATGAAGTCTGACTACTAAGATGCAGCATTACTTCTTGGAGGGATGCAAATTCTTATAATCATCTTCTCTTTTAATTGCATACTTGTTAGTTGTGTTGATTGCTTAAAATGTTAAGGAGATAAGCACCAGTTCTATTATCTTATCTTAAAGATCACAGACATTACTTCAAAAAAAAAAAAGATTATTATGTCCTACGCATTTCATGTTTCAATCTAGTCATGCAGGTTAATCAATGACTTAAGCTCTGCTAAGTCATTGGTTTTCATGGCTGATTCAGGCAACCAATCCCAATTCACCGGGGAAGTAGGAGCACTTGTACACTTTTTTCTAGCATTTGAGAATAAGAAATGTGCCCCTATCTTTGTGTCATTAGGTTTGGTTTTTGTAATTTATGGTTTAGTGTTTTATGTATTATAGCTACTTTACTACCCTGAAGTAACATTACAAATGTTCATTTTTACACCTTTTTTTTTTGTACTGGGATTTATCTTTTTGCACCAATAGCAAACTAAGTTCCCTAAATTTTAACTTAGGTAAATTGTAATTGGCAGTAGCATAAAGAACCAACTATGTTTAGTTTCATTAAGACATTGGTTTGTTACACAACACACTAGGAATGATACAACAGCAAAGCAGATGTGTTAACAGCCAAGCTTCTAGGGCTAGTATCAAACGTTTGCAAGAAAAACGAAAAAAGTAAAGAAGAAAATGTTTAAACATATTCATGATATTATTATATGTGAAATGTAATGAACACTTTTAAAAACTATATAATGCTGTTTTGTTTTACCAAAAATAACTTTTTTTTTATTCTGATTCGAGCCATTTGTCCGTTTGGTACCTAAAAACTTAAATACTTTCTTCCACATTTGGTATCAACAAATGAACCAGTACTCTTTAGTGTAAAGGGTAAAGTAATCGATCATTCAGAAACACGCAGAACATAAACGCGTGCTTAATATAACACTAACAAAGACAAACCATTTATAACTATTTTTGGTTTCCTGGAGCTGTAGGAATTCTTTGGGAGGTTTGTATGAATGGACAAAGCGAAGAGATGGGAAAGAGAGACGTGCTCCAGTGAAAGCCTTACAGAAAGAAATAGTCGAGAAGTGAGAGGTGGCTCTGTCGCGTGCAAGCATTTTGTGGAAGGAAGAAGATAAAACTGATGTCAAAAATAGGATGTCTAATTGATCTCTTAAGTTCCTTTGAAGCACATGTTAATGTAAATATTCAGACTTGACTTTCGTGTAAAATGTGTTTATAATTTACGTTTGCATTAAAACAAATGGATAGAGCTACACCAAGCTACATGTAGCCTACTTCAAATGATCCATGCACATTGTAAAAGTTTAATACGTATAGATAAAAAAAAAACTAGAAAAACATAAAAAAAAAATTAAAAAAAAAAGCTTATACGAAGTGTAATTGTATCAATTAATTTGGATCAGTCATGTAATCAAATGTGTAATAGATTTAGACCAACAACAATAAATCTGTGCGATTAATAACATTTTACCAATTATTTTTGTTTAGCGCAATTTCATGCTTTTAGCTTTCTCAATACGCTATGAAACTATTACTTATTCTTTCTAGCTGGTAAAATTGGGGGGGGGGGGGGGGAGAGAAAGGGATATCTGGGTCTGGGTGGATTTTACCGTAATTAATTTTTAAAAAGCATTAAAAAAAACAAACCAGGGAACTCGCTTCCTCAGGCCGACGTGCTAACCACTCTTCTATGACTAGAGAAGACTGTTTAGTTTCACCTAACCTATAAAGGGAACTAATTCAGCTTATACCACCACTTCAGTCAAGTACGATTTCATTCCCTTGTTCGAAATACTAAACAAAATAATTAATTACCAATAGTTACATAACAAATTGTTTTTTGTTGTTTTTTATTGATTCTTGTGTGGTCAGGTAAAAGAAATAATTGTGCAAAATTTCAGCCGGGCGCCGGAGAAATAATGGGTAAAAACTTTTCACCAGAAAGACAGACAGACAGGAGACAGGAGTGAGTTGATATAAGCTTTGTAAAAATCAGCATACACTAAGAATATTTTTTTTTGGATTAGTTCACACATAAAGATCACGTCATACTTGCAATGCACATTTCATCTACACAAGAGATCTTAGCATTGAATTCATTGAAAGGAAATGGATTTTACATTGGGGAGAGAGATACCATTTGTACAATTCTTTGTATGTTGTCCTTAAACAGGTTGGAAGAAAAGGGGGAACACTCGATGACAATTCACACTATGAATACTGAATTTGTCTTTTTTAATACCGTTAATTAAAAAACAAAAATGTATTCTATCTAATCATAAATATAGCGCGATAACAAGATATATACCTTCATTAGTGAACTAAAATCATGCTATTTTTATTTAAACAAAAGTTTCCCCAAATATTGTCTTAAATAGCCGTATCAATTGTTCATATAGAGTATAATCTCTTCAGATACAAAAATATATAAATGTAATCGGTTACGTTAAAATAAAC